>NW_024063023.1:0-508731 GCF_006381635.1 Hibiscus syriacus | reverse complement strand
ATGAAATAATAGATTGACTAAATTGGTAGTTCAAACATGACAGATGAACTGCAATCAGCACCGTGGACTGTTACGTCAGTACTGTAATGGTCAACGACGAAAAATGTTAGTCAAAGGTCCCATTGAGTTTGTTTTATGAATTAGAGGACCACATTAAGAAAAAAAAATACTAGGACCACAATATTTTTTTTTTTAAAATACAGGGATCTCTACTTTTTGCCATTTTTAAAATTATGATATTACTTGAAATTATTATAATACAATTATTTTAATTCGTTGATTTTAAAAATCGTAAAAATTCGTCACTATCATAATTTAATATTATAAAAGAAGGCAAAGTAGTGAAGATTAATGATCATCCGATTCCGCAAAAATGGATCCATTGTTTCTTCTACCTCTAATCTTCATTTTCTCCCTTTTAATTTTGCTAAAACTAGCGAAACGCCGACCTCTTCATCTGCCTCCGTCGCCGCCAAAGCTTCCGATCATCGGAAACATCCATCAACTCGGCAAACTCCCCCACCGCTCTTTCCGGCAACTCTCCAGAAACTACGGCTCCCTTTTGCTTCTACAATTGGGTTCTAACCCAACGCTAGTGGTTTCATCGGCTGAAATGGTTAGAGAGATCGTAAAAAACCACGACATCGCCTTCTCCGACAAGCCAAAGACGACGGCGGTGAAAGAAATGTTCTACGATGCAAAAGGTCTCGGGTTTTCTCCCTACGGCGAGTTCTGGCGGCAGGTTAAGAAGATGAGCGTTGTCGAGCTCCTCAGCAACCGAGAGTGCATTCGTTTCAGTTCGTAAGAGATGAGGAAGTCGATCACCTCGTCGACAAGATCCGTCGTGCTTGTCAACGATGAGACGGTTGTACTGAGCGACATGCTTACGTCGGTTTCGAGTAACATCGTGTCTCGGTGTGTTCTTAGTCACGAGAGGAAAACGAAGACGGGTGCAGCCGGTTCGGACATTTGGCTAAAATATAATGAATCTGATCATTAACACTTTCTGTATCGGCGATATATTCTTACTTGTGGTGGCTCGATGTCCTCACCGGATATATTCCAAGGATGAAATCGTTATCAAAAGAGCTCGATGAGTTCCTCGATGAAGTAATCGAGGAGCATCGAGCTCTTGAAAATCATGAACAAGTTACCAGTAAAAAAGACTTCGTCTCCATCATTATGCAGCTCCAAAAGGATGGCATGTTGGAGATGGACCTCACTCAGGACAACATCAAAGCAATCTTAATGGTTAGTTATTCATTTTAAATTTTTCGATTTCTCAAAATTTTTGTGATGTACGGCACATGTCGAAGACACGTAAATACCATCAATCCTGTGGGATTTAAATTTGAATATTTTTAACATTTCTAAGTGTTTAATTTTGATAATCTCAGGATCTGTTCGTAGCAGGAACCGATACCACCATAACGACAGATGAATGGGCAATGACCGAACTTCTAAAGAACGAAAATGCTATGAAGAAGGTCCAAATAGAGGTAAGAACCGTCGTGGGAAACAATCTAGGTAGACCCAGAGGACATCAACAAAATGGAATACTTAAAGTGTGTGATCAAAGAAACTCTAAGATTACATCCGCCTAACATCATTCGAAAATTATCGGCACCCGTTAAATTGGGAGGCTACGACATCCCGTCGGGTACCAACGTCATGGTGAACTCATGGGCCATTCATCGAGACCCCGAACGGTGGGAAAGGAAGAGTTCACCCCGGAGAGATTCGAGAACAATCCCATCGTTTTCAGGGTCAGGATTTTCACATCCCATTCGGTTTCGGAAGAAGAGCATGTCCGGGATGTTATTCGGAGTTGCGTCTGTTGAGTATGTGATAGCGAACCTTCTTTATTGGTTCGATTGGAAGTTGCCTGCTGGTGAAACTGCGGAGAATTTGACATGACCGAGCTCTACGGCCTTACGATCACCAGGAAGAACCCACTTTGTGTTGTACCTGTGCCTCGTTCATCTTTCTAGACGTCACACACTCGATAGCGGAGTTTAAGGAATAATATGTGACAAAGTGTAGATCATTACGAACTATACCAATAGTTACAAGCTAAAATCCATCGTTACAAGCATGGAACTGTATTAATTAATTTCAATAAGTGTGACAGTTATAATTACAATCTACCATTATAAGCACATAATTAACACTCAACCAAAGTTGATTTTCTGCCATCTACATCGCTTACCTTTTTTTTATAAATAGATTTTAATATATCCAAAGAAAAGCAACAAGTTACTACAACAAACAATATTGCAAATATTGTAAATTAGGATATTACCCGTACGTCTACCACAAAACAAAATGTTTAAATGTTAAAGAACAACGTTTACATACATTATTACATTATATAAAACACGTAATATAAATACATAATATATATAACACGTGCATGTAATACAAAATAAAAATACATTATTACATACAAATATATAAAACCATAATATTGTATATATTATATATATAATGTAGTACCCGTAATATAGTATGTGTATATATGTATAGGACTAAAAAGGAAAATATGGAATCCTAAAACCAGAATACAATCAAAAGTAATTGAACATATATAGTGATTAAAGGGCTAAATGGTATTAACAATAACTTGTAATTCTAATAGAAAAATCAACAACAAATCGGGGCAACATCGAACTTACCGAACAATAGATATACTAGAAAGGAAAATAAACCACAAAACAATGTTCAAGATTAAAATAAATAAAATATCATAAACTGGACCAAAAGCAAAACAATGTGAAAAAGGTGACTAAAGTGAATTAATAAAAAAAAATACCTAAACATGAACAAATTAAAGTAAGATGGCTAAAACTTGAATAAACATAAATATACACATAAACAAATGAGGATGAAATTAAAATCTCAACAATTCGTAAGCTCAAAATAAAGAAGGTAAAAGTTTCATTGATGACCAAATAGAAAGATTACAAACCATAGGACCTCTCTTGCAAATAACCCATGCGCTGAAGCATTAATGCCCTCCCCTTTTCAACGATGTCGTATGATTTTGAAATATTAAAGATCACGATAAAAAATGGCCTAAAATTCCCCTTGGGTTATAATTTTTTAGGCACCTAAAATATGAACCCTAGAAATCTCATTTTCTCTCTTTTCTCTTCACTCCGGCTGTGAAGGCCAAAAGCCCCCCTGACGCCTTAAATCGATGGCTCTAGGGAAAAAACGAACCAAAGAACTCTCTTTTCTTCTACCTCGACCCCTCCACCTTTTTAACTCTAAATCCCAAAGCAACTCCTAAAAAATGGTTCTTTCTACATCTCAACACCATAATGAGCCCCCCAAAACCTAGATAAGAGTAAGGTCATTACCTTCGGTTATGGGGTAAGCTTTGTCTCCGATGAAGCAGCGGTGGTCGGATCTTGTTAAGGGTAAACTTTTTTCTCTTCTTTTTTTTTTGTTTTAAAAAGGCTTTCCTTTTTTTTTCGTTGATCTGTTGATGTTGTTCGAATCACCCCCTAAAATGCTTCCCTTTTCTTGATTTATGGTTGATTTCTCAGATAAAATCATGAAGTCTTTCTATATGGGAATGATTTAATTAGTTAATATCCCAGATTTGGTGGATTTTGATATTTTTTAAATGGGTTTGGATTAGGGTTGATAGTTGACTGAAAGGGTTTTTTTTTGTTACTGTTTTGGCTCTCTTACTAGAGAAGGTAGCTCGGGAACTCATCGGAAGCGGCTCATGCGACGAGGCGGCAAAAGGTCGGGCGTGTGTACCACTCGCTCCGATGACGGATGGTTCATCTTCAGTCGACAGTGGCTTGCTTCTAGTATCTTAAGGGTTATGTCAAAACCCTAATCTGGGTCAACTTAGACCGTTGGATCAAATTTGATCCAACGGTTATGGCATGAGGTGGCTGAAGCAAAAAGGGTAAAACCATAATTGGGTTTGGGCCACACGAGTGGGCTCCTTACTGGGCTGAAACCATTGCGTTGGGTCTGGATCTCCATTGGACTTGGTGTTGTTTGTAGTATTGGGTCGATTATAATTTGGGCCTCGATTTTGGGCCTACAAAAAATATAAATTATAATATAATAATAATAGTAAATTAAAACTCAGGCAAAAAACGAGTGTCTACAATCTTCAAATACTCATCATGCTCTGCCTTAGTTCGGGAATAGACCAGAATATCATCAATAAAAACCACTACGAACTGATCTAAATAGGACCGGAACACACGGTTCATTAGATCCATAAAAGCTGCGGGATCATTTGTTAGATCAAATGGCATCACCAGGAACTCATAATGCCCATATCTAGTGCGGATGACAGTCTTCAAACATTTGACCCCTTAACCTTCAACTGATAGTACCCCGAGCGAATATCAATCTTAGAAAATACAGTAGAGTGTCGCAATTGATCAAATAAGTCATCATCCTGGGTAGTGGGTAATTATTCTTAACTTTCAACTTTTTCAACTTTCGATAATTAATGCATAGCCCAAGCGATCCATCTTTTTTTCACGAACAGGACCAGAGCTCCCCAAGGTGAGGTACTATGTCTGATGAAACCTTGATTAAGTAATTCCTGCAACTGGACCTTCAACTTCTTAAGTTCCTTTGGGGCCATACGATATGGTGCCATAGAAACATGTGTAGAACCAGGATAAGTTTCAATCTCGAACTCTACCTCTCTATTCGGAGGTAATCATGGCAACTCCTCAGGAAAAACATTGGGAAATTTGCTAAATGTACGAATCTCCTCAATCTTGGACAAAGAGCTTTTAATATTTAAGATACAGGTAATGAATATCTTATAACCCTTTCGGATCATACGGTCAACAGCCAACACTGATACTATATTAAAAAGATAGCCTCGTCACTCACCAACTAGCACAATAGTCTGTCCATCAGAAGTCTTCACAGTAGCTCTCTTGTACTCACAATCCAGATTGACCCGATGGTCATTCAACCAATCCATCCCCAGAATAAAATTAAACTCCTCTAAAGGAAGCTCCATAAGGTCGACAAAGAATATTTCACCTTGAACCTCCAAAGAACAACGCCAGAATACCTTATTCACAACCACTGACTATCTTACTGGAGTCATCACTGTAACAATACGCTCGGTGTTCTCTATCAAAATTTGAAGGTCTCAGGATACTGAACTCAAAACATAGGAGTGGGTGGAGTCATTGTCTAGTAATGCAAAATATGGAACATAATAAATAGTAAATGTACCTGCAATAACCTTTGGCTCGTCTCTGTCATCCCGACGTCTGGTGGTATACACCGGAGTTGGCTGTCTGGCCTCTAATGTTACCGACCCTCTATTCTATTGGTATCTGGCTCTATTGTCTACCCCTGACAGGTGTCGTCATATCTATACCAAGGGCGAACGGTGGATCCACCATTGGATCGTCGATCGGGTCAATGATCCTAGCAGCTTGACCTTACCCGCGGCTAGGCTGACGACCACGTCTAACACTCATACAGAAGGATCTCAGGGCTCACTACACAAGAGTTTAAACTTAGGGTCAAATTAGGTACCCGAAGTACCTAACATATTTAAACTTGTAAAAGGGGGGTGACATGACCTTATAAGAAGTTGTAAAATGTTTTCAAAATAGTGTTTTTATTTATTTAGGACTCATTCATAATCTGAGGTTTAAAAATCAAAACCTCTGATACCAAATAAATGTAATCCCTTAGACTCAGTCTATGCGTTACGACTAGGTCTAACAGATTACAATAAAATTTCCAGAATATTTTTTATAATTTAAAACTATTGTAAGCACTATTTAACAAAAAGGATGTATAGTTAAAAGATAAAAATTTCATCGAGTAAATATAAAATCATCAGTGACAGAGTTATATAAAATACTTCAAATATCCATATCGCAGTAAAAGTCATAAAAACAAGTATATCAAAATAAAGACACATGTCACCAGAAATAAAAGCAGTTCGGAAGATAGAAACATTACAACAAAAGGTTCTGTAAGAATGTGTTGATCCTCTAAGTGTATGGTTAGGGGTGCTTATCCAAAAGTATCTGAAAGGGGGGAAACATTTTGAAAAATGGTGAGCTAGAGAGCTCATTGTGTCCCAATACGCAAATAAAACATGGTAGGTAAACTAATTAAGAGTGCTTCAGTAAGGTGTCTTAAAAGTCATAGATAAGTAGAATTTAAAACTCATCAATATCATCTTCCTGTACACCAAAATGTAGTTCTTGCATAATTGAATCAATAAGGATTTCCTTATACCCATTGGGTATAGGAGCCAACCTAAGAGAGTACATTGGGGCTTGAGAGCCTACCCAAGAAAGTTATCGGGGCCTACCTAAGGGTTATCTTAGGCCCATAAGGTATTACCAGCTTGATCAGAACTGAACCTCCATACTCCAGTATCCTACCCAAAATAGTATCTCAATAAAATAGTTCACATAGTAAACACTAATTTCCATGATTCGTAAATAGCATAATCATATGTCCAATGTAAACAAATAATCAGATAACACATATATCAAACAGTCATAGTTCATAATCAGTAATCCAGCAAATCAGTAAATCATGTTATTGAGTTGATAAAAGATTCAGAAATTTAAAAAAAAAATCACATTTCAAGAACAATTAAAACCATCATATAGCACATAAGGAACACACTTTGTAAAATGGGGTCGGTCAAGGTGTCTACTAAGCACATTCTTCACCACGCTCTGTAGCAATGTTCGAACCTAATTCATAATAAAATTGGGTTACTATCGAAGTAACATTTTTAATCTATGGAATCATAAAGTTTACGGGTCATACGAGTAACTACTGGCTCACGAGATTGAACAGATCGAGAGGAGTTGGGTTGAGCTGTCGAACGGTCGTGAGAGTCTCATGTACCTTCAATAACAATATCATTGATCAGTCATTAAACTTAGTTTAATTATTCGAAAATAAATCACTTAAGTATATATGCATGCTCGGGTTTGACAGTCAATTCGAAGGCTTTCAGATTTTAATTTGGCAAAACAGACTTTAGATTCAGTCTTAGAACGTCGAAAAACATAAAATATGACTTTTCAAAAAAATACTCTTTGGTCAAAGTCAACGGTCAACTCTGATCAAAGTCAACGGGTTGACTATGTCCGAGTTGACTCAGTTCGACCCGAATCAGTCTAACTGGACCAGTTCCAGAAGGCTCCTGATTCGACGAATGAATCCCACGTGCACTGTCGACGCGTTCGGTGGTGACATAGGTCGAGTCGGTCGATCGAATCTTCTAGGAGCATCCCAACACCGATTTCAATCTAAATTTAACCCAAAATCAACCAAAACCAAGCCAAACTATTATGAAACACCATCGAGACTTACTTAAAATAGTTAGCATCAAAAACGATGATGACACAATGGCTCGCCAGTTAGGTTTCGAGCGTCTGAGGACGACGATCAGAGCCACGGTGGCAGTAAGGCGAAAGGACAACGGTGGTTGTCGGATTTTGCAATTAACTGAGGCGACGAGAGGGGTTTCTCTGGCGAAACTTCTTCGACTTTTTTTGTGAAAATTGGTGGCCGATTCCGGTGTGTGTCGGACGGGGACGAATCAGCTGGAGGTGGCAGCGGCGGTTATGAAGGTCGAACAGCGGGGAATCGAGGTAGAGAGGGCGATTATAGTAAGGATTTTTTGGGATTTTGGGGATCAATTTTGGGTATATCATGACTTAAAACAAATTAAGTATATATTTAAAATAAAATTCACTAACAGTACGCTAGCCTAAACGGTTAGGGCATGGGTAGACATGCACAAAGTCGGATAGAAAATCGATCTGGATCGGATAAAAATCGATTCGGTTTTTTCACCTAGCCAAAAAACCAGATTAAAAAAAAACCGGTTCGAATCCTAATCGGTTTGAAGAGCCGGATGGTGTAACCGGTTTCGGTTTGAAAAAAACAGTTTTTTAAAAAAATCGGATATAAAAAAACCGGTTTAGGTGTTGTGTAATACGATTTGAGAAAGTTGTAATCAACCAAATACATCTCCAACCTATTTATACATGTTTAGGGTGGTAAAATGGTGATTTTTTAGAAAAAAAAAAGTGTCAAACTGTCACTAAACCCCCCAACGGCTAGTTTTTAAAACCCCATACCGGATTTTTTCGGATAAAAACCAGTTTTTAATCCGGTAAAAAAACTGATCGTCTAATTTTTTCCCAAACCGGTTATACTATCTGATTTTTAAATAACCGATTCGATTTAAAAAAATCGGTTTTTCTCAAATCAAATTTCAGATATTTTTTTGCGTAAAATCTGATATTCGAATTTTTTGGGCACCTCTAGGGATGTGCGAGATTAACCTAGGGACAGGGGTTCAAACCCCACGGCCAATAACTCCTTTTTATTATTTTTTTCTCAGTCGACATAAAAATGATAAATTTAGGTTTAAGTCCCTGAACTTCCCACATCTTCTAAAACATGCTGTAAGTTTTGAAATCCTACACTTTGGCCCCTAATTTCATTAAATTATTTTTTATTATTATATAGGGTTGTGACAAGTCCGATTCAAAATACGAGATCTAAATTTTACCAAACAAGTATATTCATAAATGAATGATGACTTGTTCATATTTTTATTTCTTAAAATATGTATGATATTTTAATTTAACATTTAATATTACTTTTATTGAAATTTCAAGTACAAACAACTTAAGATGTTGTTTATTATTTACGGTTTGAGACAAACGAAGTAACGATTTAAATTTCAGGGGAAAACATTCCAAAAATTATTTTATGGGATAACTCGGTACAAATAACATACTTTAGTTTTTTAAAAAAAACAATGAGATCAAAACCACAACTTCACGAGAAATTATTTTATAGACCTGACTCACCACGTCATCTATGGTCTCAGTGAATCACATCCATTAATTTTAAAATAACTTTCAAATACCTGTCAACTCTTTATTTACACGTAGGAAGAGGTAGAGATTCACCTTGAAAAAAAATTGAGATGAAAAACAGTATTAATTAGGATCACATATAACGTGTGTTTCGTTTTTTAGTTTCGACTCCAATTAGTTTTGACTAAATTAATTAATTAGACTAAATTTTCTAAGATGCAAGTAGGGATGGGCATGGGTCGGATTTTTGGTCCACCCGACCCGAGAAAAATGACTCTTTCACCCGAGATTCCAATCGACCCGACTTGAAATAATAAAAAATATTATTTTTATTCAATAAAAACAGTGACTTAATTGAAAAAAATAATATATAGAGGGGTATTATTGTAATTATTCCTAAATATATAAGGTAAATTATTTTTTTTGGATCGGATCGGGTCGGATGTTTTCACCCTAAACCCGAACCCAACCCGAACATCACATTTAAAAAACTCGACTCAACCCGAACCAAAATTAAAAAAAAAACTAACCCGATTAGGTCGGGTCGTAACCCCTCGGGTTCGGGTCCATCCCATCCCTAGATGCAAATCATCAATTCATTATTTTATTTTTATCTGACAATAAGAAATCAACTAGCTGGAGGATCCTGCAGCAAGGTGTGAGCAAGGTCAACAGGCAGTTCCATGAAGACAAGAGTACCCACCGGGGTTCCACGGCTCATAACAGCCAGCTTATCTGCTGCAGTATTCTGATCTCGGCAAATATGAGTCACCTTAGTTTCCCAATCCATTATTTGTATGGGACATGCATACAAACTACAAAAGTTCAAATATTTTTATTATCAGTTATAAATTTACAAGTGGATTTTTATTATTATGAAATTTCTAATTATTAACATGTATTTTTAGTCTTGTTTTCTTTATCGGTTAATAATATGATATTCAGGACAAAGATAAAATTTTATGTTAAAAATGAGTGAATTTATAAATTAGAAAGGATGATGAACTTATAAAATTATAATAGAACAATCGCTCTTGCTTAGTTCATCCATGATGACATCTTTAAGCTATTATAAAATATCTCAATGATTTAAAATAAAACTTCATCTGTTCAACATAAAAAATATTTATAACGTGTTAAAATTATGGGTAAATTATACGTTTTTTTTACCTAAACTATCAATTTTAGTATATTTTAGTACCTAAACTTTATTTTTTTAATACTAGAGTTTAGTTTTTGTTTCATTTTAGTACCCACCATTAAAAATTTTAGTTTTATTTCATTTTAGTGCCCTATTCAAAATTTAATGTTAAGCGTTAAAAAATTGAAAGTTTAGATACTAAAACAGACAAAAATTGATAATTTATGTACTAAACTTTAGTTTTTCTTTCAATCTTCACGCTTTCATCAATATTGCGTCTAAGCTTAAATAGATACAAAGAGATTATTAATAGTTGCTAGATTTTTGCGGAAGTTAACCCATGTATCCAATGAAAGGTTTTAGTTTTATTTTTTTTCAAGCTCTTTAAAATTCATGGTGAAATCATATTTCCTTTATTATATTTTACCTTTTATTTGATGAAAATCTATTTTTATATATATATTTTTAAAATGTTTCATTTAAAAGAAACTTTATTCAAATGATTAGATCAAATAGTGTTTGCTTCCCTTGTTATCTTCCTTCGCTTTTGTTTTAATTCATACTTTATTTAAAATAATAAATATTATTGCAAGACATCATGACAATATATATATATATATATATATGTGTGTGTGTGTGTGTATTATTGAATAACCATTCACTTGGCTAAATTTGTGGCATGCTTCCGCACGTCATTAAATTTTTTGTTTAAATTCAAATTTGACTTTTGAATTTTGAGACCTTCTAGACAAGCTAAGAATATATATATCTCAAAAGTTTGTGATGTTGGATTATTATATGATTTTTTTTAATTTATCGACAACATACATATCTTACAAATATAATTGTTTGAATTAATTTATCAAAAGATAATAATATTTTTGTTTATTACGAAGACTATTCAATAAGTTCGTGTTACCCACTGTTAAGGGTATGACAACTAGAAAGATGCAGGAGATATTGTGATGGCACCCGCAACTTCAAATTGAATCAATAAAGAAGGTTCGTACACATACTCAACTGGCGTAACTGGGAACGACATCCCTGGACATGCTCTTCTTCCGAAACCGAGAGGGATGTAATGAAAATCTTGACCTTGGAAATCAATCGAGTTGTTCTCGAATCTCTCCGGGATAAACTATTCTGGTTCTTCACACCATTCGGGATCTCGATGAATGGCACATGAATTCACCATGATTGTGGTACCCGACGGAATGTCGTAGCCTCCCAATTTAATGGGTGTCGATGTTTTTCGAATGATGACGGGCGGACGTAGTCTTAGAGCTTCTTTGATCACACACTTTAGGTATTCCATTCTGTTGATGTCCTCCATGTCTACCTTAGATTTGTTTCCCGCCACGGTTCCTCTTCTTGGACCTTCTTCATGATACTTGGTTTCTTTAGAAGCTCGACCATTCCCCATTCAGTTGTCGTTGTTGTGGTATCAGTTCCTACTACAATAGATCCTGAAATTATTGAAATTGAACACTTAGATCAAGGGTGCACAAAGTGACCTCAAAGAGTGAAATATGTTAGGAATATTCAAAATTAAATCTAATATGGTTCATCGTAGTTACATGTCTTCGACACGTACTGTAACATCCTCCATACCGAGTTAGTGATTAAATTGTGAGATTTAAAAAAAATTCAATGGCCAAATTGGATAAATTGAAAAGTTCAAGGACTTGATTGAAATGTTTTGTGTAGGGTCAATTAGCAAAGAAGGAAGAATTACAAGGGTAAAAGAGTCTTTTAGCAGGGAAGTAATTAAATATTAGTTGAGGATAATTATATACCCACGTGGAAAGCTATTGGGGGAGAACAAAAGTTTCCAGATTTCTCTTCTTCCTCATTCTTCTTCTCCACCGTGAAGCCAAGCTAAAGGTGAGTTTTCTTGTGATTAAATTCTTGATGAATTTAAGGTTGCTTATTGATCATTAGATGATAACTAAGCTTAAGGAAAGCTTAGGTTGTCTTAAAATCAAAGGATGATGAAGTTAGGGGAGATTAAAGATTAGGAGTTATTAAATGAAATCTTGGATTAGAGTTTAGAATAAGAATTGGAAGTTGGATTTGACTTGTCATCAAGCTAGTTAAGAAGTACGAGGTGTTAGAATTGAATTTAGAACATGTTGGAAATTTAGTGTGATTTTTGAATGCCATGTAAAGGATAGAATTTTGAGTTTAAAGAAGTGATTATGGAGTAGAAATGAGTTTAAGTATGTATATGAAAGTTAGGAATATTAAAGGAAGTGAAGTATGAAGTGTGGAGCTGTAAATGAAGTGATTTTCGAGCTCAAAACATGATTTCTGGGCTAGGGGTATCGGTACCCATTCAACAGGTACCGATACCCTCTCAAACGAGAAGAATTACAGAATGCCATAAGGGTACTGATACCCCCAGTTGGGTACCGATACCTCTCTTGAACGAAAAATTACAGAATGTCATGAGGGTACCGATACCTTAAGTAGGGTATCGATACCCCCTAAAGGAAAAAATGAAACATTAATTACGATAAGTCTAAACAAGTTTAAGCTATTAGAAGTTAATTACGAGGTTTAGGCATCTGATAATCATTTTGAAAATTATATTTATGTAGATTCAGAGCCTAAACAAGTTCCAAAACAATTGCCCAGTAAGATCGATCGAGGGAAAAGCAAAGAAATATAGGTGAGTGCATATGCATAATATGATTATAGTAGTGTATCCAGTTCTAGACTTGTGATAAGTCTAGATTCAATATATAGTGATGCATGATTCATTTCATATTATGAAATGTAATAGAAATTCATACTATGTGCATTGTGTAATATGTTTTAAATGAATATGTATGCAAAGTTATATGAGCTATGTGATGAAGGTAAGAAAATGATATGTCTATGTGATATACTATGTAAATTGAGAAAAACCAATGTTATGTAGATAAGAACTATAGGTATAGTTGGCATGTTAAGAGTAGAAGGTCTACGGGGTCCTTCGGGACATATATGTATTCTTTGGAACATGTATGAGGTCTTTTGGGACACATATTTGGTCCTTAGCATATGCATATGATTCTTAAGGAATTTCCTACGTGGTCTATTGGGACATCTTATATGGCACTACGGTGCAATTCTATGCGGCACTTCGGTGTAATTCTACGTGGCACTTCGGTGCATTTATACGAGCTGTGGTGACATAATAGTGCACAACCTCACAGTACTCACATACCTTAGGTTCTCAGTATGATATCATGTGCCAATAAACTTATTAATAGGAATTCATGAGTATTAATCTAATATGCTTATAGGTAAGGAATATGGAGGTATATACTGCATTGACTAAGTACATGATTTCATTACATTCCATCTACATAATAAAATAAACCAATGATTATCTAAGTTAAGTGTTAATATAAATCTTAAAGTACATACAACACCATAATAAAAGACATAATTAAAGCTTAAAAACATAAATGACAAACACATAAAATTTTTGTTCTTTGCCACACATAAATGACAACCCCTAAAATTATACCTAAATTCATAATAGTCTAAAATTTAATGGGTATTTAGTGAGCGGGTGGATGTGGGGCGGGCGGATGCGGAGCGGGTAAGGTCTCAAACCCATCACCAGCCCACTACCCGATAGATACCACTTTCTAAATTCACATCCGCCCACTACCCACTAAAGTTATACCCATCCCCGTCTCAATTGGAGCGAATACGGTACGAAATCCACGAAATTATACCGTTTTTCATTCCTAGTTGTTACGAGTTTCAATTCATTATAATAAATGTCGTATATCTCAAATTAATTTTGGAGATGACTTAATGGATTAACTTTTTTACGCGTCTCACCTATTGGGCCAAATTTGTCTTGCTTGTTGTCACTAGGATTCATATTTTTCCACTTTGGGTTGTAATGAAATTAATATCTCATGTCCATTAAATTACAGAAAAATCAAAACAACTTCGTTGATTTTTTTCACGTTGATCTTAATGAAAATTGGGCACATTGAATTTATACACCTGAATCAAACATGATGTCTCAAATTTAATCTAGAACCCGGATCGAAGCAATCTAAATCAGAATTGATCCAAATTCTAGTTTAACATATGTAGACACGAATCAAAAGTAATCTGAATTGAAAATAATTCATCCAGATCGGATTCAACCCGGTCAAAATTAATTTGTATAGAACGTAGACACAATTTGGATTCGATCCAAACGACCCGTTTGTCATCTCTACGATGTGTCCATCAATCAAACCTTCTCGTGAGTCGAAAGAGTTGTAGAAGCCTGAAACTGTATCTTCATTGGACCAAACTGTAAAGCCAAGAAACGTTGAGTGTTCAATGTCTATTCGTAGGTTGCTTGCTGTCGTTTGAATTCTTGTTCTCCACTTTGGGTTGTAATGAAATTAAATATCTCTTATCCATAAAATTGAAGAAAATTCAAAATATCTTTCTTGCATTTATCTCTCTCATTGACTTGCAATTTTAGGTCAAAGAACATGAAATATTAAAATTTTAAAAAGTATTTAATAAATTAAAGAATAGATTATTTTATATTTATATTTAACTTTTGAAAATCATTTTTAAATAAATTTATTTAAAAATAATCAGCTAAAAACAATTATATAATATACATTTTAGGATGTTAAAAAGGGTTACTCAACTACCCATCAAATAGCAAGACAATTATTATAAAAGGTTGTCTTTGTGTATAAGTTGCATCCTATGGTCAATGGGAACTGGGAATAATTTATATTTTTAATATAATCCCTTATATTTAATTAATTAATCAATCAATTAAATTAAATTAAATATTATGTAAATTTATTATAATTCGTAAATATAAAAAAATATTTTTTTGTTTTATTAATTTGAGGTAAGTACAAGGAAATATATATTCAAAAATAACTCTCAACCATTTGACATTAAACGTTCACACCCTTAGTACTCTTGGTGCTCGAACTCGGGATCTCAAGAATAACGACAACTCCATTACCACCGAGATTGCATGATTCGTGCAAATACAATATATATATATATATATATATATATATATATATATATAAACTTAGATTTTGATCTTATTGGAAAAGGTAATAGTTGTATTAAATTGACCTCAGAATTTGGGGTTTGAACTTTAAAGTTTGAACCAATAACTTCATTCTTTTAACCCTTTAACTAATACTTCTTTGTCTAAAATCTCAAAGTGTCTATACTATACATAAATTATGGGTTTAATCCTTGAGCGTACCTTAATTTAATCATTTTTTGTTCTTAGGCTCATTAAATTTTAAAATTTATGTCCTAATTCAAAGGGTAGTCACTATATTTGTTAAACTAAGCCCTGCTATTAGTTATTGTACCATGCATCATTTATAGACTTAGTTCATGTTCTTAAATTTGATCTTTCTGAGTCCCTATAATTTATCCATATTGTCCTTCAACCATTTGAGTTGGGACTGAAATTTCAAAATTTTAAATGACTAAAATAGACCAAAATAAAGTATATGGACTAAATCAAAATTTTCTGTATGGTGCAAGGACCTATAATATAATTTAACCATATTATTTTTAATTTTTTTAAATAAAAATTTAATCGTATTTAGGTTTAATGTTCGGAGATATCTATTTTATTCAAATTTTAATCTTACATAAATTATGTGTGGACTCTTTTAAGATTTATTTTAATCTTCAATATTATATATATATAATAGAAGTCAATAGTATTATTAAAAAATAATGAAAATATTTAAAATTAAAATTAGGGTTTATAACTATCCTACTCAACTAAATATATAATTTGGACATTTTCTTATAATATTGAAATTAGTCACTCTTTAGATCATATAAGGATTATACATGAAAAAAGTAAAAAATTTAACCAAAAGACTCGAACAAATAATAGATACGAATAAATCTGACTGCATCGATAAACGATCCACAAAAGAGGATTAAGCAATTGAAAGACCATCGAGAATTGCAAATCAGAGTTGTCGTGAGAAACTATCTACGAATGCAAAATCATGCATCCAAATTCAATCTGATGGTCCATAGAAGGGAAGATCAATAGAATTACAAGTAAACATCATCTTGATCATTCGCAGTGTTGTCAAATCTCATCATGAGAAAACATTATTAAAAGAATGATCAAACGAATTAGAAAGAAAACGAAAAACGTATCACAAAGGTAAAAAAACGTGCCACAAAAATAAAAGTATTCTTATTAAAAAAAGTAAAAAAAGAAACATAGAGAAAACAGAACCAACGGACAAAACCAACATAAAATCAATGTCGTTGTCAGCTAAACAAAATCAACAGGGTAGAGCAGCTAGGGTTTATTGATATTCTAGATCATATTAAATCTATATTACCTTGTAACGATATATTCCACCGATAATATTTTAAATTTGTATCGATAAAAATTGTCTCTATTTCTTCTTAAAGTACGAATGAATATACATATTAAACTTATTATGTATGACATTGATTGTATTTGGATGGGCAATCGATAAAAATATTTTTAGATCCGTTATCGTATTAATGCGTTAGTATTTATTACGTAGATAGAAGAAGCCAACCAACCCCATAGGGCTAAAGTCCCAGCAAAATGCATGTTATTTACAGCTTACACAGCTACAATGCCAACCCCAATGGCATTGGCATTGGCATGTGCAAGTTGATGCACTTTTTACCCAAGATCTTGTTGCCTACTCATTACTCCCTCCATAGTTCCAAAATATATTTTAGATCCATAATTTTTTTTTCTTTTTAATTTGAAATCTTCAATTTCGACAATTACACAGGTATGATTATATCTAAAATTGAATCGAATTGAATTTTGAACATGAGATAAAACTCCTTTGATATCATTTTTCCCAAGTTATAAAAATTAAAATTCGATAATTACTTAAGAGATATCGAATTCGTTTGATACTTGACTTAACAAACGTTGTTAATTTATATATTACTCGTATAAAAGATGTAAAATTTCTTCGATTATAATGGAGACAACATATTGAAATAAGGGACCAAGGTGCATAGAGAGTTGGAGTTCTTATCCCTCTCACATATTTTGGTCTAATAGCATTTTAGGTCCCTATCAATTATCATTTTAAACTTAAGTAAAATTAGATTTTTACCACTATATATTTAATAAATTTGTATTATTTACCACTATAAATTTATACATTTTAGCTGGCTTGGTTCACAAAGACATGCTGGATTCACAAGATTGTCACATGTTTTAATTAATTAATTAATTGCTTTTGTTTGATGTTCTCCCCCCAAATCACAAGGATTCCCCCTCTTGTTCCTTGGAAATGTCATGTGGGTTTCTAGGGAATGTATCAGGTACGACAATCTTAATATACAGCTACGGAAAGGTGTTATCAGAAATATTATTATTTTTTAATATTTCCGGTAAAACGCTACCTAAAACATTATTTTTTTTCTACCGGAAATGTTAATATTGAGTTCTATTGGAAATGAGCTAGCAAAAACAACATTTTCGATAGAAAAAAAAATAATATTTTAGGTAGTGTTTTACCGGAAATGTTAAAAAAATAATAATATTTTCGGTAGCGTATTTCTTTAACCGTATATTAAGGCTGCCATATAGCAGATCTACCCGTGTTTCTATGGAATAGTATCATACATTAAGGAATAATTTATTATTCTTTTTTTATTTTAATAAAAGTTAATAAAATATTATATTTAAAAAAACATTTCTACTTTGTATGTGTTTAGATGTATGATGTGGTGCAACACAACACATATTTATAACTAGGCTTATTTTTTTTTATTTTAAATAATTTTTATTCGGATTTATATTTATATACATGATAATTTTCTTGATCTTGTTTATATTTTTGAAATTAGGTTCTTGTTTTATCTAATAAAATGAGAATTATGTATATATTTATGTCTACTTATGACGAATCGGTGCAGGTTTTTACCTTAAAAATCGAATTTAGTTTCGGGTCGATTGAATTTTTTTAATCTAAATCAGATTAAATGATAGATTAAGGAATATTATACTCGAATATTATTATAAGATTCATTGCTCAATGATAAAATTAACATATTTATATATAAATCTCCCACCACTTCACCTATAATTATTTGTTAAATAAAATTTTACAAAAACAATTTTAATATTAAAATATTGAAATTAAGATTTAAAAATATAGATATTGGAGCATACCTAAAACATCTATGACCTACAATTGTGAAGTTTAATGCCTATGGTTCTTGGACATGTCTTATCCACATTAGATTCCCTTTCTTACAAGCAATTATTGTTGGGATTAAAAATTAATAATATAATTATTATTTTATTTCAAAAGATTCCCCATTTCACCACCTATGGAAACTTCAAAGCCTTGCCTCCCCCATAACATCACATGCGTGAATAAAAAGTATGAAATTTAAAGATTATTTTGCTTTATTATAATCTCATAAAGTTAAATGGTTTAATTAAAATAATCAATAATTCTATCGAATAATAATCAATATTTTAACTTTTTTTACTCAAATATCACTATATGATAAATTTAGGGTAAACTACGTATTTAATATCTAAATTGTCAGTTTTGGTCTATTTTAGTATCTAAACTTTCACTTTTTTCAAAATTATACCTAACGTTTAGTTTTCGTTTCATTTTACTACCCCCAACGTTAAAAATTTAACGTTTTTAGTATCTAAACTATTAGTTTTGGTCAGTTTTAGTACCTAAACTTTCAACTTTTCAAAACTTAATGTTAAAATTTCGAACGGGTACTAAAACGAAACAACAACTAAAGTTTTTAATAGTGAGATACTAAAATGAAATAAAAACTAAACTTTAGGTATGGTTTTGAAAAAATTGAAATTTTAGATACTAAAATGGATCAAAACTAATAGTTTTGGTACTAAACACATAATTTACCCTAAATTTAATTTTTAAGATTAATATTTATTTTAGATTTTTCTTGCAATGGTATACTTTTATACTATGAAAAATAAAGGCTTAAGGGTTACTTTTGCCCATGTGGTAGACCCAAATTATCATTTTCATCCCTATGCTATTTTCGCATTAATTTAGCCTTCAAAGTTGTTTAATTGCATCATCCTATACCCTAAACTCAACTTAAAACCCTAAATCCTAAACTTCTAACCCTTAATCCCTAACTTAAAATCCTAAATAATAGTTAATATTTTAAACATTGACGTAATTGAGCAACTTCTATGGTTAAATTGATGCGAAAATGTCATAGCGACAAAAATGATAAATTAGATCTATTATAGAGGCAAAGTGATCCTTAAGCCTAAAATAAAATTACGTCTGACACAATATATTTTTATTAAAAAAATTTAACACAAATCATCTAAAAAGAATAATATTTTCTTTTATCGTTAAGATCATTCGTTGGAGTATTAATATAGATGAAGAGGAAACAAATTTAAAGATATGAGTCCAATGATTAATTAATGACTTACTTGATCAATTGCCAATGGGTTTATTTAATCAAATTAGTTGGAGTATTAAATCTATGTGAACATAGTAAATTAATTGTGGATAAAATTAAATTACTGAGTTGACTCATTTACAAATTTAGACTCTAATTATTAAATTTAATAGTCCGTCAACCTTAAATTAAATATTTGTAGAGTTGTATAGAGATTATATAATTGAATTCAAATTTATAAATTTATTTTAAAAACTAAATATATTTATTGTCGATACTAATTTTTGATTACTAAATTTATATTCATTATATTATATCTATCTTAATTCGTTAAATAAGCAAAATATAAAATATTTATTTTAGAAAAGTAAAACTAATAATAGATTCGAATGTCCATTGTTTACAAAATAAACTTAGATAATAAATATTTAAATTCATCATTCACGTCACATAGGTACGAGGACGAAGTCACGTTACGATGGGATATGAGGGGCAGTTGTCTCCTTAAAATTGACGGGTTAATTATATTGTGAAATTATTATAATTAAGTTCTTATCTTAGAAAAAAATTCTTGGTATAACTAATTTTTTAAATAAAGTGACACACCCCAATTTTTATTTAATTTAAATTTGATTTTTATTTAATTAATTTTTGGGATCAAAATATGAATTTTTAAAGTTTTAAGACAGTTTTCAAAATTTCATGAAAGTTCAGGAACTTGTTCCCCGAATTTAACAATCACTAGTCAGCAAAGAAAAAAAATTAGTGGGTTTTGCACCCATGCTTTCTAGAGAATTCATCAAAGCTTTAACCATTTAGCCCTGGTCACTGTTTATAATGGGAGTTGTTAAATAATTTATTATTATTATTTTAATCGATTTATGTGATTTTGAAACTTTTTTTTCTAATGTGCACCCATTTTACCTTTCCGAGCCCTCTTCGTCTCTTTCCCTAACCACTTCTTTTTATGTTCATTGTGCTCCGATTGGCGGTGGCTTGCATCACCACCACCTCTTCATTCTCTGCCGTCCCCCGTTTAAAACCCCTATAGTAATTTACTGAAAACTGACGTTGTGTGCAGTGTATCGTCGTTTATAGAACCCCTGTTGGAAATAAAACACTCACACGAACAACTTTTATTAAAACTCAAACAAATATTACAAGAGCACTCTCACTCAAAACCAAGAACTACAACTCACTCTTATAAGACTTTGCTTCTTCACTCACTTAGAAGCTCTTAATTTTTCTTGATGCTTAAAACTAAAATGGGGAGGGATATTTATACTACTCAAGAACAATCCTACACCACACAATTAAACTAATTTAAACCATTACAAATTCAACAAATACCTAACTCTCACCTAACTAAATTGATGTAAGCAATGACATCATTACTTAAATGATGTAAGCAATGACATCAATTTAGTTTGGGTTTGGGTTTAGGCTCCCATAATGGATCAAGTTTATGATCCAACACCCCCCTTAAACTTGATCTTGTGACCCCTAGTAAGTTCCTTAATCTTATGAAGTCTTCACTTTTCAGTGGCTTGGTAAAAATATTGGCAACTTGATCTTGTGGCTTCACGTATTCAATTTCCACATTATTTTTTGAAACACACTCCCTTATATAGTGGTAGCGAATATCGATGTGCTTGCTTCGATCATGGAATACTGGATTCTTTGATAAGACAATTGTTGATTTGTTACCGACTCAAACCTTAGTAGGCTCTTCTTGTATCAAACCTATCTCCTTCAATAGATTTCTAAGTCAAATTGCATGACAAACACATGAGATAGCAGCAACATATTCCGCTTCACAAGTGGACAATGTGACAATCGGTTGTTTCTTTGACATCCATGTGAACGCAATATCTCCCATGAAAAATACGAATCCAGTAGTGCTCATTCGATTTTCTATGTCTCCACCCCAATCACTGTCGTTATATCCAACAAACTTGTAATCATTAGAAACTGAATAGAACAAGCCAAAGTCAATTGTACCTTTCAAATAGCGAAGAATTCTCTTTGCGACTTTAAAATGGGTGGTTGTTGGAGATTCCATATAGCGACTAACTAATCCAACTGCGTGAAGAATATCGGGTCTCGTGCAAGTTAGATAGCGTAGACTTCTTATCAAACTTTTGAAGAATGTTGGATCTACACTTTCGCCTTCTTCATGTTTGGTCATCTTGATCCCGTATTCTGCCGGTGTGCTTATTGGCTTACAGTTCTCCATCTTGAACTTCTTCAGTATCTCATTTGCATATCTTTCCTCTGAAATGAAAATTTCATCCTTTTGTTGCTTAATTTCAATGCCAAGGTAGTACGCCATGAGCCCCATGTCTGTCATCTCGAATTCTTTCATCATCACATCCTTGAATTCATTAAACATGCTTGGGTTGCTTCCGGTGAAGATCAAATCATCCACGTAGAGGCACACGATTAAAATATCTCCATATTTGATCTTGATATATAGAGCGTGCTCGTAGGGACATTTATTGAAGCCATTCTCTTGGAAGTACTTGTCGATTCGACTATTCCATGCTCTTGGTGCTTGTTTTAGCCCGTAAAGAGCCTTCTTCAACTTCAACACCTTGTCTTCGTGCCCTTTGACTTCATAGCCTGATGGTTGCTGAATGTAAACTTCCTCTTCAAGAACTCCATTTAAGAAGGAAGACTTTACATCCATCTGTTGTATCTTCCACTTGTTTTGAACTGCCAAAGAAATGATTAGTCTGATAGTCTCTAATCGAGCAACAGGAGAAAATACCTCATCATAGTCAATTCCAGCCTTTTGACTATAGCCTTTAGCAACTAGCCTCGCCTTGTGCCTTTCAATATCTCGTTTGGCATTTTGCTTTATTTTGTACACCCATTTGACACCTATCGCCTTATGTCCCTTGGGAAATGAGGTAAGTTCTCATGTGTCATTCTTCTCGATGGCCTTGATTTCTTCATCCATCGCATCTCTCTATTTCTTTTCTTGTACCGCTTCTTGAAAGCTCACTGGTTCACAATCGGCAAACAAACAAAATAATGTAAGATTATCTTGTCGTTCAGTTACCACATAGAGATCTCTAAGGCTTCTTGTGCGTTGCACAACTCTTTCACTTTGACTCTCACTTGATAATGACGAAGGTGATGAGTCTCCTTGAGTGGTTGATGTTGGTGAAGTGGGTAGAGTTGCAAGCTCTTGTTGAGATTCATCTAGTTGTTCCCTCATTGTCTGCTCATCTTCTTCAAACTGAGGAAAGAAATTGAAGTCATCTGTATGAGAGTTAAAATCTCATTCTCCTTATTCGTTGAAGACCACATCTCGACTAATCACAAACTTCTTATTGCTTGGATTATACAACTTGTAGCCCTTCGAATTAGCATCATAGCCGATGAAGATAAAACTATCGTTTTTATCATCAAGCTTCGTTATTCTCTCGTCTGGTACGTGAACATGGGCTATACTTCCAAAGGTTCTCAAGTGGGAAATGTCAGGCTTTCTTCCAATCCATCTTCTTGCGGTGTCTTTCCCCATACACTTCTTGTTGGAGATCGGTTTTTCAAGTAGACTGCACATGTTACTGCTTTCGCCCAAAATTCCTTGGGTAGTTTCTTGCTTTTGAGCATGCTTCGTGCCATGTCGAGGATTGTTCTGTTCTTTCTTTCTGCCACACCATTTTGTTGGGAGAATCTAGGAACTGTCATTGGTCGACGAATTCCATTTGCTTCACATAACTCTTGAAACTCCCTGGAAGTAAATTCTCCACCTTGATCAGATCTCATGGCTTTGATCTTTCTACCGCTTTCTCTCTCCACTGCTGCTTTGAACTTCTTAAAGACTTCAAAAACTTCTGACTTCTGTTTCAAGAAATATACCCAGGTTTTTCTTGAAAATCATCAATAAAGAGAAGGAAATAGTTACTGTTACTGAGAGAGCTTGGCTTGATCGGTCCACACACATCGGTATGGATGAGCTCAAGTAGCTTCTTGGCTCTTGTCTCTGACTCCTTTGGAAATCTTTTCCTGAATTGTTTCCCGACTAGACACCCTTCACAAAGCTGGTCAGGATGGTTGATGCGAGGTAGTCCTTTCACCATCTCCTTCTTAGATAACAACTCTAGACCTCCAAAATTGAGATGCCCAAATCGAAGATGCCAAATCCATGATGCATCTTTGTAGCAAGCTTTCAGGCACTTTGCAACATCATTTTGTATGTTGATCAAGAGCATTCTATTCTTTGACATCGACATTTTAGCAATGAAGTTATTCTTATCATTTTTTATAGAAAGATTATAATTATTCATATGAATATCATAACCTTTCTCTACCAGTTGCCCTAAACTTAAGATGTTACTTTTCATATTGGGCACATAGTAGACATTTGAAATAAATTGTTGTCTCTCATATTTCAAACGGATAAGAATGTTATCTCTCCCTTTCACTTCTATTGTGGAATCATCTCCAAACGAAACATTTCCGCTTACTGACTCGTCTAGCTCCACGAACATGTCTTTCCTTCTACACATGTGATTGCTTATACCACTGTCAAGATACCAGGAATTTGCTTGGCCACCATCAGTTTCCTTTCGTGCTAGAAGAAGTGTTTTTTTGCCATCTGTCTTTTCCTCCACGTAATTGGCCTTCTCCTCAATTTTGTTATTGGGAGCTCTACATTCTGAAGCATAATGCCCAAACTTCTGACAATTATAACATCGAACTTGAGATTTGTCATGCCTTGAGTTCGGATTGATTCTTCCACGGCCTCATGTTGAGCTTTCTCCTTTCTCATAGATATTGTTGGAATTGTTGTTATTGTAATTCCAGCCTCGTCCATGACCTCTACCTCTACCTTGGCCATGTTGGTTTCTATCATTGCTTTGGCTTTCATGCATATCCTTGAGTTGCGGCTTGAGGAGTTGCTCAGCAAACTCATGCTTCTTCTTATGCTTCTCTTCGTATGCTTGCAATGATCATTGGAGTTGCTCGATCGTCATTTCTTCCAAGTCTTTAGTTTGTTCAATCGTCACGACGATGTGCTCAAATTTGGGATCCAACAAACGGAGTATCTTCTCTATTATCCTCACATATTCTAACTTTTCACCATTTCTTTTTAATTGATTAGAAACAGCTACTACTCTTGAGAAATAATCTGAAATAGACTCAGATGCTTTCATGTAAGGATTCGAATTCACCTCTTAATGTTTGGAGACGAACCTTCTTCACTTGCTCGGATCCTTTGTAAGAGGTTTGCAGCTTCTCCCATGCTTCCTTGCTAGAGCTTGCACTTGAAATCTTTTCAAAAGCATCATCATCTAATGCTTGATAGATGAGGTAGAAAGCCTTATTGTCTCTCTTTCTTGAATCCTTCAAAGTTGTCTTTTGATCTGGTGTAAGAGTAGCAAAAACAACATCATCTACAATCTCGTTATAGCCTTTCTCTATGATATTCCACGCATCTTGTGATCCAAGAAGTGCATTCATTTTGATACTTCAATTGTTGTTGTTGTTGTTGTTGAGTGTCGGAACTTGGAATGGTGCCATACCATTTGTCATATCTCTCAATATAATGAGATTTTGTAAAATCCGATTGCACGAATGAATCCGGAACCCCGAAAAACCTTGTGAGGGACTTGGACAACTCAGTCAAGGGGCTCCAAATCGGTGAGTCAACTCGATTTTCTGGCAGCAGTCTTCCGGCGGTTCATGGCGGTGCGTCAGAACTCATATTGAGAAAATTCTGGCGGCGTCGGATTCCTCTTGTCGAGACCTTCGATCTTTTCAACTCGCTCTGATGCCACTTTGTTGGAAATAAAACACTCACACAAACAATTTTTATTGAAATTCAAACAAATATTACAAGAGCACTCTCACTTAAAACCAACAACTACAACTCACTCTTATAAGACTTTGCTTCTTCACTCACTTAGAAGCTCTTAATTTTTCTTGATGCTTTAAACTAAAATGGGGAGGGGTATTTATACTACTCAAGAACAATCCTACACCACACAATTAAACTAATTTAAACCATTATAAATTCAACAAATACCTAACTCTCACCTAACTAAATTGATGTAAGCAATGACATCATTACTTAAATGATGTAAGCAATGACATCAATTTAGTTTGGGTTTGGGTTTAGGCTCCCATAATGGATCAAGTTTATGATCCAACAACCCCATCTCCATTCTCTATTTTCCTTCAAATTTTGGTGATTTCGTTGTTGATTTACCTCAGCACCAACACCGTTGAAGTCCCCTCCCTCGTCCGACCAAACCCCATTCGTTTGCTATGTGTGAAGCGTCATCGTTCGTCGATTGAGGCCTTTGAAAACTCATCGAAAAATATAAAGAACCTCAGCGTTGTTCCGTTAATTTCACGCCGATCCTGAGCTTGGTTGGCCTCACTATCACTCTTGTCTGATGTTGCTTTTAATCGTCGTCGTTTTTTCAATAGTCGTTTGGTAAGCTTTTGGTTTTGTTATTTTAAATTTTTTTTCATTGATATTTTGGCCTGATATTGGTTGATTTTAGTTTGTTGTTGGTGTTTGATTGCTTTCTAGTTAATCGGTAGTCGTCCCCGACGCCACCTGCAAGTGTTGTCACACGCCTCCGTCGCGCGTGGCCTTTGTTCACATCGAGTCTTCTGGAAAACTCAGTCAGCTCGACCAAGTTGATCAAGTCAGTTGAGTTAACTCATGAGTCATTCCGTGGAGTCAGCTTAGACCATTCAACCCATTGAATTGACTATTGACTCGATTGTTGACTCGTTGACTAGATCTGTTGTCTTTGACTTTTGATCGAGTTGACTCTAACTTTGACCAAAAAGTCAATTTTTTTTAAAAAAAAGTATATTTTATGTTTTTTGACATCATGAGTCTGAATCTGAAGTTTGTTTCATAAAATTCAAACCCGATAATCTATTTTTCAGTATTTTAAGTTTCGATTCAAATAGTTTTTTTGATTAAGTTCTGTTTCTGAATTAAATCATTTTCATGTGTTTTTTGTTTCATACAAAAATCGAGGTAATACATTACTACTATTTGCATGCTTTACGGAACACATTGATATTGGTTATTGCATGAATGAATTATATTAAACAATTTTATATAGTTAATTATTGCTAGACTCGAACTGAATTCAGTAAAAGTTTAGTAAAATGTATAACACTCGAAGAACTCGCATAAGAAACTGGAATACTATTAAAAAAGTAAATTTCAAGTTTAATGATTAATCCGTAAATCAATTGACATCAAGATCTGTAATAACTAAAATAACTATGATAATCACTTTTTACATCTGAAGTGGAAAAACATACTTGAGTTATGTTTCCTAAGCAAATGCTTGAAGACTAAACTAACTAAAGTATCAGTTATGCCTGAATGGTTCTAAATGAATGAATTATATGATAAGACTGAATTGAAAGAGAATGACTATAATAACCCTGAATACTAAAATGACCCAAATACCCTCATGATCTGGTTTAATTAAATGTTTATAAACAAGTTTTTAAAGTACCAGTGAATCATTAAATTTTGTAACGACCCCTAGAGGTTATGGAGACGATCCAAGCACATTGATCATTCTAGATAATACTACAATTTAGAATAATATAAATACTACTGGAATACTACTTCAGTTCTTAAGATCCATTAATAATAGATCTCATTTAATAAAGACCTCGTCCCTGTAATCCAATTAATTTACAAAAGTTTCATGTTTCCTTTCATTATAATTTCTAAGCGAATTTAAAAATATATTTAGATCCTCTAGTGCATTCCCTATGGACAAAAATATTTTCTCTTATTTATATAAAGTATGATTTCTGATATTATTGTCTATTATTTGATCTGTTTTAATGAGGTACTATATGGGTATGTGACTGGAGATTATGAAGTTCAGCTAACTGGTAATTCATGTATGTTCTGATCTTTCATGGTGGACTCTTAGATCTTATTGGTCTAGGGTAAGTCCTTATGAATGCATGTATCTTCCATAGTGGACTCATAGATCCTAGAGATCTAAGATAAGTCCTTATAGATGTTTGTTTTGGGTTTTCATATGGTGTTCGGTTGGAGGGTACTATAATTACATTTTATTCTGGTTTTGAGGGAACATACTAGACGTCTGTTTCAATCTCATGAACATGGTCTTCTGAATGTTTCCTATGATCTATAAACTATTTGTCTGTTATCTAAAGAAATATTAGCGAAACTTTAGCTCATCACAAAAACTTGTAGATGCCTGAATCAGTAAGGAAATTTTTATGCTTTCCTATTATATGCATGTCCTTCAGCATCATCTAATAGTTTTGTATTATTGAGCTTCCCAAAATTCACTCTTTTACCGAGTCAAAAATTTGTATGATTTAAATTCTGTTTTTTATAGTTGAATGGTTTATCTATTTGTATATATGTAGCAAAAATTTTAATTTACTCATATTTTCACTGTGGGTCACTCTGGTAGCCCTAATGTGACACTCCTGATCGGTTCGGGTCACTACATCGGTCTCAGGGTGTTACATAAAGTCAGTTTTAAAATTAATAGAATTAAGTCTTGATTCAAATTTTACATAATTCAATTTAAGACATTTAAATTCTAAAATTAGTAGAATTAAACTCTCATTATCTTAATTTTTATTATTTAATTATTTTTTAAGATAATGCTTATTTTAAAATTAAATAACTTGTCCAAGGGATTTAAATTACGATTATGATAGTGTTTTCGGTTGCTTTGCATTTATGAAGATTATGGCAATAGGAGTACTATTACAGTCATTGTGAGTATCACGATTACACAATAATGATTTCAAATGATATCTTTACCATTATATAACTACCATTATTTTAGTAGTTGGCCACTATTTAAATCCTTATTTACCCTTTTCATAATTTAATCCTTACTCTGTCCTTGCGTAAGTATAGCGAATACAAATAATAAATATTAAAAGGTTAATATATTTATGAGTAAAGTATACAAATGGTCTCCTGACTATAAGACTTTACTTTGTTGGGTCTCATAACTGTTAAAAGTTATTATAAACACTCATTTTCGTCCGAAGTTTTTTTATATATAATATTATCATATAGTTTTTGAAAGATTTTGTGTTTTTTAAAAATCGGCTTTTGAAAAAATATATAAAACATATAGTTTTTTAAAAACATTTTGAAAATATATATAATATATAGTTTTTAAAACATAATATATAGTTTTTAAAAACATTTTGAAAACTTATATAATATATAGTTTTTAAAAACATTTTGAAAACTTATATAATATATAGTTTTTAACACATTTTGAAACTATATATAATATATAGGTTTTTAAAAAATATTTTGAAAACTTATATAATATATAGTTTTTAAAACATTTTGAAAACTTATACAATATATAATTTTTAAAAAACATTTTGAAAACTTATATAATATATAGTTTTTAAAACATTTTAAAAATATATATAATATATAGTTTTTAAAATATTTTGAAAATATATGTATAATATATAGTTTTTAAAACATTTTGAAAATATATATATAATATATAGTTTTTAAAACATTTTGAAAATATATATAATATATAGTTTTAAAATATTTTTGAAAATATATCATATTATATGGTTTTGAAAATAATTATTTTAAAAAACGCATATATGATATATAATTTTAAAAATTTATCTTTTATTATTATATATTATTTTAATATTATTTATTTTTTGTATTATTTTTTTACTTATTTTTCTTTGTTTTTTTACTTGTCCAATAGGTTCAAGGTTCGAGTCTAGTATAAACCTAATCGGGTTTGGGTCTGATCTAACCCAGTGCAAGTTAGGGTTTGCAAAACCCTAGCATATTCAACCAAGGCACTAAATTGATAAAACAACCTACGCACTTGGGGGCCACGAGCCAAACGACTTACAGAATTTCCGACCGAAATCCCCGGGACTGAACCATCCCAGGGTTCTCGATCAACTCACAACAATTACGATCCCGTCCCGTTCGAGACCCAAAACAGCCAACACCGGGGATATAAAAGCCCCTTGGTGAGGACAAATAGGGGAACACATCAACGACGAGGCCAAACAAACAACAAGAGAATCACAGAACCACATATCAAAGAAATTAAGAACAAAAACGAAACACAACATCGGGCAACCAAACACAAAGTTCCAACAACAAGACCGAACCAAAACAACCAACAACATCAGGGAACAAAAAACACAGTGCACAACAAAGCAAAGTAAACCATACAAAAAGCCTTCGAAACCACAAAGAGGAACGCCATAAAACCAAAGGATCGTTGGAAAAGGTAAAAGCCGAAACTTTTACCTTATATCTACACCGTTTAGGGGTTGTTTTTGGAGATCTGGGGCTCGGATTTTGGTTTACGAGGTTAAGGAGAGCATTTTGGTGAGGTTTGGTTTTTTTCGACCGTCACTCGCGGTTAGAGCGGTGGTTTGCGGCGGTTAGGGGTGTAAACGAGCCGAGTCGAGCTCGAGTATTGCTGAGCTCGACTCGACTCGAAAACTCTGAAATGGAGCTCGACTCGACTCGAAAACTCACGAGCTTAAAAGTTTTAAGCTCGAACTCGAAATCTTGAACTGAAGCTCGTGAGCAGCTCGAAAAGGCTCGAAATGAAAAAAAAATCTTAAACTTAACAAGATTGAATCCTCAAACTCGAACCTGAACCTTAAATACATGAAACCCTTATTGTATTTTTTTAAAAAATCAACACATAAATGTTAATATTATTAATAATTTATTTTTTTAAAAATAAAATCTTAATATATTATATTTTCGAGCTGCTCACGAGCTTTTCTAGTCGAGTATCAAGTAGCTCGTTTCGGCTCGTTAAGAATTCGAGTCGAGCTCGAGTTCGAGTCGAGTCCATTCGATCCGAGTATTTATCGAGCCTTGACCGAGTCGATCTCGAGTAGCTCGCGATCTGTCTCATCTCATTTACAGCCCTAGCGGCGGTCATGCTGGTAGCCGAATTTCCTCCGATGAGGGAATTTTAGAGAGAAGCCAGAGCTTCTCTCTCTTAGATAGAGATTTAAAATGAACAAATGAGAGGTTGAAGGACATTTGGGTCGATTTTGGTGTATTTATACCCCTCAAAATTACGTCGTTTTGGGGAGAGATTTCTGTGTAATTTGTGAGTGGGTAAACTACACCCGTAGTTCCTGTATTTTTGTACCTTTACATTTTAGTCATCAAAGTTAAGTTTTAATATTTTTAATTTGGATTTCCCATTTTATTATGTTTATATTTTAATCACTATTTGGTATTCAGGATTAATTATTATTTAGTCCTCCTAACCTTTTATTTTTTTGTTTTTGCAGGTAATTTTTAGCATCCATTTGATCCATAAATTTCTATTTATTTCAATCTGATCCTTTAATTTTTTTATTTACTTGTAATTTTAATGTGTTCTTTTCATTTTCTTATTATTATTATTATTATTATTTTCCCTTTGGGTTTATTTAATTTTTTTATTTTTTTATTTTTATCATCATTATTATTATTTTCTTTTTCCTTTCATTTATTTAACATTAGATTTTTCCTTATCTAACATTTTTTGACTTTTTAGGGACATTTTCAATTGATCAGAGGTAATTAATTTAAATTGAATTTTTAAAATTTCAATTTAAATTTAAATTTTCACAATTAAGACAGCCAACAAATTAATTGGTACCGAAAGAGCAGTACAATGGTGCTAATCATTCATTGACTGCAACCGACTCCCGAACCCGACACATTTTTGTTAAAATGCAGATCAGGTAAGATGGTGTCTAATCTACCTAAATGTTTTTAAAATGATCGGTAGCGACTCTAACCATTCTATTAAAGCCAAAGCCCAATTTTAGGCCCACCTAAAAGACGGCCACGACAGTTACAAAATGATCTTTCGACTATAGAACGATCCTTTATAAGTTCACTGACTATTAAAAGTTATAAAATGATCATCCGACTATTTATATATTCAAAACTTGTTATTTTCCGTTAAAAATTAATAATTGTTTAAGTTGAACATTAACATGTTGTTGACTAGGATACATGAAAATCTTATCTTATAAATGTTTGAGTTGTATAGTCATTTAAGATTCTGAGATCAAATTTTATCATATCACAGTCAATAGTTTAACATCTACCTTAGAAAATCGTTTATTTTTAACGAAAAAGAACGACTTCAAAATATATGAATAATCATATTATTATTTTTGTAATTTTTAATAGTTCGAGAACTCAACTAATAAGTCGATATAACAATATCTATAATATTTATATCCGGGTAAATGGATGAGATAATGTGTTGAAAAAAAATTCTTCAACATGCGTTTTTGTATAGTCCACTCAAGTAATTATTTCCCAGACTATGGTGTTTTAAACATTAACTTGGAGAAGACTCTAAGATTACCCCGCGTCTTCACCTAATTTTTTTTTTGCTCTACAAAGTTAAAGACGTATGGAATGAAAAAATGAAATCGCATAATTTACCATGCGTTTTTGCCTTTAGACTATAAAAAATACCCTAATTCAGGAAATAATTTGATGAGAGTTCTCTAGGAAATTTTTTTTTCTTTCCAATGCCCTATTTTGGCGAGGAAGCATTTCATTAATATACCCTAAAATAATGGCGTCTAAGGTTAAATAAAATTAAGGCAGCCAACCAAACGTAACCGAAATCCCCAACCACACCAAATGACCCAATCCTCTTATCTGAATCAATTGACCCATTCAATGACACGTGTCCAAATCAGCATCAACTTTTACCGTCCAATTTCCATTTGGCACCCTGGTAACCGTTGATTTCCACAATCAAATACGCTTTTTGATATACGTCAATTCCTTGCTTTTCTTTCTGGTCCACTCGTTTTTCGATACGCTGAAGGAATTTGTTTTATTTTTATATTTAAATTTTGAAGCCACATAAAAAAGAAATTGCAGAAGAAAAACAATTATTAAAGTATTTTTGAAATAATATATAAAATAATTATTTTAAAAGATGCAACTAAGAAAAATGAAATATTTAAATTATTTAAAAATTATTATACTAAATTAGTTAACGAGTTACAAGTATAATCACATACAATTGTAAATAAAAGAATAGTCTTAAAAATTATTTTACTTTTCAAGTGTGTTAAAATAATTTTACTTTAATTAAAACTTTATTTAAAGTGAGAGCCTGTTCATAATTTTTTGAAACAATTTTATATAATATATATAGACAAAAGGGGTAAATTTCGCTCTTGTAGTATATTCAATTTATCACTTTCGCCCATATCATATTTTCGCATCAATTTAACCATCGAAATTGCTCAATTGCATCATTTTATACCTATCCTAATTTAAAACCCTAAAGTATAAACCCTAAACTCTAAATCATAATATCATAATCTCTAAATCTTAAATCCTAAACTATAATTGAGGGTTTATAATTTAGGGTTTTAAGTCAGATGTAGGATATAAAATGATACGATTGAGTAACTTCGGAGGCAAAATTGATACGAAAACACGATAGAGGCGAAAGTGATAAATTGAGTCTACTAAAGGGACAAAGATGAACCTTAAGTCATATATATATATTATTTGGATTTTTTTACTCATAAATCTAAAGATTTTAAGTGTTTAAACATGTTATAACTCACGTCTTCGTATGTATTTTATCAATTGAATTAAATTTAATCAACCATTTACTTACATATAATTAAAAATAGTTACTTATATAGAAACTCAAATAATACAAAGCCTTAGGAAGTCAAGTGTGTGTATTTTTATTTTATTTTGAGTAAATTATTCGTTTAGTGTCTAAACTATCGGTTTTGATTCGTTTCAGTACTCAAACTTTCGATTTTTTTTCAAAATCATACTTACAGTTTATATTTTGTTTCATTTTAGTATTCCGCCATATAAACTTTAGTTTTTGTTTTATTTTAATATCCCGTTCAAATTTAACGTTAAGTTTTGAAAACTAATAGTTTAGTATCCATCCATAAAAACTAATCGTTTTGAAAGTTTATGTGCTAAAACAGATCAAAACTAATAGTTTAGGTACTAAACACGTCAAGTTTTTAATGACGGAGTATTAACATGATATAAAAATTAGACGTTAGATATGATTTTTTAAAAATTAAAAGTTTAAATACTAAAATAGATAAAAAACCGATAGTTTATCCTTTTATTTTATAGTGTGATTTGTTGAGATTTATTAAATACCACTATCTTCAAATATAAATCATAAAATAAAAATAATAAGTTACAACGACAAATTAATTTTCTATTAATGAAATATCAATAAAATTATATGAGTTGAATAATTTTACGTTAAAAGAGTTAGTTTAAGTGGTAAACAAATTAATATCTCGTAAGTAGATTTCAAGTTCCAGACCTTGCATATGTAAAAAATCCTTATCGAGATACTCACCTATTAAAATTAGGTTTGCAACGTGGTTTGATTCAGATCCGTAAAAATAAATCGTAATAATTGAGAACAGAGATGGCAAAAAAAAAGTCAAATAATTTATTTGAAAAATAGGGTAAAGTACACAAATGGTCCTTCGACTATAGGACACTATTTTGTTGAGTCCCTCAACTATTTAAAGTTATAAAATGGTCACCCGACTATATATATGTTCCAAATTCATCATTTTTTTGTTAAATAATTGGTGACCGCTAAGCTAAACATTAACATGCTGGCTAGAATATGATAAGATCCTATCACAAAATTATTGAGTTGTATTTTGTAGATCGACTCTCCTTTTATATTATGTAGTCGAGTTGGTGTCTGAAATCTACGACGGTACCAATGGACATCATTAAAATACAACTTTATCATATCTGATTCAATAAGTTAACTTATAACCCATACAATCATCAATTTTAATAGAAAAAGACGAATTTTATAACATATGAATAGTTGAGTGATCATTTTATTACTTTTAATAGTCAGGAAACTGAACAAAACAATACCCTATAATTGAAGACACTTTTATAACTTTTAATAATCGAAAAACTCAACAAAACATAACCTTATTAAAGTACATGAGGTATTAAAGTATCGTTTAAGAGGCACTAGGTCCCTTAAGCAAGGTTAGAGTTTCGAATCTTGACGTTTACGAATGGAGCAAACTGGGTTGGGAGGGTCGCCCGCGCCTCTACAGTATTCGATCTAGATTAGTCGGTCAATATATTGTATATAAGTGATTAATTCAAAAAAATATCGTTTAAACATGTATCACACCTCTCAAAAATTAAATTAATTTGAAATATTTTTTTTGAATAATTTCATCACAAATAATTAGTTATCTACTTTAATAAATAAGTAACAAATGGACTAATATGAATAAAATGGGGCTAAAAACCAATGAGAAAACGAGTCCATGAAACGAAAAATGAAAACACCTGCTCCAAATAAATACCCAATAAAAATAATATTTATTTTTCTTATCCCAATAAATATTGATAAAATAAAAAATAAATCTAAGAATCACAGTTTGCTTGCACGTGGCGTCACTTATCTGTTTTCAGAAAGATAGAAGGGGTTAAGGACAGCTCAAAGCGAGAGGTTTTAATTACCGTCTATTACCGGTAAACCCCTCCAATCCACTGGCCAGTCCGGTTTTGTGGTCAATAATTATCGGATAAAGTATACAATAAGTCAATAAACTATGCTCAAATGATCATTTTTGATCATTAAAATTTCAAAAATTACATAATTTTCATTACTCTAATCAAAATATTATCAAATATTAATTTAATTTATATAATTATATAAAATTATCATTAAATTTTTCCTAAATTTTACAAAAAATGTTTAATAGTTTAAAATGTTTTATTTGAAATTTTTAAAAGTTCAATGATCCAAAATAATTAGTTAACAATAGTTTGATGACATATAATGTACTTTACCCATAATTATCATATTTTGGGGTTTAAGAGCTCTCTCTCTTCTTTTATTATACTTTTATATATAGAGTTTATTTCATGGTGATTTCTCTGTTTTTGTATAAATATTTGTTCTTCCACAAGAAAAAGTAAACTTGACAAAAGAAGAAAAATTTGATCCTCTTTTCATTGAATTTTATTTGATTTTCAGTTGGATTTGTTTGATTTCTCCGATCATTGTTCCTCAAGGAATTTTCTCGGCAAAATCTTCATTTTTTTCAATTGTTTTCTGTACATTTGAATATATGTTGTGTTTTTAAGAAACAGAAGATCGTTTCAGTTTGAAAGGCGAGTTTCTTTTCTTATTGCATCATGAATTTCCGATTGTTTCTGTACTTGAATTGTTGGATTTCTTTTCATTTTTTTAATGTTTTTTTGTGTTGAATTATACTGAATTACGACGCGTAATGATTTTTAAACAAGTGAATTTCGATTATAGCTGCGGTTCGGGTCGAGATCTGACCCGGGTTTTTCTTTTCACTTTTTGTTTCGGAAATTTTGACGGAAAATTTTAGAATTTCTGGTGAATTTGGAGGTTTATGGGATTTTGATTTTAGTTTATACTTCTTATTTAAGAAAATGAAGAAAAATAAGAAGAATAAATTCGAACCCTCTTTTGTTTAATGGTTTAGATTCTTGTTTGACTTTAAGATTTCCAATCAAATTTAAATTGCACTGTGGAAATATAATTTTTTTTTATCAAAGTTACGCAACTATATTCTTCTCTCTTGGATCTGTAATTTTCTGGGGTTTTTTTTCTTTCTAATTATAAGGTTTTGTTTTGGTTTTATCTATGAAATTATTCTGATATATGTTTGATTTGTTTATATGCAGTGAATTTGTAACTTTACATGCCGGTTAGCCTGAGATATGGTGTTTAAGAAGAGATTAGATTACGGATTCGATACCTTTGATGTCCCGATCGTGCCTCGTGCCCCTCGATCGAATCGGGTATGTTTAGTTCTTTTCTTGGTCATTTGGTAGGTTTGATCATGTTGAATTTTGATCTAACTTGATGAATACGTCGATGGTTGTTGTGTCGGTTACAGAGGAGGTATCGGAGTAGGCGGGATGTCGATGACAGTCAGATTTGTGCATTTGAATTGTTAGCTTCTTTAGCCGGGAAGTTGTTGCAGGAGAGCGAGAGTGCGGCTTGCATCAATGCGTCGGAAGGACATGATCGTGTTTCTATAGGTAAAGATGTTGTTAAACAGGAAATTCATTCCGATGATGATAAAACGTTGAAAACCGAATGTGTTGAGCAAGGAAGCTGTGAAGTATCTGAGTCGACTACCGAAAACAGTGACAATGTGAAGGGATTTAAACCTTCTGGAAATGATGCCATTTTGGATCGTGGTTTGATCAAGGCACGGCCTGCTTGCTCGGAGCAAAAAAGTGGCGATGTGAAGTCTATGATTCGCAACGGAAATGCAGCAGCCTATGAAAATTTTCATGGTGACAGGGATCTATGCACCCCTGATCTCGGGGATTTCTGTGATGGTAAAACTGGGAGTGGGTTTAAGCAAGAGAGAAATGGTAAGGGTTTGGACATCGGGAAGTCGAGTATTGCTAATACTTGCCCCTTGAAAGATCATGTTGAACCCGTTAATTCTAAACGAGCGTCCTGGAAAGACCGCATTCCTAATGCTTCTTTTTCAAGACATAGGAATAATATTAAGTTTGGTAGTAAAGATGATGACGAAAACTTTTCTAGATTTAATGGACTTAGATATAGATTTAAGGCTTCGAGGCCTCCGTCACGAATTGGAGATCGAAGGATAAGGAAGTTGCTGGCATCCAAGTATTGGAAAGTTGGTCCTAAGTTGAAGGATTCTGATCATTGTAAAGCTGGTGAGTAGTGTTCATTGCATGGTTTACATCTTACTTCGAACTTCATAAACATTTCTTTATGGATTCCGTTTTTTGTGTTTTCCTAGATGGAGGAATGAAGCCTCTGTATCATAAGCGGAAGGCCTACTATAATCACGACAGATATCAATACGACGTGCTCTACAAAAGGAGGAAACTCTTTGACCGTAGCTCGATAGTAACTTCTGATGGTGGAATCAGTAGTGAAAGTGTTTGTAATTCACCGCAGAAGGTTGTGGATGGAGACAAGGGTAGTTCTGCTTTGATGTCGCATGGAGGTGCTTCCCTTCTTCATTTACCTTATTCGTATTTTATGGTTTACGGATTTCAAGATCAAGATTTAACTAGTCTTGCTAAACTACTTTATTTTGCTCACGTAGCATGTCGGATACCCCCCTTGCTTACAGGTAACAAAGCATCCCACCAGTGCAAGGATTCTCACGGTACGGATAATTTTTTACGGACTGTTGTGTGTAAATCGTTGACGTTTACTGTTGTTTTGGAAAATGTCTTATTTGAGTGTTGTTCTTATACAGTGAGATTCAGCATTAAGTCGTTTAGAATTCCGGAACTTTATATCGAGGTTCCAGAAAGTACAACAGTCGGTTCACTGAAGGTATGGAAGTGCTGTGTTATTTTTTCGTCGACGAATATAGTTTTATTTAATTAACGAATAGTTTCTAACACTTTTTACCACCGATGTTACTTAAATACGTGCAGAGGACTGTTTTCGAGGCGGTGACTGCCTTACTTGGAGGTGGAATCCGTGTCGGGGTACTTCTTGAAGGGAAGAAAGTGAGAGATGATAACCGAACTCTATCGCAGACTGGTATTTCCTGTGAAGATAATCTGGATTCTATTGGTTTCACGTTGGAGCCTGGTCCTACAAAAGCTCCTCCGCCTGTGTGCTCTGAAGAAGCGTCCCTTCCGATATCATGTGATAAAGGTCCTGAAACTTTAACAAGGTGATTTCGATGCTTCAATATAGAATGTTGTGATTTTATTTCATTTATATACATTGTGATTTACCTATACCTTTGATAGTTTGAGTAACAAGCATCTGATTTCCAGATTTCCAGCCACTCTGGTAGTAGATACAGGGATTTCCGATGCCGCATCTCACCCGCTTTTACTGACCAATTCAGCACATCCTGTGGATACTAATCACGAACCGGTTTCCTCCCTAACTGACGCTCTAACTGATCAAAGTCTGTCGGAGTTAAGAGCTTTAGTTCCTGTTCCAGCAATGAATGCCGAGGCACTGTCCGTCATCCCTGCCAGCTCGAAAGCTCGAAAACCCGAGCTTGCACAGCGTCGAACTAGGAGGCCGTTTTCAGTCTTAGAAGTAGAAGCATTGGTACAGGCAGTTGAAGAGCTTGGTACTGGAAGGTGTGTCATCACATACTTGAAGAGAATGCATGCTTATAAAGATGTTGAGTTTCTAAAACTAAATTCATCGGGTTTTCTGTAGGTGGCGCGATATTAAATTGCGAGCTTTCGAGAATGCCGATCATCGAACTTACGTGGATTTGAAGGTATTGTACTTGAACAACAAGCATTAGTTCGAGAAAGTAATCTAATTTCTGGGATGTATCGATGTAACAAGTCTTATGCCGTGGGTATATCTTGTCGGTTTTATTCGTATCGAATGGTGCTAATAACACGCCGATACCACCTGCAGGATAAATGGAAAACATTGGTTCACACGGCGAAAATCTCCCCGCAGCAACGACGAGGGCAGCCGGTACCGCAGGAACTCTTGGACAGGGTCTTGGCTGCACATGCACACTGGTCTCAGCATCAAGCTAAACCACAAGGCAAACCTCAACCTGGGACTTTGAGGATCACAGACAAGGAATCAGATGGAAACGGAGTCGCGACTACGGTTCCGACCGCTCCGGTGTAAAAAGAAAAGGTAAAACATTGGCCAAGAGAGGGAGAAAGAAAGAAACATGTACAAATTTGATTCACATTGTCATGTAATATTTCCTCACACACACATTGCTACTCACTTGATTCATTTCCCAGCTTCCAGAGAACCATTGAAGCCAATTGATAGCTCTGTAAATGAAAATTCGACGAGAATAAGATTTGCTCTAACCATATTTTTACACTAGTGCAAGGCAACCTTGTGGTCGTGAGATCGAGTCCCACGGTGGGCAATTCATAATACTGGAGGTCTCCCAGTGAAGCTGCTCTCAACCTGACGTTGGGGGTAGTCTACTATCCTACCTCCCCTCACTCCATTATATATGGGAATAGGTTGTTCATTGATTCAATTAATACTTCTTTGTAAGACTAATTATTGAAACTAATCTTTGTAGTAACCTTTGAGTTGTGATGATTGTAGATTGTTTATCTTATTTTGGTCACTAAAGTTTAAAAATTTTCAATTTAATTACTCAACTATCAAATTGCTATCGTTTTAATCACTTAATTTATTTTATTCATAATTTTTTTGACATGACATTTTAATTATTATTTTATTAATATATAATTAAAATAAAAAAATTAAATTTAAAAGTTAGAGTGATTAGATTAAGAGCAATTTGAAAATTAAGTAATTAAACTAAAAGATTTAAATTTTAATAACCAGACTTGCCCGTCCAGCTCAGTTGGTAGAGCGTAAGGCTCTTAATTTTGTGGTTGTGGGATCGAGTCCTACGGTGGGCAATTCATAATTCTGGCTGCCAGAGGTCTTTCACGGTGGGCAATTCATAATTCTGACTGCCAGAGGTCTTTCACGGAAGCTGTTCTTAATTTGGCACTGAGGGCAGTCTACTACTTTACCTCCCCTCATCTCATTTCATATGAGAATAGGGTCAGCTAATTTTTTTATTTAAATTTTAATGATCAAAATAGGAGTGAAAAAAAATTTAGACTCCAGTGAGCAAAATAGGAGTGAGAAAATTATTTTTTTTCTTTAATATTTTTAAAGGTAAAGTACATAAATTATGTATCGATAATAAGACATTGTTTTATTGAGTTTATTAACTATAAAAAGTTACAAAAAATGGTCTTCTGATAGTAAAATGTTGCTTTATTGAGTTCATCGACTATTAAATATTACAAAATAATCATCTGACTATTCATATATTCTAAACTCGTCATTTTTTATTAAAAAATTAAAAGTATTAAAATAAAACAAAATTAATAGATCAGATACTAAACTTATAATTTACCCCATTTTATGTTATATTAAGACCGAGGATTTTTATATTGAAAAGAGTCAAATCTTTAAGTTAATGTTTTAAAATCAACATTAAGAGAGCCGTGGGCACAATATCTACGCAACCTTTAATTTGATTATGTATTTTTTTTTTGTCTTTCAGTTTCAAGGCTTCGTCTTATTAATTTGGATCGATTCAGGTCATATATCTGATTTTAACGGATGATTCTTTTAGTGAAAATTTTTTATATATAAAAAAACCCAAACATAAAATATTACCTACACGATATTAAATTGTTTACCACTTGAATTAAATCACGTTGGTTAATTTGATTATATATTTCTTTATTATTACCGTGAGATTCTTCAATTTTTGTGCTGAAAATCATAAATTATGATATTTAATACAAAGTTATTCTCAATAAATAAAGTAATCTTAAAAATGTTAGTTTGGTTACTTAAACGTTTATAACTTTATTAAGCATGTGGTTAGGTTGGTGTTATGACCACCAAGTTTGAAAAATTAAAAGGTAAACTACACATTCACTATTTAAACTATTAGTTTTGATCATTTAATAACTTGAACTTTTATTTTTTTCAAAATCATACTTAATGTGTAGTTTTCATTTTAGTATCGCACCGTTAAAAACTTAACGTGTTTAGTACTTAAACTATCGATTTTGATCCTTTTTAGTACCTACACTTTCAATCTTTTCAAAACTTAACGATAAATTTTGAACGGAGGTACTAAAATAAAATAAAAAATTGATTTTTGAACGGAGGGTACTAAAATAAAAAAAACTAAACTTCACGTATGATTTTGAAAAAATTAAAAGTTTAGGTACTAAAACATATTAAAACTGACAATTTAAGTACTAAACTTATAATTTATCCAAAATTAACTTGTAATATTAAATTGATAAAATATATAAATAATAAAAACTAATATATTATTATCTCAATTAAAAACGAACTACTACATCAATAAAACCAACGATAAAGAATATAAATGGTCCCAATTATAGAGTGATATTTTATTGAGTCTCCAACTAAAAGTTACGAAATGATCCCTTGATTATAAGATACTGCTTTATTCAGTCCTTCAACAAATAAAAATTACAAAATGATCGCCTGATTATTTATATGTTCTAAACTTGATCACTTTCTATTAAAAAATTGACGAAATTTTAGTTAGACGTTAACCTGTTGACTGTGATAGATAAAATATGATCTTAAAATCTCAAATAATATCATATCTCAATTAATAAGTTAATGTCTAGTTCATACTGCTATCAGTTTTTTAACAAAAAATTAAGAGTTTGGAACATATGAATAGTAGGGTGATCATTTTGTAACTTTTAATAGTCGGGGGAATCAACAAAGCATCGCCCTATAATAGGGGATCATTTTGCATTAAATGATTAATTTAAATTGAGTATTATTAAAAAATTATTATTAAGAGAGTTCAAGAATAGACATAAAATTTTACACTATGAGAACAAACTATAAAATTTTAGGGACAAAAATAGACTATTAATAGAAAATACAAAAAATATCTAAATTATATAAAAACTTTAAACTTTCAGAGGGCAATTGCCCTGCCCAGTGATGAACCGAGGGGGGGCGGTTTCCCCCCTAAAATTTAAATTCTTATATATTTTAGATATTTTCTTTGTATTTTATATTAGAAATATATTTTCATCTCCACTAAAATTATATAAGTTCACTCAACTTTAAAATTTTATAAGTTTATCCCTTGACATAAAATCATGTGTTCTGTTCTGACTCCGTCAAACCCTACTCGGTCTATCCCTAAAAAAATATAATTTATAACATCATATTTAAACTCTAGACATACTTTTAAAAAATTTAAGGTAAGATGCAAGTTTAATACCTAAACTATTAGTTTTGGTCCAGTTTAATACCTAAATTTTCATTTTTTTTAAAACAATACCTAACGTTTAGGTTTTGTTTCATTTTAGTACCCCACCATTAAAAATTTAGCGGACGAGTTGACGTCGCATAGCTCCAATGGACGGACGACCAATCCAAACGGTAGAGCATGAGAGGATGAAGAGTCGACCAACATAATTCAATTTTAGACCCATCAAACTGTGGGTCATGGAGATCAAGGATGAAGAAATAGAAAATGCCATTATCGGTTTGTGGAGATTGAGGTGTTTCTCAATGAAATAGGGGTCGGAATCGTGTTCAGGGGTCAAAAAGGTACATACTAGAAAGTTTGGGCTTCATCGATCGACGGATGCGATGATCGATAATTGTAGATGCGACGATCGGGGAGCATGTCCGTTAAGTTGTTAACGACAGAGGTACTAAAATGAAACAAAACACTAAATGTTAGGTATGGTTTTGATTTTGTTAAAAGTTTAAATACTAAAACGGATCAAAACTAATAGTTTAGGTACTAAACGCGTAGTTCACCCAAAAAATTAATAAGGAAAGTAAACAAATGATCCCCCGACTATAAGATACCACTTTATTGAGTCCCTTAACTATTAAAAGTTATAATATGATCCCTCTATTATATGGAGTTACTTTGTTGAGTCTCTCGACTTTTAAAAGTTACAAAATGGTCACCCGACAATTCATTATGCTTCAAACTCGTCCTTTTCCATTAAAAAACGAACGACCATCTGAGTTGGACGTTAACATGCTGACTGAGATATGATAGTCATTTGAGATTATAAGATCATATTTTATTATATCTCAATTAGCAAGTTAACATACATCTCAGACTGTCATCAAATTTTTAATGGAACATGATGAGCTCAGGACATAATGAATAGCCGTGTGACCATTTTGTAACTTTTAAAAGTTAAGGGACTCAACAAAGCAATTACCTATAGTTAGAGGACCATTTTATATCTTTTAATAGTTGAGAGACTTAATAAAGCAATATCCTATAATTAAGGGATCATTTATGTACTTAACCAAAAAATTTAATATCTCATCACATCATATCAATTAAAAGTTTCTTTTTATCCTATAATCCTGATAAATATGAAACAAGGGTTTACCAAATTTAATAAATGTGTAATTATTCCCATCTTATCACTCAATAAGTCAGCAATTAATGAAAATGCTAATCCAAAAGATGGTGATAACAAATCAAAGTGTGTCCCAAAGTTAAAAAATCATTCAGAATTTTGGGCATATAAATATTTTTTTAGTAAAATACATAAATGATGGTAATGAAGTTTTCGAGAATATAAAATAGTGGTTAGATTCATCAAATTATTATAAAATATTCATTGTAGGGTATAAAATAATAATAAATTTTGAGAAAATTTATGGACTATTTTATAACAATTAAATAACTTTAATAACCCTTTTGTAATAATTTGATTAAATTTAATGATCATTTTATAACTTTTAAAATTTTAGTGATTAGAAAGATCATTTAAGTATAGAAATTTATTACAAGTACAATCTTTTCGATCTTTCATTTGTTTACATCGTTACGATTAAAACTTGAAATAGTACACAAATGACAATGACATGTGACCTAAACAAGTTGAATAATTTCAATTTCAATTTTGGTTTTTAAAATTTCTTCATAAATTAGGTTTGAATTTATCGATTCTTTGAGTGATCTCAATGATAAAAAGAAATATAGTTACAAAATGATCACCCGATTATTTATGTGTTCAAAACTCGTTTTTTCTGTTAAAAAATTGACGACAGACTGAGATGGATATTAACCTATTGACTCAGATATGATAAAATATGATTCTAGAATCTCAAACGACTATCATATCCCAGTCAACATGTTAAGGTTCAGCTCAGACTATCGTAAACTTTTTAACGAAAAATGACGAGTTTAGAACATATGAATAGTCAGATGACTATTTTGTAATTTTTAATAGTCGATGGACTCAATAAAACAACCTCTTATTGTTGGAGGACTATTTTATAACTTTTAATTTTTAAAAATAACTCATTTAACCAATTATGAAAGTTCAATAATTATTATTTTAATGTTTAAAAATAAGATCTTTATCCATATTAACTTGTAACAAACAACAATGGTCCCAAAAATGAAGCAAATCACTTCCCAACAATGGCATTTTGGAACCAATTATTTCACCCATTACCAATTTCTCATTAAAAAACAATTTTTTAAATCACGATTTGTACATATTTATTATTTAGGTTGATTTTATTCGGTCCGATTTAAATTATTAACTAAATAGTAAAATATTATATTTAAATTTTAGTAAAATACGTGAAATTAATATAATAATATATATGTGTGTTTTTCATTAATAATAATGAAAAAATTATGTTAAAGATCATTAAATTATATAAAAATAATTTTTTATAAAATTATTTCCCTCAATTATAAGACGATACTTTGTTAAGTCTCCGACTATTAAAAGTTACATAATGATATATTGACAGTTGAGTGTTGTTTTGTTGAGTCAACCGAATATTAAAAGTTATAAAATAATCACTCGCTTATTTAGTATGTTTCAAACTCATCCTTGTTCATTAAAAATTTGACAACAGTATGGGCTTAATATTAACTTGATGATTAAAATAAAATAAAATTTGATCTTAGAGTCTTAAAAGGATATTGTATCTCAATCGACATATTGATCTTCTCCCTTCCATTTTCTTACAAAGTTTCATAGCAATCTGGTGGGTTTTCAAGGTTGTTTTTTTTAAGACATCAAAGAATCTTGTTTTGTTCATAGTTGATGTATATATATAGGTATGTTCGTATATATAGGTATGTTCATTTCTGGTTTCATTTCTCTTCAAAGAAGTTATCTTTTTTAGTTTCATTTCAAACCCAGATTTTCCTATGTTTGATGGTGTCTTGTTTTGATGTTTTTGGGAGTTTTGAGAATGGAAGAAACATTTTGATTTAATGTTGGAATTTCTGTTTCCCCCGCCCCCCCAGGTTTGTTTGGTGAAGTATTTGCCTTTAGAAGTTCAGAATTTCGGATTTTGATAGTCATGGATGGATGGTTGAAGGGAGTTTATAGTTTCGTCGGGCCGGTAGACCGAGTCGGACTAAATGACTGTTCGGTGTTGGCCTTATCCGGTCGGGATTTCGATAACCGGTTTAAGAATGGAAATGGTGTTGATGTTGTTGCTCCTATGGAACCTGTTCCGATCCCCGGAGATGTCGAGCCTTCCTCGAGTGGGGTCTATGAAGGAGATTCACACGAGGATTACGACTTTAGCGATGAGGTTCTGAAGTACATTAGTCAGATGCTAATGGAAGAAGATATGGGGGATAAGACATGTATGTTTAAAGAGTCCTCAGCAGCACTTCAGGCTGCGGAGAAGTCGTTTTACGAGGTTCTCGGAAAACATATCCGCCTTCTGCTGGATACGAGTTGAACCTTTATGCCGATCGCAACCGAGAAAGCTCTGATGGAAGTCATGATCAAAGTTGTTCAAGTTGTAGTAGTGCAAGCATCAGTGGCTTTAGTAGCAGCAATGTAGTCAATCCCGGGTACAACCGTGATTTCAATGAGCAAAGGTCTTTAAACATCTCGTCTCAGGCCAGTTCAACTCGAAGCTCAGGCCAGTTCAATGGCGTTGCCGATTCTCCGTTGAGTACTTTAAGGATTCCGGAAATATTTAGCGACAGCGAGTCAGCCATACAATTTAGAAAGGGGTTTGAGGAAGCAAGTAAGTTCCTTCCGAATGGGAGTCTGCTTGTCCGCATTCAGGACGACAGATTGTTACCCAAAGAGCTGAAGGAAGAGGCTAAAGATGTGGTAGATAAGGTGGAGAGGATTGAGATCTCTCGAGACAGATCGAGGGGAAAGAAGAACCCTTATTCGGAGGATTCGAGTTTACAGAGTGGCAGGAGTAACAAGCAGTCTTTAGTGTGTACCGAATCCTCTGTAAGCCCCGAAATTGTGAAAGTGTAACTGATCTTCAAAAAGTTTTGCAAGATGAAACGAGCAAGAGTGCGCAGCACAACGGAAAAGCGAAAGGGTCTGATGGTGGAAAGGGTTGTGCGAAGAAATACGGAGGTAAAAGGAATATGGTGGATCTGAGAGCTCTGTTAACTCTTTGTGCGCAAGCCGTTGCAACTGATGATCGGAGGAATGCAAATGAGCTGATGAAGCAAATCAGGCAGCATTCTTCACCTATGGGTGATGGGATGCAGAGGGTGGCTCACTATTTCATCGATGGCCTTGAGACACGATTAGCTGGTTCCGGGACACGGATTTACACTGCCCTTATCACGAAGCCGACTTCGGCTGCTGATGTTTTGAAAGCTTACCATCTGTATCTTGCTGCTTGTCCTTTCAGAAAGCTATCAAATTTCTTCTCGAATAAGACGATAATGAATCTAGCAGAAACTGCAACTAGGCTTCATATTATTGATTTTGGTATTCTATATGGCTTCCAGTGGCCTTGCCTTATACGACGTCTCTCGTCTAGACCTGGAGGACCACCTAAGCTGAGGATTACAGGGATTGATTTTCCACAACCGGGTTTCCGCCCGGCAGAAAGGGTCGAGGAGACAGGGCGCCGTCTTGTGAACTATGCAAGGACTTTCAAAGTTCCATTCGAGTTCCATGCTATTGCACAAAAATGGGACACCGTTCAAATCGAGAACCTTGGTATTGACCGTGACGAGGTGGTTGTTGTAAACTGTATGTACAGGCTTAGAAATGTACTTGATGAGACTGTGATTGTCGAGAGTCCGAGGAATAAAGTTCTCAACTTGATCAGGAAGATGAATCCTGATGTTTTCATATTGGGAGTTGTGAATGGTGCCTACACCGCGCCGTTCTTTATCACGAGATTCAGGGAGGCTCTCTTCCACTATTCTACTTTATTCGATATGCTCGAAACTAACGTGCCTCCTGAAATTCCGGAAAGGATGCTGATCGAGAGAGATATATTCGGGTGGGAGGCAATGAATGTCATCGCATGCGAGGGTGCAGAAAGGATCGAGAGGCCCGAGACTTACAAGCAGTGGCAGATGAGGAATACAAGGGCCGGTCTCAGGCAGTTGCCACTGAATGAAGAGATCATGAAGACAGCAAAGGAGAGGGTGGATACATGCTACCACAAGGACTTTGTAGTCGACGAGGATAACCGCTGGTTGATTCAAGGATGGAAGGGTCGAACCGTTTACGCACTCTCGACTTGGGTTCCCGCCTCTTTGCATTCGGATGGCAGCCATCGGTAGTTACGATTTAATGATGGACTGGAAATTGATATTGTTTACAAAGAAGGGTATAAGTTGATCCATTTAGTCCCCTCTATTATAGGGATTGTGCCAATTGTACAGGGACTATTCCGAACAAGTTTCAATAGTAAAGGTACTAATTTTTAACAAGTTTCAATAGTAAAGAGACTAGTTTTATATATGCATGGAAGAAAAAAACAATTATATTTGCAAAATAATGAAAAAATCATCTGCAGAAGTGTCCATTTACAATGAAATATACGAAATTCGAGCCTCGTCGAGTCATCGTATGTAGGTTCGTCCTAAAGACATGAGTCCTGTGTCTTTAACTGGTGTCTGAAAATGGACAAACAGAAAGAGTGAAATATAGTTAAGAATGGAAGCTCAAAGAACAAAACAAATGAGCTTAAGAATTCTTGTTTTAGCGATGCTTACTTGTGATTTCACAGAAGGGAAGACATTCCAAAACCTCAAGGTCTCGTCCCCTGCACCGGTCACTATGGTCTGCGAAGACGAAATACGATTATTCTTTTACCCGATAAATTGTTTTTGATATACGAGAGTTCGATTTGTTAATCGTTGGGGGCAAACATTACCTGTCCGTCGGGCGACATGGCGAGATAGAGGACTCGAAGACTATGTCCAGTTAGTGTCGCGACCTTTGCCATTGAAGGATACTTCCACACCATGATTTGGTTCTGAGAATATCCATGAGTGCTAACCAGTTCATTCACATTCTTGCTCCATGATAGATTGCATACTTGGCTCCCTGTGTCTATGTGGTTCAGTTGATGACCATTTGTCGTGTTCCAAAACCGGATACATCGATCCGCGGTTCCACCACCCGATGCGAGAAGGTTGCTTTGATGGGGTGACCAAGCAATGGCTTTGACAGCAGCCGTGTGTTCCGTCAGTTTAAGAACCGGCTGCTGCGAATGCTGGTTCCAGACCAAAAGCTGCACCGGCAAAATTGTTTAAGCAGTTTGCTATGTCTCCGGGATAAAAAGATAGAAAAAGAAACGAATTCATGGTTACCTGATTATCGTTCCCACCAGATGCAAGTTCACGGTCGTCGTGTGACCATTTCAATCCACAGACCTCAGATTTGTGTCCAACAAGCTTGCTGACATAGTCACTCGGAACTCGAAGATCATGCTGAAGAATGTTACGATCCCTGCTTCCGGATGATAGTGTCCGTGAATTCCAAGCCAGGACACCAGTTCTCGTTTGATGTCCGCCCATCGTTCGGACCCTCTTGCACTGAGTTCCATCCCATACCTATCCATACAAGACCAGAAGTGCTTAAATGTGACTGTATTTACCCACTAGGATGGCGAATCGAATATGAAATCGACAGTTACATACCTGAACTTGACCGAGATTCGTACCGATCGATATGTAGGAACCTTCCCGGGTCCATTGAACAGCACACACACTATCATTTGGTCCCAAATCACACAACTTGGTAACTCTGCTATTTGATGCAGTCCACAAATAAACACAAGTTCCCAACCCAACTGCAAGTACATTCTGAGACGACCAATCGGCAAGATTCAGATAGAAGTCATCTTGAAGCGACGGGGCGTCGAGGACCTGGATTCCTTCGACATTTTAGTCGGTGTTATCGAATTCTAAAAAATCGGGTTCGAGTCTGACAAACATACCTTATGGGGTGTCTTGGGACTTTCCTTGGGGGCTTGGGAGGTGTAGATGTTTCACTTGAGAATCCACTGTCCTGTCCCAGAAGCAAAGGAGAATACGGGGAGCTCGGCGTCGAATGCTCGGCCTTGAACCGCAATAAGTTCCGGTTCGGACTCATCGGCGAACTTTTACCTGCAGGAGAAAAAGAACCGAAATCAGGACCGAAAAGTTCGGATCTCAAAATCCTGGAATAAGCTTCATTCCCTCCTTCTTTAGCAGGCGACTCCTTGTCCATCAACCCAAACATGTGCAGCCTCGAAGAGGATCTACAAGGAATAAACCTATCGCTACAAATAGACGATTTCGACGAGGATGAAGGTGAAGTCAGACTCGATATCATCCGAGGCGAAGATATCGAAATCGAACGAAAGGAAGAAGCAGAAGTTTCCAGCCGTAGTGAAGTTTCGTTCATCCCAGCAGGGAGGTTCAAGCCACTCTTTCTTCTCGGAGGAGAGTCCATTTTTCGAGCTTCGATCAGCTTGGGAACTAATAAAAAATGAGTTTTTAGCAGGAAAATCAAAGGCTCCTCTAGGGTTTTGTTTAAGGAGCTGATTTTTCTTTCCTGCTTTGATAAAGCGTGAAAGGAGGAAGAAGAAGATCTGCAACGGTCGAATATTTTAATTTTGGTAGCTCAAAGAGGAGCTTATGCTTGTTTCTTTTATATGTTTCGAAAACGGGAAGGATGTCGTTTTGGGTTTTGATGAATTCAAAACGACGTGATCCGTGGGATTCTAGTACTAACGGTCACTTTTTTTCCCATGAATAATATATAGTATAGAGCTGATTGACCTGTCAGACTGGTTTAGTTACCGTGTAAATTGCCAAATAGCCGTTGCTTGTGACCTTTTAAATTATTTTTTACCTTTTCCATAATTTTCCAAATATGAATATTAACGTAGTTTTTTATTATTTTTTCTCAACGTGGCCGTCTAACTTAGAAAAAAAATTCAGTGGCCGTCTAACTTAGAAAAAAAATTCAGTGTAGCTATTTGATCAACATTTTTTTTCGTTGACCGTTATAGTATTGACATGGCGGTCCACGGTGATAATATGACAATTTATTTGTCATATTTGAGTTACCTATTTAACTAATTGTCCATGTCATCCGTCACATTAATCTATTATCCTTGATTGTCACGTCAACAACGTGAACTATTTATATCAACACTTTAACAATTAACGACGAAAAACTTTAGTAAAAGGGTTACATTAGGTTTGTTTTCTGATTAGAGGATCATATTGAGAGAAAAATAATACGAGACTCATATTGATTCCCCCCAAAAGTATAGGGATCTCGATGCATTTTTGTCCTTTTTTATATATGGTTGGACATAAATTAAATCACTTTTATATCCTACAGTCACTTATGCTCAAACATGGGACGACACCTCTAAAAATAATAACAATTATTTTAATTACTAAAGGCAGTTCGATTTGTGCATAAAATCATATATTTAAAACCTTAATGTTATGAATGAAATAATTAAAAATTATTTTTATAGTAAGATTTTATAAATTTAATTTAGATTGTTAATGATTGGATGAAAAAAATGGCAAAGAAGTTGTTTATTTAAAATATGAGAACACTTATAATAAAAGGATAAATTATAAATTTGATCATTCGATTTTCTTCTTACCTTTATTTTGATCACTAAATTTTATCAGTCGTTCGTTTATACCGGGAAAGAGACTGCACCCACCATTCATAAAAATAGAACTGGTCAACCTATTCTCCAGTGCCTCATCCTTGGATGGCAACCTTCTTATTGAGACCCTGGTCATCTCATCCAACCCCGCTTGATCTATCCCGACCAAGTTCGGGAGGAATAATATTTCAGGACATCAGAACCTTTCGACCCCAAGCACAATTTGGAAGTCTTCCTTGGTGAGTGGACGAACATGTGGTGCCTCGGCGGTAGCCGGCTGTGAAGGTGCTGGTTCGGGTTTAGGCACAAATGTTGGGTCTATCTCCTGCAGAAACGGAGAATGTAGCTAGTGATTCATCTTTCATATTCGAAAATCTCAAATATATCAATACATACCACGAGAAAGAAACTGACCTGGAGCCTAGAACAAACACGGGCCAGCTCCGCTTCATCTTCATCAGCTCCATTATCATCATCATCGTTATCTTTTCCCATTAGTTTGTAAAGTTGCCAATCTTCGTCTCTGGCACCAAAAGTATCCTCGCCTTTACCTCGGTCAAAAGCTGATTCTTCCCTCTGAGCTGCATTCAGTCTTTCCCCACGCCCGACGTCACCGGACACACTACTCCCATTAGTATGACCTCCATTTGTCTTGAGTTTTTTCTGCTGTTCGACCTTCTCATACAGTTCTTTGTATCTAGTATGCATCTGTTCGAGATAAAGTGGAGGGTTCTCCCTGTAAAAAGATAAAGCAATCGGTTTAAATGTAAACTCGCAATATGATGGGGATGCCTTTTTTCTAGGAAAAATTAAACGTGAAAAAAGGTAGAGACAAAAATCTGCGTTTGAGGCATAGAAATCATTTGCCTTTGGCTAAAACAATACCATCAATGACAAGAAAGCAATGCATAATAGATATTCGCCATTGTCGATGACGATGGGAGTTGATGAAGGGAATCGATTGTAATCCGTTTGCCTCCGAATTTAGGGTTTCTCTTGGACCGGAAATGAGTGAGAGTTGAGGGGAGAGGGGGTTCTTCTGGGAGAACTGAAGGCAGCGCATTGTGTTAGGGTTTAATAATATTTTATTCAGATTTCAAAATCAACAGCGGGGATAGCTCAGTTGGGAGAGAGTCAGACTGAAGATTGAAGGTCACGTGTTCGATCCACGTTCACCTCATTGAATTTTTCATTTTAGTTTTTATTTTTTGGGCTAAATATGACAGAGTATTGGGCTGAAAACAATAGACTCGACTGACCCACTGCAATCAATTAAATTCTAAATGAAATATCTTTATTATTAGGCTTATATCATAAATAAATAATTACCTAAAGTATATTTTCTTTTTTATTTAAGTACTTAAAATATATTTTTGGTCAAAATAAGTACTTAAAGTATTTTTTATGTCAAAATAGGTACTTTTCATCTAAGTTCAAAAAATAATTGACATGTGGCATTAATAAAAGAATGCTTTAAGAACTTAGATGAAAAAAATGAATACTTTAGGTACATATTTTGATCAAAAAATACCTTAAGTACTTATTTTGACCAAAAAGATATCTTTATGTACTTAAATGAAAAATAGGGTATACTTTAGGTACTTATTTGTTATATAAGCCTTATTATTATATTTAAAAAAAATTATTTAAATTTTTAATGGCTTAAAGTAAAAAATAAGTACTTAAATTACACTTATCTTTTGCTTTAGGTACGATGCTTAAACTATTTTTTTGGATTAACTAGGTACTTAAACTATTATATTAATTATTTTAAGTCATAAAATTTTCCAATTAAAAATATATTTTTCGACCAAAGAATAGTCGAGGTACTTAAATTGATTATATATAATAGTTTAAGTACCTAATTCTATCAAAAAATAATTTAAATACTTAAAATAAAAAACAACATAGTTTAAGTTTTTTTTTTAATTTTAGCCTTTTTCTAATTATTGAATTTATTGGTTATTATTGAGGCATGCTAAAGTTATATATAAAAATAATTCATAAAAAATGAATTTTAAATTAAATATAAAATATAAAAAATTGTTAGATTTGAACTATTAAGAAATTAAAGATCCCAAATGAACAACCCCATGACAATAGATGCCTCGTCTCTTCATTTTCTTAATTTAATTTTTTGATTCCCTGCATGTGATACATGCATGCATGCATACATGCATACATGCATACATACATAAAGAATTGTTAAAATTTTCTAGTGTTGTTTACATTGATTTTGTATTTACTTTGACTGGTCTCATCCACTAATTATAGTCACAAGCAAAACAAATATTCCCTCACAAAATTTCTACCAAATTCGACATTTATAGCAAAACAAAATTTCTTAAGAACCCACCATTAGGGATGGTAAAAAAATCCGAACTCGACGAGGAAAATCGAAAACCGAATTAAATGGGGATGGAGAAAAACCGTTTATGTTAAACGGTGACGGGGACAGGGAAAAACCGTTTATGCTAAATGGAGACGGGGACGGGTTTGGTAATTCCTGCCCCGATTACCCGGTCCGATAAATATTAAAAATAATTATTATATATATATATATATATAATATTAATAAATTTAATTTAAATTAAAAATAATAATATTTATATATTTAATTTAAATATATATATACCCGTTTAAATAACCGTTTATGCTAAAAGGGATACTCGTTTCCCCGATTATCCGATGGGGATCCCCGTTTAAATCCCCGTGGGTTTTTAAGCGGGGACGAGTACGGGTTTTTTAAACGGAGACGGGGACGGGGGGACTAATACCTGAACCCGGCCCGTTGCATCCCTACCCACCATGATCTTTGATGCCATCCTCTTAAAATTCTTAATTTGGTATATATATATTTTTTCCAAATGACGAAGCGTGATCGAATATGAAACTAATATCTGACATTTATATCTAAATTCGAATAATATATTTAAGGTATGTATATAAAAATGCACAAAGGGAACATAGGAAACATTATTGTTATGGTGATGGAACCCTATTCCTTGGAAATGGACAAGGATTAAGGGACATGCATGCATGAAAAATTGTAATTAAAAAAGGTCTTAATTAGAGAAAAAAAACATGAAAAACATGTTGTGTTGTTCCAAATCAAACCCTACATGTTTGACTGATTTTCTTTTATGGATATTAATTTGATTATTTTGCAAAAGAGGTTGGTATAATGTGGATAATGAAGAAAGTATTCGAAAACTCACATGCATGCATGTGAAATAGTTTCAGCTCACAGCTGCCACTTGATGCATAGAAACAAACAATTTTGTTGGGTTGAATTCAACATTTAGTCTACCACATGTTTATTAACTTTGTTAATATACACGGAGAGAGTTAATTGCATCACATGTTCTCAAAGTATGATCTTCATTTAAAATCGGTCCCAAAACTTTCAAATGTTTCAATTTCATCCTTAAAGATGACTATCATTCTAAATTAATCCTTAAACTTTTGAACATTTCAATTTCATCCCCAAACTATGACTTTCATTCTAAATTGACCCCCACACTTTTTGAACATTCCTATTCTATCATAAAATATGTATATACTAATCATGTCCCTTATTAATAAAAAATGGTTAGGTCAAGTTATATTATTATATGTTTAAAAAAACAAAATTTAGGTTAAAATATAGATGGTTGAAACTAATTACATGTTTGGATGAAATTGGAAGATTCAAAAGTTTTGGGACCATTTTATAAAAAGGGTCATAGTTTAGGAATGAAATTAGGATGTTCAAAAGTTTAAGGACAACTTTAAGATGAGAGTCATAATTTGAAGATGAAATTGGAATAGTCAAAACTATAAGGACCAACTTAAAATGAGGATTATAGTTTGAGGACATATGACTCATAATATATAATATATTTATAAGGCAAAAGGGTAACATTTTCCCCTTTAATAGACTCAATTTATCACTTTCGTCCCTATCGTATTTTTACATCAGTTTAGCCTTCGAAGTTGCTCAATTGCATTATTCTATACCCTAACTCTAACCCTAACTTAAAACTTTAAATTATAAACCCTAAACCATGACCATAGAACCCATAATCATAAACTCTAACTTGGGTTTATAGTTTTGGGTTTTAATTTAGGGGGTATAATATAGAATCATGCAATTAAATAACTTTGAGGGTTAAATTGATACGAAAATACAGTAGGGACAAAAATGATAAATTAGATCTACAACATGGACAAAAGTGACATAAGCTAAAACAAATGAAGGATTTTAGGTCTGATACAATTAAAAAGTCGTATTAGAAATTTAAAAATACGAAGTTATAATATAATATTAATTTTTTTATATATAAATATGTATTGGATATTTGTTTGTTATTTAAGTGTGTATGAGAGTCGATCAATATTTTTGTATGGAAGAGAGTCGATCACGAAATGAGGAAGGAGAAGGAGACGATATATCAATATTTTTGTATGGTCGTTGATCAATATTTTTGTATGGAAGAGAGTCGATCACAGAATGAGGAAGAAGAAGGAGACAATATATCAATCGTAAGGGTTCCAATGTCCTCCTCGATTGTGTCAAAGGGTGTTTATAATCAATTTTAGCGTGTGTCAGTCTTATGATCTCTATGATTATTTATAAGTTGACATATTAGATAGATCTTATAGTTAGACATTGTCTAAAAGTATAATTTATACGTTGTAGCTTACTGGAAGCTATAATTTAAGGGATGTAGGTTACCCGAAGACTCCGACAAATAGAAAAATTTATCTTAAGACCTTGATCGATGAAAAACTGACAGTTCCGACGAATTTATCTAGAAGACCTTTTTCTAAATCAAACTCGTTTTATAATTTGTTTTAAAATAAAAAATAACAATGATATCGATTTCCAACATACATCAACAATTGGACGTTGATGCACGAGGTAGTTGGGAGTGTGATTGGGGGATTTGGATGTGTCAAAGAGTTTTGTCATTTCCCAGCTGCCTGACACTGAGAAGGTTATTTCTACAAAATTTATCAACCCTAACTCATTGGTGGGTTTGGATTTTTCTTGTTTCGTCACGTAAATATGATATTTTCAACATACAAAAACATTACCAACTCTTTATCTAACATCTAATTATTATGAAAATTTATTTTATATTAATTTTAAGGTAAATTATGTATTTAGTACATAAACTATCAGTTTTGATCCGTTTTAGTACCTAAACCTTCAATTTTTCAAAATCATACCTAACATTTAGCTTTTATTTCATTTTAGTACCTCACCGTTAAAAACTTAACGGGTGATTTGCACGTGACACGTTTTTTATGAGAAAATTGCATCATCATCAGTTAACTATCTTATCACTCTTACTCTGGTCACTAAAGTTTATTTTTTTAATTTAATTACTCAAATTTCAAATTACTCCTGATTTAATCACTCTAACTTTTAAATTTATTTTTTTATTTTTACTTATATATTAATAAAATAATAATAAAAATGTCATGTCACAAAAGTTATTAATAAAATAAATTAGGGTGATTAAAATAGGAGCAATTTGAAAGTTGAGTAATTAAACCCTAAACTTTAGTACCAAAATAGGGTATTCAAATTACTATCATTTTTTATCCGTTTTAGTACCTAGACCTTCAATTTTTTAAAATCATACCTAATATTTAGATTTTACTTCATTTTAGTACCTCACTGTTAAAAATTTAACGGGTGATTTGCACATGACACGTTTTTTATGAGAAAATTGCATCATCGTCAGTCAACTATCTTATCACTCTTACTCTAGTCACTAAAGTTTATTTTTTAATTTAATTACTTAACTTTCAAACTACTCCTGATTTAATAACTCTAACTTTTAAATTTATTTTTTTTATTTTTAGTTATATATTAATAAAATAATAATAAAAATGTCATGTCACAAAAGTTATTAATAAAATAAATTAGGGTGATTAAAATAGGAGCAATTTGAAAGTTGAGTAATTAAACCCTAAACTTTAGTACCAAAATAGGGTATTCAAATTATTATCAGTTTTTATCCGTTTTAGTACCTAGACCTTCAATTTTTCAAAATCATACCTAACATTTAGATTTTATTTCATTTTAGTACCTCACTGTTAAAAACTTAACGGGTGATTTGCACGTGACACGTTTTTTATGAGAAAATTGCATCATCGTCAGTCAACTATCTTATCACTCTTACTCTTGTCACTAAAGTTTATTTTTTAATTTAATTACTTAACTTTCAAATTACTCCTGATTTAATAACTCTAACTTTTAATTTTTTTTTATTTTTACTTATATATTAATAAAATAATAATAAAAATATCATGTCATAAAAGTTATTAATAAAATAAATTAGGGTGATTAAAATAGGAGCAATTTGAAAGTTGAGTAGTTAAACCCTAACCTTTAGTACCAAAATAGGGTATTCAAATTACTATCATTTTTATCCGTTTTAGTACCTAGACCTTCAATTTTTCAAAATCATACCTAACATGTAGATTTTATTTCATTTTAATACCTCAACGTTAAAAACTTAACGGGTGATTTGCACGTGACACGTTTTTTATGAGAAAATTGCATCATCATCAGTCAACTATCTTATCACTCTTACTCTGGTCACTACAGTTTATTTTTTTAATTTAATTACTTAACTTTCAAATTACCCCTGATTTAATCACTCTAACTTTCAATTTTTTTATTTTTTACATATATATTAATAAAATAATAATAAAAATGTCCTGTCACAAAATTTATTAATAAAATAAATTAGGGTGATTAAAATAGGAGCAATTTGAAAGTTGAGTAGTTAAACCCTAAACTTTAGTACCAAAATAGGGTATTCAAATTACTATCAGTTTTTATCCGTTTTAGTACCTAGACCTTCAATTTTTCAAAATCATACCTAACATCTAGATTTTATTTCATTTTAGTACCTCACCGTTAAAAACTTAACGGGTGATTTGCACGTGACACGTTTTTTATGAGAAAATTGCATCATCATCAGTCAACTATCTTATCACTCTTACTCTGGTCACTACAGTTTATTTTTTTAATTTAATTACTTAACTTTCAAATTACCCCTGATTTAATCACTCTAACTTTCAATTTTTTTTATTTTTTACATATATATTAATAAAATAATAATAAAAATGTCATGTCACAAAATTTATTAATAAAATAAATTAGGGTGATTAAAATAGGAGCAATTTGAAAGTTGAGTAGTTAAACCCTAAACTTTAGTACCAAAATAGGGTATTCAAATTACTATCAGTTTTTATCCGTTTTAGTACCTAGACCTTCAATTTTTCAAAATCATACCTAACATTTAGATTTTATTTCATTTTAGTACCTCACCGTTACAAACTTAACGGGTGATTTGCACGTGACACGTTTTTTATGAGAAAATTGCATCATCATCAGTCAACTATCTTATCACTCTTACTCTGGTCACTACAGTTTATTTTTTTAATTTAATTACTTAACTTTCAAATTACCCCTGATTTAATCACTCTAACTTTCAATTTTTTTTTATTTTTTACATATATATTAATAAAATAATAATAAAAATGTCATGTCACAAAATTTATTAATAAAATAAATTAGGGTGATTAAAATAGGAGCAATATGAAAGTTGAGTAGTTAAACCCTAAATCCTAAACTTTAGTACCAAAATAGGAGTGAAAATATAGTTGAGGGATGAATGATGTAATTTACCCCATAAAAATGAGAGTTCCATCAAGTTTTTAACACGGAGGTACTAAAATGAAATAAAAACTAAACATTATATATGTTTTTGAAAAAAAAAATGAAAGCTTAAGTACTAAAATATACCAAAACTGATAGTTTAGGTACTAAATGCATCATTTACCCTATTTTTTATATACTTTATAGTTTGATTCTCATATATCTTCATTCGTGTAATATATGTTATATTATTTTTATAAATTTTAAGGGTAAAGTATACAAATGGTCCTCAAATTATAGGGAGTTATTTTATTGAGTCACTCGGCTATTAAAAGTTATAAAATGGTCCTCCAACTATAGGGAGCTGCTTTATTGAGTCCCTCGACTATTAAAAGTTAAGAAATAGTTGTATGACTATTCATATGTTCCAAACTTGTTATTTTCTGATAAAAAATTAACGATAATCTAAGTTGGAGGTTAACATGTTGATTGAGATATGATAGTCGTTTAAGATTCTATGATCAGATTTTATCATATCTTACTCACCAGGTTAACCCCAATTTAGGTTGCCATCAATTTTTTAACAGAAAGGGACGAGTTTGGAATATAAGAATAATTGTGTAATCATTTTGTAACTTTTAATAGTCAGTGGACGCAACAAAGCAACATCATATAGTTGAGGGACTATTTTGTAACTTTTAACAATTATGAGACTCATTAAAGTAGTGCCCTATAGTCGGGGGACTATTTGTGTACTTTACCCAAATTTTAAATGTGCTATGTATTTATGTTATATTATTTTAAAAATTTTGATTTCCAAGGGCAAAAGTGAAATATTTTCTTTCTTGTGTCATTTCAAAGGAAATTTCCCTTCTTTTTAACATAGAAGTAGAAATTTATAGTTACAGCTCAAATATAAAGCCTAAATGAGATTTTACCGCTTTTAAAAATTCACTTTCTTTTTTCCCCCACAGACATCTTCATTTGGAACTCTGACTCACTTCATTATTCAACTCCTTTTTACCCAAGTAAATATGGAAATGATCATGTGTCTTAATATACGGCTAAAAATAGTGTTATCGGTTTTGTTATTATTTAAATAATAAAATCGATAAAAATTTATTAGAAATATTATTATTTCTACAAGTTTTGTTATTTTTTTACCAGTTTTGTTATTGTTGGATATTTTACCAAAAATGTTAGAAAAATATTGATGTTTTAGGTAGAAATAATAATGTTTTAGGTAATTTTTTTTACTAATTTTATTATTTAAATAATAACAAAACCGATAACACTTTTTTTAACTGTATATTAAAGGTACCGCACTGTAAAATTTCCCAAGTAAAAATCTTAATTTATCATATCTTAAAAATTTACTTTTGTTTTTAACTGTAAATTCACTATCAAACAAACTACTTCACAATAGTAGTCAAAGTGCTCTAATTTTTTCCTCAACTATCAAAAGGGAAATTTTTATTACTCTTTATTTTTATAACCAATAGTATTTAATTTATTTATCGATTAATTTGGATCGGGTTTTACAGAAGTAAAGACGATTTTCTCAACACAATTTATTTCATTCACAAACGCTAGGATTTGACATTGACCTTACTTAAAGGATATAGTACTTCATCTTACTAAATCAATTGGACAATTAAAATAAATTTTTTACATAAATTAACATTAAATGATTGAGATTTATGAATTTAAGCTTGTAAGTCCAAGTTCGAATCCCACCACCGTCACTCTTAGTGGACAATCTGTAAAGTTATATGTAAATCCCAGTTGAATCTTAGGAATACCCTAATCCTGGATTGGGAGCCACCCCGACCTAAACTTTAATGTAACAAACAAAAAATTTATCTCTTATATTCTGTAATTCTGATTTTATCTCGATTTTTATTATTTAATTTAATTTAATTTTATCTTCAATTGCATTTAATTCTAAACAAACATAATCTAATTTTTGAGTTTGAATTCAATTAGAAAAACTAAATTTACTTGATATCATATCTAAAAAAATAAATTTTGATTTATATTTTATTAGAATATATTTAAATTATTTCGAGGTAAAAGAAGGCCAGGTGATACCTACAGCCACACCATCTGTTTACCATTTTATTTTTATGGTAAACTATAGGTTTACTTAAATTATCAGATTTTATCTGTTTTAGAATTTTAATGTCTAAATTATTAGTTTTGTATGTTTTAATCCCTAAAGTTTTAGTTTTTAAAAGTATACTTAATGTTTAGTTTTTATTTCATTTTAGTATCTGCCGTTAAAAACTTAAATAACAAGCTTGTCGGTCATTGCGTCTATAGTTGTCAATCATCGCATCCGTCAGTCGATGAAGCTCAAACTTTTCAGTCCGCACCTTTTCGACCCCATGAATATGATTCCGACCTCCATTTTACAGAAAAACGCCTCAATCTCCCCAAATCAACAATGAACTCTTCGATTTATTCATCTTCCGATCTCAATGCTCCATCGTCCGATGGGTCTGAAACTTGATTATGTTGGTCGACTCATCATTATCTAGTGGTCCGTCGTTCAAATTGGTTGTCCGTCCACCAAAGGTATGCCACGTCAGCCCGTTCGTTAAGTTTTTAACGACGGGTACTAAAATAAAATATAAACTATACATTATGTATGATTTAAAAAAAAATGAAAGTTTAGATACTAAAACGAACTAAAACTGACCGTTTAGGTACTAAACACGTAGTTTACCCTTATCTTTATTATTTTTAATTTTTCTATTTCCAACCTTAACTCTATTATAAATGGTGATCCAAATCCTCTCAAAATCCAGATTTTCACTTCTGATTCCACCCCACTGATCTCTCAAAAAACCCTCCCTTTCTTCCAAAAAAAACACATCTTTGATCTGTTTCTCAGCTGAAAAAAGCTCAACTTCCCGTTTCTCTTTCTGGGGTTTTTCATGGATTCATCTTCTTCAACCACAACGCCGCGTAGCTTCTTCTTGGACGAAAAATGGAAGCTTTCGAAGAGAGAAAGCTTCTCTTCGTCATCGAATTCGTCGTCTTTCACGGTGAGGAGTACGCCGGCGGCGGCGGCGAAACGATGCGCCTTCACGAGGAAATGTGCCAAGTTAGTGAAGGAACAAAGAGCTCGGTTCTACATCATGCGGCGCTGCGTTGCCATGCTCGTCTGCTGGCGTGATTGCGCCGATTCTTGAACCGAATTCTGAAATTTAATCTCGAGAGAACAAAGCTTGGGATTTTGGATTTATTAATGGCGTCCAAGCAACAACAATATATATACACATGTATATAGAGATTTTAGGACTAGAATTAGGCTCTTGGGATTTTTATTTTATTTGTAAGAGGTAATGAATCTTCTCCCTTTGAGTAGATATGATGGGTTCTTGTTGATGCAATTGTTACTTCCATCAAATGATCAACTATTTATATCATATGTCTTCAAACTATAACTTTCATTTTAGATAGATCCTAAGTTTTGAATGTTCTAAATTTATCCCTAAGCTATGACTATCATTCTAAATTAGTCATTAAACTTTTGAACATTCTAACTCCATTCCTAAACTATGATACTATTTTTAAATTAGTCTCTAAACTTTTAAATATTACGATTTTACCCCTAATTTCATCCAAATATGTAATTAATTTCAACCATAATTTAACCCTAAATTTTATTTTTTTTCTCAAACATATAATAATATAACTTGGTCTAATGATTTTATTAACAAGGAATGTGATTAGTATGTACATACGTTTTGGGATGAAATTGAAATATTTAAAAAGTTTAGGGACCAATTCAGAATGAATGTCATAATTTAGGGATAAAATTGAAATATCCAAAAGTTTAAGGACTAACTTAGAATGATAATTATAGTTTAGGGATGAAATGAAATATTAAAAATATTTAGGGACCAATTTAATATTAATTTTGACCCTTATACTATAGTAAAATTCTCACTTTGACCTTTCTAGTACTATATGGAATTAGTTTGGACCCATGCTTTAATGTTGTCTATTACTTTAGTTATTTTTGTGACTAAAGTGAAAGAATCCTAAAAGTTCAATGTTCACTAGTGCAATTACCCTTTATTTTATTTTGTTAAGAAATTTAAATAAAATAGTATTTTGTAGGACTGTCTTCATTGGTTTTGCCTTTCTTCATTTACATTTCTTTCTTCTCTTTATTAAACGCTGCCCCTGACATCACCAAAATCTGCGAAAAGGTCAGGCACAAAGACCTTTGCATCTCAAGCTATCAAGAATCGTATATCCGTCGATATGTTCCCGACAATGCCGGGACGGAGGTCATCGCATCGGTAATCATCAAAATCACCGTTAATAAGCCTCCGACATTTCGAAACCTCAAGACCACCGTACTCGAAGGTTCCGTGCCGTTGACCCCCAAGGTCCAGGCAAAATACGGACTATGCGACCAAGAAATCGTATCCGCTATGAAAGAACTCGATAAAGTCCGAACGGCGATGGAATCGAGGAGTAAGAGATCAGAGAAACTCAATTTGAAAGCTGCCATTGCTAATATTGAGAATCGTGAGAATGAATTGAAGAAAGTGGAAGCACAATCCCATCATGAATAATCATGCATTGGTTTTGCCTTTCTTCATTTACATTTCTTTCTCTTTAATAAACGCTGCCCCTGACATCACCAAAATCTGCGAAAAGGTCAGGCACAAAGACCTTTGCATCTCAAGCTATCAAGAATCGTACATCGGTCGATATGTTCCCGACAATGCCGGGCCGGAGGTCATCACATCGGTAATCATCAAAATCACCATTAATAATGCCTCCGACGTTTCTCGAAACCTCAGGACCACCGTACTCGAAGGTCCCGTGCCGTTGACCCCCGAGGTCCAGGCAAAATACAAACTATGCAACCAAGAAATTGTATCCGCTATGAAGGAACTCGATAAATTCCAGATTGCGATGGAATCGAGGAATCAGAGAAACTCAATTTGATAGCTGCCATTGCTAATATTGAGAATTGTAAGAATTGAAGAAAGTGGAAGCACAATTGCCTAACAAAGAGCAATTTGAACAAGTTATTATGCTCAAGGAGCTTTACATTCCGTCGAAAATCAAGTGTCGTTTGCTTGTTTCGAATGTTGGTCATGATTGTACTTTGATGGGGGTTCTTTGCCGACACCTTTTTCAACATTAATAAACTTCTATTTTGAATAAAGTACATAAATGATCCCGACTAGAGGATATTATTTTATTAAGTCTATCAACTATTAAGAGATACAAAATGATCACCATACTATTTATTATGCTTCAAACTTGTCCTTTTCCATTTAGAAATTGACAGTTGTCTTAGTTGGGCGTTAGAATGATAAATGAGATTTTGAGATCATATTTTATCATATCATAGTCAGTATATTAACGTTCAGCTCAGAACATCATTAATTTTTTAATGTAAAAGTATGAACTTTTAGTGTTAAATACAAACCAATATCTGTTTAAAAACTTTCAACCTAATAACAACCAATATTTTTTGCGGTCACAATGAGTTGCTAAACGCATTTTTCTTAAAATCATTCAAAAACACTCATCAATACACTCTTGTTTTAACACATATATCTATAGTAGTGAGCTTTACACAAGCTATAAAAACAACAAGCCTGCAATGTTGAAGCTAAATATAAAACTTTAGCACTTGAAATATGCGAGAGAATATGGTTGCTAGGATTACTTAAGGAATTGGAGTTGAATCAAGATGATAAATTTCATATTTTCATTGATAATATGCCATTCGTCATGATTGTTAGAAATCCTATTCATCATGACCGAACTAAACATGCGAAAATTAATAGGCATTTCATCTCAAAGAAGATTAATGGTGGAGTGACAGATCTATCCTATGTTTCTTCCAAGGAACAATTAGTTGATGTACTTACTAAAGCACAGCTAAAAGGAAGTTTTGATGATTTTACATGCAGGCTGAGTTTATACAATGTATACTCACCAACTTGAGGGGGAATGTGAGCTATAGATAAGATGTATCATCGTGATACAAATATATATTTAATCAAAAACATATCATCAAGCTTTTCACATACGGATGAACAAATAAATATGTATCTGATAAGCTTTTCACATACAAATAAATATGTATACTCACCAACTTGAGGGGGAATGTGAACTATCCATAATGCATATCATAGTATATAGACAATCCTGGAGCATTGAGCTTAACATATATATTTTAACAATAGAATTTTAAATCAAAAGATCACTCTTCATTTAAAAGAAGCTCCAGCTAATTATGATATATACTTATTTTATTAAACTAATTAAACTCCAAGAACACAATTTTCATAATTAGAATCAATTCGTTAACTAATTATAAAATAATTGAAATCATATTTTTCGTATAAATCTATATACTTGTTTAAAACTAAAAAAAAATAACTTAATTAACAAATAAATAAATGGATTTGTTTTGAAAAACAATATGGGCAAAGGACGTGAACAATACAAAAAGTACATTTGTGAAACATTAATTGAAATTCCTTGAGCCCAAAATTATAAACACAACGCATATTTATAAATATTATCATTTATCAAAAAAAATATTATCATTGTTTTCTTTAAATAAAGAAATCATTTAAATGAATAAATTCGAAAGAGGTGTGAAATACAAGCATGAAAAATTTATGGAATCTATACATAAAATCATTATTTTAGAATATGTCGTGGATAAAAATTATTGTTATAGTGACTTGTCACGTGAACATAACAAGTTCTAATAAAAAATATATTTTATAAAATTCGTCTTTGAAAACTCATCATCCATTGTGACGAATTTCAATAAAAATATATTTTATTGAACTCATCATGTCCACTTCGACAAGTTCCTAATTTACTATAACAAATACCATAGATCATACATTTCCCTAGTTTTGTCCAAATCCTTGAAACCAAAATATACATATTTATTACTATTAGTTTTCCAGATAAATGAGTCATTTAAAATTATATATTCTAAATATGGGTCAATACTAGGTCAATCCTTTTTGGGCTCGGCATACTTCTGAGCTCATACAACCTAAGCTCAAGTAGACTAGTTTAGACGACAGGTCACTCAATCCAGTGGCAATTGGGTCACACTAAGCTTGAATCAAACCAAAAATGGGCTCGATAGTTAGGTTCAGGCTGACAAAATAAACCAGCTGACAAGAGGGCTTCCTAATTTGAGCTACAAGAAATTGAGTCAAACCAAAGTTGAAGTTTGCTGAGGAACTACTACATTTTGGTTTGTCGCAGGCCAGAAAGTAGAAATTTATTGCGTAGTTGAGACCAGATCAGTTGAAGGGACAACTTTTAGAGGATCATCAAAACCATGAATCAAGAACAATATATCATAAATATAGATGCCAACAAATTCAGTATATATATATATATATATATATATATATATATATATATATATTGAAGTCCCCTGGAGTTGGCATGAAAGAGGAAATAGGGAAAAATCTTCAACAAGTTACCTGATTTCCAAAATCAAATGTGGGATGATTAGTAGCAAAGGTGGTCTTAACACTGGAGTTGGCATGGGCATCAGAATCAGTAGAATGGTTTTCAGGTGTAACTGGGACGATGGCAAATGAATCAGACCGAACATCCAGTGAGTCTCTTTCAGCATCGGTTGAAGCAGAGGGCACAACAGTGGTTGGAGCAAATGTAATTGATGAGAAATAGAAAGATTAATTGCAATACAACAGGGTTCAGCAGGATTCCAATCTAAGTTCCTCAAAACAAGAATGTTTGTTCCATACAATCACATGGAACTCCAAACAGTAATTTCATTTTGAATTGAGCATATAAAATTCAAAACTGAAATCAGTCACCAAAATAGTATTTTATGTTTTAATTTAAAACTGTCACAAGTTCGTAACTAACAACAAAAGGTCTAGCTTCCCCAAAAAGGAATATCCCCATTTAAATGACTAACCACCATTTGGCAAAACTTTCTACAATAACCATCATCTTGCAAACTTTTTTTTGGAACATGTTATAACATAGAAATGAACAACATCTACAGAAACAATGTAATATTCACCCTTGCTCGAATACCTTTCCACAAGAATCTTTGTTTTCTTTATTCGAGAAGTTGGTTTATGTTTCATTATTGTCCTTTAATTGTAGAAATCAGAGTAATTATCTGTATTTTCTTATTAATTCAATAGGACATATTGCATCTTTATATATACAAATTATATCTCTAAATTAGGAAACTCTAAGTTAGGAAAGATACTAATCCTAGGAGATATGATCCCTTAAAATAAGGGATTGTAAAAAAAAGGAATATATACAGAATCCCTTAACTGAAGGGATGGTAACAGCTCATATATTTCTATAATTCCTACATTAATTATTGAGCAATACCTGATATTGTTGTTGTCTTCGTAGTCTAATTGAATTACCATTTGAAACCGTTGCTCGGTGATAGCTAGTTATCCTGGAGTTGTCCTCTAACTCAGAAAAAAATATCTTATGCATCCAAAACATAAGAGACTTATCAATTATCGATTTCAGTCATTTAATTTATCATGTATATCCATTTACAAGAAAAATCAACCTTATGGGAAAAAAGAAGTAAATTCCACTAACGTGAGAAGGAATATCTAATTGGATATACCTTCGAAGAATTGCTAACAATCATGCACTCCAAACCATTAACTATTTTAAGTCCTTCAGTCGCCCGACATGTTGAGGATAGATCATCACCACCCGCACATTTGCGTATATTCCTGCAAACATCATACTTATATATCATGATAACTTCACGAAGTAAATGCTGATAAACATATAACTCTTGAAGAAAATCCCGGGCTTCTCTTTTTTCTCAGGAACTACAGAGAGAGTCATTGTGCAAATATGCTGCAAAATTAGGGTCTATGGAAACAGCTGTCACTTCAGGCTTATCATGTCCGTAGTCCATAAGCTGGATGGAAAGAAGTGCATTCCCTAAACATGTCAAAACTAGGGCATGGAAACAGCTGTTACAGATGGAATTGTGGCATCCTTGACACTGTTAAGTAGTGCATCCCTAAACTTGTTCCATTATCATTTCGATCCCCTGTGTAAGCTGCTTCTGCTTTTGAGGTGGAATTATTGGAAGAAGCAGCAAAGGTTCCCCACGGACTGCAATTTCAGTTAGAAAATTACAACAAGACAAAGTTTATATACCAGACAATAAACGAGATAACTAGATCCTGGACAAAACAATTTACCTCTGAACTTCTTGGATGCTATTGCAGTCAGGAATACCTTCAGCACTTGCAGTACTGCAGTAAACTAAGAACAAGGTTAACAGACACAAGAGTCCACACCTGTCAGTAGAAGAACTATCAACACAACCATAAACCATATTCAATATAACTTGATATGTCTAGGAGATTTCTTTACATGAAAAATTGTCTTTGCATAATTTTCTACAACAAAGTACTCTGCAGTAATTAGAAAACTAGCATCAGTAACTTATCCTGATTGACATAAACTCTTACTTGAATCTTTGGTGCAACTTTGTTTATATACTCTTGTCGCCTCTAACGATAAAGGTTTTAAGTTCTTCACAAGTTTATGTCAGTCTTCTAATTGGCAATTTGTGCAGATATCATGGTCAAGTTGAAAGCGTTCAGGGAAATTTTGAGTTGTCTCATAAAACATGCTCTTAGAAGGTGAAAGCTTGAGAGATGGATAAAATGGTCAAGTAGCGATGAAACATTGTGACCAAACCTCACGGAGGAATTTGTTGCTAGTTCTTACGCAGTATTCTTCTTAGCAGCCAATATTACAAAAAGGATCCTCAAAATACTGAGGAATCTTGGCATTTCTCCCCCTGAAAACATAAAAAAACCCAATGACATATGTGACAAATGGTATACAGGAAAAGAGTAATTAGTTCTTACTCGCATGGTTTTTGGCAGAGTTTGCAAAGTAGTTCATCAGTCAAGGTCCAACCATGAATACACTCTTTCTCCTTTTTACTTTAAGAGGGACCTTTTTCCAGACAACATTGGGAGGTAAAGAAACATATTTATCTCACAACACTGGTTATGATTTTTTTTTTTTTTGATAGAATATAGGCCTCATTAAAAAACCCCTTCATATCCTACATGTTATATAAGTACCATGAAGGAAATAGGAAGGAGGAAAAGACCGCCTCTGAATTATATTAATCTGGAACATAACATACAACCAAACCATAACCATTGTCTGCTTAAAACATAAGACTTAACAACCTAAACACAAACTGCAGCACTAAAACCATACTCCTTAAAAAACTGAATGGACACCACAGCCTAAAAACAATAACTCATAACCACAGATCATCCTATACCAGCTTTTGCTAACTCATTCGCTTCCCAGTTAGCAGCTCTCACAATATGTCTTAAAATGATGCCCTTTCCTTCCACATTTTTAGCTACGCCTCTTACCAACGACTGAAACAACAGGGTACATAAGTCTGGATTTTTAATCCACTTCAGACGTTTGGCCAACCCTATTATTGTACCCCATCAATAATGTGGAAGAAATACCTCTTACCAATAAAGATGCAAGAACTTAAATCCAGCTTTTGCTAACATTGGTTATGATTATTATTGCTAGCAGGTGGAAAAGCCCCGTCAATAGCTACTACAGAAGTTTGGCCAACCCTATCAACAAAAAATTTCAGTATGCGACATCAAGCAAAGCACAATTGCAAGTAACATGTATCTGAAAAGAAATACCTTTCATCATGGGTAGGAATCCGAATCCCACTTAGTGCTTCTACATAACTAGGAGCACCATTATACATCAGGAAGCTAAAAGTTAACCAAAAGCAGAACCTAATTAAGAGAAAAAATAATATGGATGAATGGATAATGAACAAGTGTCATGTAATTCACCAGAAAGGAATATATCATATTACCTCCTATACACAGTAGACGACCGTGGCTCAAATACCACCACCAACTTAGATAGATTTAACTTACAATTTCTAGAGCTCCATTAAAATCTATTTCTTTATTTGGCTGGTCATATATATATATATATATATATGAATGATACTACATTGAACCATGATTTCATTTAGAAAGAACAAAAGTTTCCACTTGCTTGCCACTGTGAACTCTTTCACCCGATCCTTAATGCATGTGTCTATGTAATTAATGCATGACCTGACAGCCAAACACAAACCCGAAAAAAATGTCTGATGATGTTTCTTTTTTTTAAAAAAAAACTATTTAGATTGGAGTATAAGAAATTGGATTTAACCCATGCAAGAATTTGCTTTATGTTTCATTTTTGTCCTTTTAAGTTTTAATTATTGAAGAAACAGAACATAGCAACACAATGATTCAGACGTACCATATATACTTATGCTAGCGTAGAATATGCCAGGAGCAATCTCTTATATCACTGCAGTAAATCATTTTCCCTCATTTGGAGTTGACAATTCTAGAGGCAAAAACTGGAAGTTTGTTGATGGAGGTTGAACACTAAACATGCTAGTTGTGAAGTAAGCATTGCCAGAGAATGAGTCCCCAAAGATGATGTCCGCGGCTGTCTCCAAATTAGCAAAAGGGGGTTGAGGAACAACATTTTGAATTGTTGCAGGACAAAAGTAGGCATGTAAGTAGAAATTTGTTGTGCAGTTGGAACATCAGTTGAAGGGACATCTTTAAAAGGATCATCACCAAATGGATCTTCAAAACCCTGAATCAAGAACAATATAACATAAATATAGATGGCAACGGATTAACTAAAATATGTATTTTGAAGTCCACTAGGATCAAAGAATCATATTACTTGATTTCCAAATTTAAATGTCGGCTGATTTCCAAATTTAGTAGCATAGTTTTCAGGTTTAACTGAGACAATGGCAAATGAATCAGACTGAACATCCAGTAAGTTTGTTTCAGCACTGGTTGAAGCAGAGGGAACAGCAGTAGTTGGAGCAACTGTAATTGATGAGAAATAGAAAGATTAGTTCCAGTTATAGTGGATAAATACAACAGGGTTCAACAGGATTCCAATCTAAGTTCCTCAAAACTGAAATGTCACCAAAATAGCCTTTTATGTTTTAATTTAAAACTTTCACTAGTATGAAACTAACAGCAAAAGGTTTAGCTCCCCAAAAAGTAATATCCCCATTTAAATGACTAACTATTTGGCAAGACTTTCTACCATAATCACCATCTTACAAACTTCTTTTTTCAGGTTGGAACATGCTAAATATAGATGGCAGCAGATTAACTAAAATATATATATTGAAGTCCACTAGGATCAAAGAATCATATTACCTGATTTCCAAATTTAAATGTCGGCTGATTTCCAAATTCAGTAGCATGGTTTTCAGGTGTAACTGGGACAATGGCAAATGAATCAGACTGAACATCCAGTAAGTTTGTTTCAGCACTGGTTGAAGCAGAGGGAACAACAGTAGTGGAGCAACAGTAATTGATGAGAAATAGAAAGATTAGTTCCAGTTATAGGGGATAAATGCAATAGGGTTCAACAGGATTCCAATCTAAGTTCCTCAAAACTGAAATAAGTCACCAAAATAGCCTTTTATGTTTTAATTTAAAACTTTCACTAGTACGAAACTAACAGCAAAAGGTTTAGCTCCCCAAAAAGTAATATCCCCATTTAAATGACTAACTATTTGGCAAGACTTTCTACCATAACCATCATCTTACAAACTTCTTTTCTCAGGTTGGAACATGCTAAATATAGATGGCAACGGATTAACTAAAATATATATATTGAAGTCCACTAGGATCAAAGAATCATATTACCTGATTTCCAAATTTAAATGTTGATTGATTTTCAAATTCAGTAGCATGTTTTTCAGGTGTAACTGGGACAATGGAAAATGAATCAGACTGAACATCCAGTAAGTTTGTTTCAGCATTGGTTGAAGCAAAGGGAATAGCAGTAGTTGGAGCAACTGTAATTGATGAGAAATAGAAAGATTAGTTCCAGTTATGAGGATAAATGCAACAGGGTTCAACAGGATTCAAATTTAAGTTCCTCAAAACTGAAATAAGTCACCAAAATAGCCTTTTATGTTTTAATTTAAAACTTTCACTAGTACGAAACTAACAGCAAAAGGTTTAGCTCCCCAAAAAGTAATATCCCCATTTAAATGACTAACTATTTGGCAAGAATTTCTACCATAACCAACATCTTACAAACTTCTTTTTTCAGGTTGGAACATGCTAAATATAGATGGCAACGGATTAACTAAAATATATATATTGAAGTCCACTAGTATCAAAGAATCATATGACCTGATTTCCATATTTAAATGTCGGCTGATTTCCAAATTCAGTAGCATGGTTTTCATGTGTAACTGGGACAATGGAAAATGAATCAGACCAAACATCCAGTAAGTTTGTTTCAGCATTGGTTGAAGCAAAGGGAACAGCAGTAGTTGGAGCAACTGTAATTGATGAGAAATAGAAAGATTAGTTCCAGTTATAGGGGGATAAATGCAACAGGGTTCAACAGGATTCCAATCTAAGTTCCTCAAAACTGAAATAAGTCACCAAAATAGCCTTTTATGTTTTATTTTAAAACTTTCACTAGTATGAAACTGACAGAAAAAGGTTTAGCTCCCCAAAAAGTAATATCCCCATTTAAATGACTAACTATTTGGCAAGTCTTTCTACCATAACCATCATCTTACAAACTTCTTTTTTCAGGTTGGAACATGCTAAATATAGATGGCACTGATTAACTAAAATATATAATATTGAAGTCCACTAGGATCAAAGAACCATATTACCTGATTTCAAAATTTAAATGTCGACTGATTTTCAAATTTAGTAGCATGGTTTTCAGGTGTAACTGGGACAATGGCAAATGAATCAGACCGAACATCAAGTAAGTTTGTTTCAGCACTAGTTTAAGCAGAGGGAACAGCAGTAGTTGGAGCAACTGTAATTGATGAGAAATAGAAAGATTAGTTCCAGTTATAGGGGATAAATGCAACAGGGTTCAACAGGATTCCAATCTAAGTTCCTCAAAACTGAAATAAGTCACCAAAATAGCCTTTTATGTTTTAATTTAAAACTCACTGGTACGAAACTAACAGCAAAAGGTTTAGCTCCCCAAAAAGTAATATCCCCATTTAAATGACTAACTATTTGGCAAGACTTTCTACCATAACCATCATCTTACAAACTTCTTTTTTCAGGTTGGAACATGCTAAATATAGATGGCAACGAATTAACTAAAATATATATATTGAAGTCCACTAGGATCAAAGAATCATATTACCTGATTTCCAAATTTAAATGTCGGCTGATTTCCAAATTCAGTAGCATGGTTTTCAGGTGTACCTGGGACAATGGCAAATGAATCAGACCAAACATCCAGTAGGTTTGTTTCAGCATTGGTTGAAGCAAAGGGAATAGCAATAGTTGGAGCAACTGTAATTGATGAGAAATAGAAAGATTAGTTCCAGTTATAGGGGATAAATGCAATAGGGTTCAACAGGATTCAAATTTAAGTTCCTCAAAACTGAAATAAGTCACCAAAATAGCCTTTTATGTTTTAATTTAAAACTTTCACTAGTATGAAACTAACAACAAAAGGTTTAGCTCCCCAAAAAGTAATACCCCCATTTAAATGACTAACTATTTGGCAAGACTTTCTATACCATAACCATCATCTTACAAACTTCTTTTGTTAGGTTGGAACATGCTATAACATAGAAATGAACAGCATCTACAAAAACAATGTAATCTTCACCCTTGGTCCACATTGACCTTCGTTTAGCGCATTGTTCTGCAGTTACAACAGCATGACAAGTCACACAAAGAGACCTCATATTCTATAGCCTGCATTCACCTGAAATTTTGGATACATCATGAAAACCAACATTAAGCTCAATTTAACAGAACAACAGTAAAACAAGTAGTTGAGAGCAAAGAAAAAGTATGTTCATGAACATATACCCCCCATAAACAAGGATATCGTGGTCGGCATGCCATGCATTGTCATCAGAAGGATCACTAACAAGTTTGTCGACCCTGCAAAAGGTAAATTAGGAAATTGGTTCGTAGAAAATATTGAGATCTGGAAAGTAATAGTGAATGACTCAACTTATGTGGACATTTGCCTACAAAATTGTTCAATAGTTGATATATCTAGGTGATTTCTTTACATGAAAACTTAAATTGTCTTTGCATAATTTTCTACAACAAAGTACTCTGCAGTAATTAGAAAACTAGCATCGCTAACTTGTCTTGATTGACATACAAGCTCTTCTGACTTGCATCTTTGGTGAAACTTTGTTTATATACTCCTGTCACCTCTCTAACGAATAAAGGTTTTAAGTTCTTCACAAGTTTATGGAAGTCTAATTGGCAATTTGTGCAGATATCATGGTCAAGTTGAAAAAGTTCCAGGAATTTTTGAGTTGTCTCATAAAACATGCTCTTAAAACCGCCATCCAGTATCTTCAGGAGTGCTCCATGAAAATTCTTCTATTTTCATTGTTATCTAATTTTGCTTAGAGCGTGTGAGAGACAATTTCTTCAGATCTAGAATTTCTCCATGTTGAGGTGCATAATATAAAAAAATGGTGAGAGAGAGAGTCTTAGGAGGTCCGCACTCCGGCGAGGATTGGACGGTGTTTGTAGATTATCTTAGCAAGAGAGTCACTTGGAGATCATTAAAGGAAATTTTTAGTCACCATGGGAGTGTTGTGAGAGTTTATATCTCGAATAGTTCTAACAAACCAAATTATAGAGATCATTCATTTGCGTTCGTTCAGTTTGCGAAGGAGAAAGGAATGCTGAAGGCGATAGAGAAGGTCAATGGTACTTGGATTGACAGGAAGAGAGTTTCGGTATGTGTAGCTAAATATCGGAGGCAGAGGTCCTTGCAAGTTGGTGGAAGTAAGTCCAGAAAAGATGAAGATAAGTCGACTAAGGGAGCGAAACAGAGGAGTAGAGCGGGATCTGAGTCTTTTAGTCGGTTTAGGGATGAGAGGTCATATATGGTTGCTTTAACCTCGTCTGATGGGATGAGGAAAGTTCCGGTTGATGAAAAGGGTAGGGAGGGTCACCCTTGTAAAGATAATGGAATAAGAAATCTTTGGGAGATGCAAATTCCCTCTGATGAAAGGGATTGGGTGAAGAGAGCATTGACTGGGATTATCAAACCTCACTTTGATCTGGAGCTAGTGCTGAAGGGATTGGCAAGTGATGGGTTCAAGGTTAAGGGAGCTAGATGGGGTTATGCGTGGAACTCTTGCATATTAACCTTTGATTCGGAGGAAGATTTTAAAGAGGCGTGGTCGAGCAGATTAGTGGAATTGTCCTTCTGGTTTGATTGGATTGATATCCTTCTGAATGATGACGGGATACCGATGGCTTTCTGTTCAGTTGAGTTAATTGGTATCCCGTTATTATGCTGGAATGTCCTCTTTATGGAGAAACTTGCCTCAAAGTGGGGGAAGCTAGTCTGTATCCACGATTCGACGGTGAAAAGAGAGGACATGGCGGTGGCCAGGGCCTTGCTGAGGGTGGCCAGTCCCTATGATGTTCAGGAGTCTGTTACGCTGGGCTCGTATGGGAGATCTTTCAAAGTTAAAATTAACGTGGGGTCGGTCTTTATTAAACAGGAAAGTTTTTCGGTAGGAAATTCAATGGTTGCCGGAGAGGATAGGTCCAGAGATGATGAATTTTCAGAGGAGGAAGAAGAACAATGCTCTGTTGGGGGTGGTAGACCAGACTTGCCAGTTGAGGATACTAGGGACAGAGTAGACAGATGGTTAGTAGGGGATGTAAGTTCAGCTTTAGTAGGCGATGAAGCCGGCCAGAATTTAATGTGGAAGGAGGGAAAAGGTCAATCTAGTGGAGAAAAGGTGTCAGACTTTCCAGCAGAGGATTTGAATTTGAGAGGGAATTATCAGGGTATTGGGATTAGGAGTAATTTGTCTAATGAAAATGATAAGGCCCAATTAGAGGACTTGAGTGAGCCCATTAGACTTTCTACGGCTGGGCCAGTTGTTATTTTAAATCAGCTGGGCTGTAGTAATCTAAAAGAATCTGGGGTGGTGGAACTTGGAGACTTACAGCAAAAGGAGATGAAATACTCAAATAGGCAGGGTCGGGATAGAGTTACGCCTGTTTGCGTACCATATGTGCTTAATGATGGTACGAACGTCAGTTTTCAGACTATTGTTACTAATGAGGTCTTGATGGAGGAAAGAGTAATTCGGGATAAAGGAGGGGGTAATGCGGACGGAACAAAGGTGGAAAGGGTTGAAAATCCAGTTATACTAGCTGGTTTCCAGGGGCGGATTATAAAGAAAAAGAAGTTAAGGATTGTTCCAACGTGGTCTGATAGTTCTGGTTTGGAGGGTGAAGTGTCATTTAGTTTTCATGATCGAGTTTATGAAAGACTTGATAGAGGTCTGGATAGGGAAAGTATGGATCGAACAAGTGTTAATTCAGCGCCCCCAAACAAATCTATCGAAGCAAGATTGGAGGCTGCTGCTTCTAGAGATGTTTGTGATATGTTGGGGATCTCTTTCAAAGGGGGTAATCAAATTCTGGAAAAGGAGATCTTGAAGATGGAGCTTAGTGAGAATAATAGAAGCTCTTGACTGATTTTTTCAGGATAGTAAAGGTTTCTTGCTTTTATTAATTATGTCACAAATCAAATTGATTTCATGGAATGTGAGAGGGCTTGGAAAAAAGGAAAAATCAAGAGCTGTTGCTAGATTAGTTTCAAAAATCAAACCGATGATTCTGTTTCTTCAGGAAACTAAGTTGAATAAGTCGAAAGGGATTGTTGAGGAAACTAGGGGGTAGTTTCCTAAAAGGGTCTAGCTTTCAGCCATCTACTGGTTCTGCAGGGGGTTTAATCTGTCTGTGGAACGAAAATCTGTTTGAAGTTAGCAGGGAGTTTAAGCATAATAGGTTCATTGCTTTATCAGGAAAGGTTAAGAGTGTTAACTTTGATTGTGTTGTTATTAATGTGTATGGGCCGTCGGTTGAGACTGATAAAGAGGAGTTTTTAAGTGAGCTAATGTGTTTTACACAACGGCTTGATTTGCCTGTATGCTTAGGGGGGGATTTCAATGTTTATCTAGATCCCGAGGAGAAGATTGGAGTTGAACAGAATTGGCATTCAATGGAGTTATTTTCCAACTTTGTCCTTAATCTTAACCTTATGGATCTTCCTTTAGTTGGAGGGAGATTTACTTGGTGCAACAATAGAGAAGCTTCAACGTGGATTAGATTAGATCGGTTTCTATTAAGTGGTGCATTTTTTCAGGTATTTCCAAAAGTTATCCAGAAATTGTTGCCGAAATCCTTATCTGATCATAACCCTATAATTCTGGAAGATGATCACAACAATTGGGGCCCTAAACCTTCTCGGTTTTTTAACTATTTACTAGAGGATGAAGGGTTTGATGGGTTGGTTAATAATGATGTGTATGATTTAAAGAGGGAGAATGCACGAAGGGGTATGTTGAGTATTCTTCAAGGAACGAAGAAAGCTATTAAGAAGTGGCCATACAACAATAATATGGGGATTTCAGAAAAGATTTCAGAGCTCGAAAATAGGATAAACGACTTGGAATTAAAGGCTCAAGGTAGGGGAATTTCAACACAAGAGTGGGGTCAACTAGTAGCTTGGAGGAATGAATTGTGGGGTCTGCATAGGAAGGAGGAGAGTATCTGGTTCCAAAAATCACGAAATAAATGGATTAAGGATGGGGATAGAAATACCAGATTTTACCACATTTGCGCTCTGAATAGGAGCAGAATGAATGCTATTTCGTCTTTGAAAGTGGCTGGGATTGATATTTCTGATCCCAGCATGATTAAATCGGTTATCTTTGATTACTTTAAAGTAAATTACAATGAGATAACATCTCTGGAGGTGGATGAATGTAATCTGAATTTTGCCAAATTGACCGTGGAACAAAAGGCTGGATTAGAGGTTAGTATCACTGAACAGGAAGTGTGGGATGCTGTCTTTAAGGCGGACAGTGCTAAGGCACCTGGTCCGAATGGATTTACTATGGGTTTCTTTAAAAAATATTGGACTATACTGAAAGACCTTGTCATGCAGTTTGTTCAAGATTTTTAAAGAGGGAAATTATGGGAAAAGGGAGTGAATCATTCCTTTATTACGTTAATTCCAAAGAAGGTTAATCCACAGGGAATTGAGGACTTCAGACCTATTAGTCTCGTTGGCAGTCTCTACAAGATTATTTCTAAAATACTATCGAAAAGGCTAGTCTCTGTTATTCAAGGTTTGGTTAGCCCTTCACAGTTCTCATTTATTCCGGGTAGACAGTTGCTAGATTGTGCACTTTTGGCAAATGAAGGAATCGAATATTGGAGAAAACAAGGGAGGAAAGGAATTGTCTTTAAAGCTGACTTCCGTAGGGCCTATGATTCGGTTGAGTGGCCTATCTTATTCAGGATTTTGAAGGACATGGGTTTTGGGGATAAATGGATCTCATGGATTAAATGTTGTGTTTCAACTGCATCTATTTCGGTGTTAGTTAATGGTTCCCCTACCGAGGAATTCAATATTAGTAAAGGGTTGAGACAAGGGTGCAGCCTATCCCCTCTCCTATTCAATTTAGTGGGGGAATTATTAAATCTTATGTTGATTAAGGCAGTTGATAAAGGTCTGTTTCAAGGGTTTAGCATTGGTAGGATTGGTAATTCCTTCCAGTTGACTCACCTGCAGTTTGTTGATGATTTAATACTCTTCTGCAGCGATTCAACAATGCAATTTCTAAATTTGAGAAGAGTTTTGAGGGTCTTCGGTGTGATGTCTGGGGTGCATTTAAATCTGTCAAAGTGTACTGTATTTGGGGTTAATATGGATGCTGACACGGTTCAGGATTGTGCTAGGAAAGCAAGATGTGGAGTGGGGTCTTTTCCAATGTCTTATCTTGGTTTACCGATTGGAGCTAGGAAAAATTCAGTGGGTATGTGGGAACCGGTTGTCCAGAATTTTAATAAGAAGTTAGCTGGGTGGAAAGTAAATTCACTGTCGTTGGCGGGCAGACTTGTTTTGGTTAAATCCGTGCTTTCATCCTTGCCAATGTTTTACCTATCTATTTTCAAGATTCCACACAAAGTGTCTCAGAAGTTGAACTCGCTGATGGCCAACTTCCTTTGGGGTGATGATCTTGAGAAAAAAACGAATCCACTGGGTGAATTGGAAATCGGTTTGTCAACCAATCGAAGAGGGTGGTCTGGGAATACTAGATTTAAGGGTGATTAATAGGGTCCTTCTAGGGAAATGGGTTTGGAAATTTGCCAATGAAAAATATAGTCTGTGGAAGAATCTGATTTGCAGCAAATCCAACGTTAGCAGTTTGTCTCTCTCAATTTCAGAAGCGACTACACCTTTTGATTCCTGGATATGGAGAGGTATCCTCAGTAACTATAATAAGAATGATCAGATTGGTGGTTGCTTGAGAAATAATTCAAAGGTCATTGTAGGAAATGGGCGGTCGATTGCTTTTTGGAATGATGTTTGGATTACTAATTTGCCTTTAAAAAGACAATTCCCAAGAATTTATGCTTTGTCGACAAACAAATGGGGGATGGTCTCTGAGTTTGGTGAGTATGAAGATGATGTTTGGGTTTGGAATATACAACTTAGAAGAATTTTGTGTGATTGGGAATTGGACCAGTGGATTGCTTTTATGTCTTTGATTGACAAGTCGTCACTGTCACGATGTGTGGATGATTTTTTGGGTTGGTCAGGAAAGGGGGATGGCATTTTCTCGGTCAAATCTTGTCGATTATCGTTACAAGATAGGTCTGAAGGGAGTTTTGTATGGAAAAAGTGGGTTTGGGATGGATTGGCGCCTCCAAGAGTACAAACTTTATTATGGCAGATCTGTCATCAGAAAGTAGCAGTGAGAGTGGAATTGAAGAGAAGAGGACTTCAGATTTCGGATATTCTTTGTCCACTGTGTCATGCTCAGGATGAAACTATTGCACACCTGTTCCTATCGTGCCCTATTGCCTCGGATTTGTGGAGTAAATTTCTAAGGTTATGGAATATCTCTACGGTGTTGCCTAAAGACCCTTCTTCAATTTTGTGCTCGTGGTCGAACCTAAGGAATAATTCCCTTATTTGGAGGTTTATTCCGGCTGTCATCTTTTGGTCTATTTGGAAGGCCAGAAATCAGGTTGTATTTGAAAACGGCAAATGTGACTCTTCTGTTCTGTTCTTCATTACTAGATTTAGATTGGCTAAATGGTTCTTGGCTAAATACCCTGGGGTTCGGATTCTGACAGACCTTCTAGTAGGGGATCCTACGCGGGCGGATAAATTACTCTCTAATCCGAGTTCTAAGAAGGTTATTTGCTGGTCTCCTCCTCCATCAGATATGTTCAAACTCAATGTTGACGGGGCAGTGACTGCAGATGGGATGCAGAGTGGTATTGGTGGTGTTTTGAGAGACTCCTACAGCTGCACTTTAGCTAATTTTTCTTCCGCAGTGGGCCCTGGTCCCCCTATACTATCTGAACTGAAAGCTATTAAGAAAGGATTGCTCTTCTTCTTTTCATCCGATTGGGCCAACAAGGGAAGACTTATTTTGGAAAGTGATAACAAATATGCAGTAGATTGGATTTTAAAACGGCAACCTACCCCTACTATTTTCAGTGAGTTGGTGGAGGAAATTGGAGTTCTTGTTACTACAAAGGGAGTTGTTCTGAGATGGGTTTCTAGGAGTTGCAATATGGAGGCAGATAGGTTTGCTAAACAGGGAATCGGTTGAGTGTTGAAGGCTTAGTGTTGTACTATACGATAGTGTTGGTGTGGGGTTAGGCTGATGGGTGATTTTTTCCCATCGCTATTTGTATTATGGTCATGTTGTATTTTCGAGGGTTAGAGTGTTATGTTTATCCTGTGTTTCTCAGGATCAGGATGTATTGTGTATCTTATGTAATTCTGGTTTATCAATAAAATGAAGTGCTCTTTTCCTCCCTCAATTAGTTTACATCAAATGTAAACTATGAGGGAGGTTCCTAATGAGTCCTCCTATTCCTATCAAAAAAAAAAAAAAAAACATGCTCTTAGAAGGTGAAAGCTTGAGAGATGGATAAAATGGTCAAGTAGTAAAGAAACATTGTGACTAAACCTAACGGAGGAACTTGTTGCTAGTTCTTAGGCCGTATTCTTCGTAGCAACCAATATTACAAAAAAGATCTTCAAAATACAAAGGAATCTTGGCATTTCTCCCACTAAAGACATAAAGAAAGCATGTGACAAATGGTATACAGGAAAAGATTAATTAGTTCTTACTCACATGGTTTTTGGAAGAGTTTGCAGAGTGGTTCATCATTCTTTCTCCTTTTTACTTTAACTACGCCGTAGATGGACCTTTTTGCAGACAACATTGGGAGGTAAAGAAACATTTTTCTTACAAAAAGGTGTAGTTCGCCGCTTGCTCCCACCTTTCACCAGTCCCTGCAATATAATTACAAAGCAACAACTTAAGTCATTCATAATGAAAGAAAGAAGATATTCCATAGCAGAATACATGTTATTCATACATACCCCATATTCTGGTTAATGCTTTCCTTCAAGTAGCATAACTAAGCAGACAGAGGGCGTTGCAAAGGCTTTCCACGTAATTTTCCTTGTTGGGTTTCAGTTTATTTCATTCAAGGCTAAATGAGCATGCCTAGATGCTGGGTTGTCCATAAAATATTTGCAAATTGTCTTTATTATCACAAGCAAGAGCATTTTCTATTGCAAATTGTATTTATTATCACAATTAAGAGCATTTCCTAACTCGATTTCCTCTTGTCGAAAATTCTCAAACAGTCGCACCGGTCTAAAATCCTTCCCTGGGATGCAAGAATACAGGTGGATTCTTCCAATATATTGGCTTACCTACACATTACAAGTACAATATCAATGTTTCAGACGAGAAACCCACCAGATATTTAATTTACAACTGTTTAAATTGCTGGTCACTAACTATTCCATCATTGTTGAAACCTAGATTAAGTCATCTATTTGAGAGAAGAGGGAAATTTTCAAATGATGTTTTTTATCTCTATAAAGAGATGAGTTCTCTTAGAGAATTAAGGATGCATGTGGGTGAAGGACTAATAGCAAGGTATAAATCTAAGAGAATTTCAATGAAAATGCATAACCCAGGAAGATTTGACTGTCCGTTGATATACTATGCAGACTGATATTAGCAGCAACTACTTATCATTATAATTGCTTTCTGGGCTGATTTTAGAAACTAATTTGCAAGTCCAGGTTGGCTTGCTTCCTTGTTTGACATGTACATTGGGACAGCTATAATTATTCTTCGTTCTCTGAAAATCCTATAAATTCTATAACATAAATTCTGAAAAGAGTTCTATAAAATAACTTTGTACTACCATAAAATCTGTGAAATTAAAAGGAAACGAGTCACCAAGTTAATGTCTGTCTACAATTCTACCAACACTAGAAGTTTTGCTTAATGCAAAAAAAGAAGAAAGAAAGTAGAATCTACAATCAGGTAAAGATTGTTTACCTCAAACCGCAGACAAACAAATTGAATAGAAAATTCAGTCTGATGGCTGCACCGGTGCACCATCATCTGCTGTGATTTCTTGTCCTTGCATTAACATCAAAATTAAAATAGTTATTTTAAGAAAAAATCTAAAGGACAGAATCGTTTTGCTGTATTGAGAGAAATTTTCAGTTAGATACCTTTGGCACTGGATCATAATCTTCGCTTCTGTTATCAATTTTAAGAGCGGATATGTCACAAAGTCCAATATCATCTGCCGAACGATGCAATTCTTTTTCGTCTCTCATGGAATTAGGATTTTGGTTTTTTAGATCAAGAAACACACCACCCTATATAACAACAGAAGGCATGATTAGCTTGTAAAAAAAGAGGAAAATTGCTCAAAAGTAAACCAGTGAGGGGAACGGCACAAATTCCCTTGATCAGGAAAATAGAAGCAGCAAATGTATCCGAAAGGGTTAGGTTAGCTGACATGTAGTTATTTTCTTTATGTTCTTGGTCAGGGAAAGCTCAAGTATGCAGGTCAACCATAATCTTCACTTCTGTTATCAATTTTAAGAGCGTATATGTCACGAATTCCAATATCATCTGCAGAAGAATGCAATTTTTTTCGTCTCTCATGGAATTAGGATTTTGGTTTTTTAGATCGAGAAACACACCACCCTATATAACAACAGAAGGCATGATTAGCTTGTAACAAAGAGGAAAATTGCTCAAAAGTGAACCAGTGAGGGGGAAGGCACTAATTACCTTGATCAGAAAAATAGAAGCAGCAATGTATCAGAAAGGGTTAGGTTAGCTGACATGTAGTTATTTTCTTCATGTGCTTGGTCAGGGGAAGCTCAAGTATGCAGGTTAACCATTCCAGTGAAGCTACTTCTAGTTTACATCTTTATGACTGTAGCTGTCACCAGTTAGATTCATTGTGTCAGAACTGTCATTCATTTCAGCAGTGACATCAGAAAAGGCTTCTGAAGGATGGGAACATTCAGGGTCTTGTAGCTGCTAGTCCGGTGAAAATTTTCTAGGAGGATCTTTCATCAAATTTTATGCTTACCATTTACATCAGGTGTTACCATATAAGAAATGCCTTCAACCTACCAAAACCAGAAGAATAAAGTTTGATATTTTACCAAAAAAATAATGAAACCATATGATGCCGCTAAACAAAACAAACCACCAATAAGTAATGTATTTTACCAAATATTGCATATCATGGTCGGAATGGAAATATGAAAATATTACTATGCAACATGCTGGTCAGATTAAGTTCTCAAAACAAATTCAGCTCTGGCAAAGACTGCAAGCAACCCTTTGCATCTATCCTTGGTGAAGGATATAGTTTCGAGTTTGACTGGAAAAGATATTATATTTAGGCATATTTTGAGGGCGGCAAACTGGGAAGCTGACAAACTAGCTAAAGATGGGATAGGGTGATTTTTGGGTTATATGATCGTGTTGATTAGCAGGAATTGTATTTTCCTGTTTGTTCGGTGGTTTGTTTTAAGTCTTATGTTCTTCAGTTGAAAGTTTAGGAGTTTGTTCAGTCTTTGTAATTTGGCTCTTGTGAATAAAAGTTTCTTGGCACTCTTTTCCTCCTTCTTTGTTCCGTCATGTTACCTTCATAACATGGCAGGGATTGAAGGAGGTTTTAATGAGGCCTACTTTCTATCAAAAAAAAAAAGACTGCAAGCAACACAGATTAATAACCATCTGCAGTATAATATTAATAGGAGTTTAACTGTGCTAGGCTAAAGCATTCTGATGCAATGTACTGCATACAACAAATATCAATAGCCACCATGTGCTTCACATGCAAGAGCAGTCGAAACAAAAATCATATAATCCTGATGTCTCCTTACCATAGACTGAAATTTGAAGAAAATTTCTGCTATAATAAAAGCACACCTTTGCACAAAAAATGTAAATGTTGACCTCACTTGTCTGCCTTCACCTGTGAAATCTATCCTCAGCCTGTAAGAGACATGGAAGGAGAAGTAAGACAACTTATCAAACTTGAGCAAGGTTGACTTGTGACTTGGCTTAAGAACATTAACCTGATGGTCAACCATAAACGATCATATATAGTAACAAAAAAACCAAGTCATATAAAAAGAGGTTAAAACCATCTATACCTCACTGTTGTAGCACCTATTGTATCCTCGGAAAGATATATCTTCCACATTAAGTGAGCCTACAACCAGACTTAAACCCTACAATAAAGACAATTAGATAGAAACTTTGTATCAATCGATGACACCAAAAGTTGTCTCCTATTTATAAAGCCAGTGAAATTAACTGATGAGAATAAACATAATTTTTTATAAGAATTGGAGGTCTCTTTAAAAAACCCCTTCATAATTGTAAAAACCGAAGAGGTTTAACGAAAAAAAGCGGAAGGGAGAAAAGAGTACCTCAAGTATTATTGAAAAAAGGGTTTTAGATAACCCCCAGGATTACAAAAAAAAGTTAATAACCACACCACTACCTATTTCCGAGACAAACAGATTCGATCATCTTACTCCCTAGAACTAACCGATCCCCATTTTTGCTAGCTCGTCCGCCTCCCAATTCACACTTCTTTGAATGAAACGAATTAGGACCTCATTACACCTAACAACAGACTCAATTTCCTTGACAATACACTCAAAACTTGAGGGACGCGCCAAGGGGTCCTTAATCCACTCTAGAGCCATCACGCAATCACATGAGAATAAACATAATGAACAAGTCACCAAACAAATTCAGTCAAATCATCATAATATATAGAGAATCACAACAACAAATGTAGAGATTGAGAGTCTACTTTATTTATTGGCATCTCTCTTACAGTCCTTGATCCAAATTGAGAAGTTTAAGCCATTGTAACATTACTGGCACAATGAAACCAATACACATATGATCCGTAATACAAAAAAAGATTTTCCACATGCCACATGTATTATGTAACCATTTTACAGATAAAGCATTTGTAAAAATGTAAAATACCTCACTAGCAAGAGGAACACATCCTTCAACTGATGTCACAACTGACCAGGCCACGGTTGACATGTTAAGCACAACAGTTTCAGATGCCCCTGGAAGAAGAGAGTAGTAAAAGCAATGAGGATCAGGGAGCAGTAATCAAAAATAAGCTTTTTCAAGCAATCAACAAATCCCACCAAAGCATTTTCTTTTCATCATATAAAAGTGAGACACTTGGCAGTATAATTATAAACTATAGTAACTCCAAACTAAGCATATAATGGGAAAATCATCCAAGGAACAATTAATAATAGTAATCTTCTATTTGATTTCGAAGTAAGACATTTACCACTTTTATTGTCTCCATGACCAACAATAAACCAGTTCTCCCCAATAGTCACACCTGCATGACCAGCCCTTGGCTTATGTTCCTTGATGGGTTATAGCAAAATGACTTATGTCCATTGAACATATGGATTCGCATTAGGCTGTGAGGAATGGCCGCAGAAATTAGCACCGGGTTTTGGCGGTTGACTATATGGATTAGAACTTGGCTGCACAGATTGACCATACACATTAACCCTCGACAGTGTAGGTCAAGAAGCTAGAATAACATAAACCGATATATCATTTTCCTGTTTTGGAGTTGACAATTTTGAGGCATAAACAGGGAGTTCGTTGATGGAGGTTGAACACTAGACACACTAGGTGCAGAGTAGTATTGGCAGAGAATGAGTCCCCAAAGTTGAAGTTTGTGATTGTCTCAGAATTTGTAAAAGGGGGCCGAGGAGCTACTACATTTTGGTTATGATTAAGCACAATTGCAAGTAACATATCTCTGAAAAGAAATACCTTTCATAATGGGTAGGAATTTGAATCTCACTTAGTGCTTCCACATAACTAGGAGCACCAACATCTGGGTCAAAATGCTTCCGCTCATGTTACACATCAGGAAGCTTAAAATTAGCCAGAAACAGAACCTAATTAAGAGAAAAAAAAGTAATATGGATGAATGGATAATAAACATATGTGTCAAGTAATACACCACAAAGGAATATATCATATTACCTCCTATATACAGTAGACGACCGTGGCTCAAATACCACCACCAACTTACACAGATTTAACTTACAAATAACAAAACAGCAGCTAATAATGCAGTAGAAAATTCAATAAAGCAAATACTAGAAAAGGGAGCGGAGCTGGGACTTTTTTAACCTCACAATGGTATTTAATTCACTGAAAATAAAAATTAGATTGACGGATAACAATTCTAAGAAAACATGTTAAATGAGAAGAAATCATAATCAAAGCACAATTATCATATAAAAGAAGATGAAGACATATAAAAACATATGTGGAGTATGGAGAGAGTACGGGACCAAAATTGCGAAAAATATTCTTACACAGCATCAAATTCATCCCAGGTCGGTTTCGAGGTCAAGTATATGTAGATCATTCCAGAGCGTTTGCTTTGCATCCTGCCAACCAAATATTGCTAAGATTGTTCTGACGAGGGTTACAAACTGACCACCATGAGCCACCTGCAATACACTGAAATTAAGGTGAAAAACTCATAACTATTGGGAAAGAATTTTCATAAAAAATACTACCATAAAGGGGCAGAAAACTATATAAACACACATATGCAGTCCACATTCTTGCTTCACAAGGTTTACCTCCAGCCTTTGTTCAAGCATACTAATATGTCTGTAAATTTTCAGCTAAACATTGCCTTTCAATCAAGATTCTATTATTTAGTTTTCAGTTTCTTATATAACTTATTCGATTGAGCGAGAAACATTAATTGGTATAAAAAAATCCAAAAGCTGGTCTAATTTTTTGTGAATAGAACAACAACCATGAACCTGCTAGTTTCTAAATATAGTTCTGTAATTTTTTTCTAGTTGTTAAAGGGGAAAGAAAGTTAACCAGAAGAAAAGATAAATACCGGTGCTTTTCCATAAGTTTTCAACATTGACCATGTGCCGGTTTGCAGTTCAAATGTCTTCACTGCCATAAGAATACAGAATGGTAGAATAAGAAAACATGGGAAAGATGCAGAAAAAATAGTTTCAAATTTTCAAATAGTTATAAGGGGAAAGAACGAGTACTCTGGATAGTTCCAGAAGGACCCTTTGAAAGGCCAGCAATTGAAAGGAACTTGTTCTCCCAAGGTATTTATCAGGAAAATAGAAGAGAGGGAGGGAGAGAATTAAATAATATAACTGCAGAAAGACAACCGGAACGAATTCAAGAACTTTGAGCAAACAACGATAAAGAAGCAATAAAAATAATTTGTTTTTCAATATTCCATTTCTATAAAAACAATTTTGAAATGAACACAAACTTCACTAAAGATATTCCTTCTAAAATCCATCAGATATGAAACAGAAACTCATACCCATTTTCTCATAAAAATGTAATAAGAGATTATCACTTGTAAATTCCACAACTACTCCAAAATCATAACTTATGTCCCAAGTACCATTCTAACGACATTTTAAAGTATTATCATAGTTAAAAGTTATCAAATATGGAAGGCGAGACTCAAATAACAAAACGGCAGCTAATGCAGTAGAAAATTCAATAAAGCACATACTAGTAAAGGGAGTTGGGACTTTTTAAACTCACAATGGTATTTAATTCACTGAAAATAAAAATTAGATTGACAACTTTAAGACGATGGATATAAAATAAAATATCAAAATCCCTAACTAACAAAAACCATATAGATCCACGAGTTTAAGAGGACAGATCTAAAACAAGTTGTCGTTTATTTCAAACCCTCTCAAATTCAATCTACACTCTTTTAACAATAAGATTTGGCCCTGCGATTTTAAAATTTTATTTCTGTTCCGAATACAAGTTTCTTCTAACTTACTGATTCTCGTAGCTGATGATCAATATCTCTAACAAAAATTCATAGCCAAACTTGAATTCTTTCAAAAACCCAAACCACATAGACAGCCAAATAAATCCATCGTTTTCCCTTTATTTCATACCCAAAATGTTTAGAGCCCTAGCAGACGCAGAAAACTACGTCTCCAAAGAAAACCCAAGAAAGAATGCAGCAAATCAGAAAAGAAAACGGAACCTGAAGGCCTATTAGGCAGAGTGCTCGGGTTAAATGTTCTGCAATTCGTGATGGCGGACGACTTGGCAAAAGGGTTTCCACTGAAACTCCTTCAGGTTTGGACCAATCTCCGGTTTTGACTTGGTATCTTCCATGGCTAGGCTTTACACATAGTAGAATGAAACAGAATATCGAACTGGCTCATTTAATTAACATAAGAATCACACTTTTGAGGTACTAACTACAAGTAACAATGTCAAAGCTTGTTGCATTATAAGTGGAAAAGGCATAGGACCCTGCAGCTGCTACTTGCTGGTAAGCCTCCGTGGAAAATGCTTTATAAAATATTTTAAATAATATTAAATTAATTTAATTTAAGAATATATTAATATAATTTAAATTTCTAACTTAAATATTAATATTATTATATTTATAAATTATATAGATAATTTAATTTAAGAATAAGTTATATAAAATATTTTAAATAATATTAAATTAATTTAATTTAAGAATATATTAATCTATTCTTATGATATTGCCTAACCTATAATTTAAATATTAATATTATAATATTTATAATTATATAAATAATTTAAATTAATTTAAGAATAAATCAGAGTTTGAAAATCATTCAATAAGGGAAACAGATCAAAACATACCTCTAATTTGAAACATCTTGACTGCTCAAAGGGAAGTTGACCACGTACGGGATTGCAGCTCCTGAGATGTAAATGCAATTTAGTGACAAAATTTTCTAAGCTACTTTTCCAAACTTATACAATTAAAACAGTCGAAGAATAACATGGCCCGCCGTAATACATCTGAAAAAACTATGCCTTGTACAGGTCTGTGTTTTAAGCCTCTGCATATGCTAGTTCTTGCTTAGACAACAATTTCTAGAGTGTTGATTCTAGTTCTTCCTCACCTTTGGATTTCTGCATACACTCTAAACTTAAGTGAAAGAAATAAACCCGATAATACAGAAAATGAGAATCTAAACACATTAAATCTTCAATGTCAGATATATGAAACAGAAGCATTCAAGACATACACAGAGTATGTGTTTTGAATCAGAAGATTTCAAGTTCAACCACAGATATCCAACGAAGCTTAAATGGAATCGATATTGAATATATTACATACCACAGATTTCGAGTCTCGACTGTTCTCCTTGCCAGGATCAGGCAAAGAAGCTAACATTTACTTGGTGATAATGTAATCAGACATTGTTTGAAACCTAGATTGCTGCAAACAAAATCCCGTCGACACAAATAAAAAAAATCTAACAAAAGAGGGTCCAATTATAACTCGCCATTTTTTAAAGAAGATTTTGCACCTATAAAAATCAAAGAAATCGTTATCAAACACTTATAACAAAGGAAATTTGAAAACCAAAGCAACTGATTACTGATTTACATACATTAGAGAGTATATCCAACAAGGACAATTTTAACAGCTCAAAATGAATCAAAATCGGCAGTGATTATGCCATCATGGTACTAGCATAAACATCATACTTTAAAAGCAGTTCTTTCATCTTACAAAGAAAAGGTTAGGAACTCACAGAAACAGTCATATCAGCAGTGCTTTGCTTTGAATCATCCGAATTATGACCATCCTGAAGGAAAGTATAAAAGTCACCTTTCAAGTTACTTGTCATTAGTTGATCAAATCCTCAACTACCTAAAAACTTTACTCCTCTAACGAACTTTACACAAACAATCAAGTTTTTACGAACAAGCAATTGCATGCCATTAATTAAGGTTTCAGACTCAAAATACACTAAGACTGATAACAGAGCCCATATATTAAACCCGAATGCCAGTTTTCAAGCACAAACAATTTTAATCCCCAAAATACGTTACTGTTTCCAAAAAAAAATATCGAAATCCCTAACTAACAAAAACCATCTAGATCTACGAGTTTAAGAGGATGATCTAAAACAAGGCGCTGTTATTTCAACCCCTCTCAAATTCAATCTAATTTCTTTTAACAAAAGATTTGGCCCTACGGTTTTATAATTTTATTTTGGTTCATAATACAAATTTCTTCTAACTTACTGATTCTCGTAGCTGACGATAATATTTCTAACAAAAATTCGTAGCCAAACTTGAATTCCTTCAAAAACCCAAACCACATAGACAGCCAAATAATGCATCGATTTCCCTTTATTTCATACCCAAAATGTTTAGAGCCCTAGCAAACGCAGAAAACTACTTCTCCAAAGAAAACCCAAGAAAGAAAGCAATAAATCAGAAAAGAAAACGGAACCTGGAGGTCTATTAGCTCTGCGATTCGTGGAGAGGGACGACTTGGAAAAAGGGTTTCCACTGAAACTCCTCCTTCTGGTTCGGACCAATCTCTGGTTTCGACTCGCTATCTTCCATGGCTAGGCTTTTCACATTGTAGAATGAAACAGGATATCGTTCAAGATTTGTTTTCTTGGTGGTGTGTTATCTTCGAAGCGGCAGATATCATCGTCGACATGAAATTCTTCTTACCCTTGCATCGATTTCTTTTTATTTCATACCCAAAATGTTTAGAACCCTAACAAACACAAATAATTACATCTCTAAAGAAAACCCAAGATAGAAAGCAAAAAAACCAGAAAAGAAAACGAACCTGAAATGCTCGGGTTAAATGCTCGGCGATTCGTGATTTTTGGGGTTTTAATAAAAAATAATGTAACCGCCATCTTTGGGATTTCGACCGTTGGCTTAGGATAAAATCATTGGGGGTGCCTAGATTATTATTTTTATTTTGTTTTGGTGTCTAAATTTTATTTTTTTTCAAAATCATTTAAGGTTTAGTTTAAGTTTTAGTTTAGTACATCGCCTTTAAAAAATTAATAGAACTGCTATCATGATTGTCGCGGCCGTCTTTTGTTTGGGCCCGGAATTGGGCTTCGACTTGAATAATTGGGTTAGAGTCGCCACCGATTAATTTAAAAACATTTAGGTGGATCATACACCATCTTATATGATCCGCGTTTTACCATAAATGTGTCAGGTTCGGGAGTCGGTTACAGTCAATGAATGATTAGCACCATTGTATTGCCCTTTCGGTACCAAGTAATTTGTCGGTTAACTTAATTGCGAAAATTAAAAATTTTAATTAAAATTTAAAAAACCTGATTCGAATTGCTTACCTTTGATGTCGGAATCCCTCTCAAAAGTCGAAAATGTTAGATAAAACATAAAAATAAAAGAAATGTAAATAAATCAAGGGAAAAAAAATAATAGAATACAAAAATTTTAAAAAAGTAAATAAATCAAAGAAGAGACAAAATAAAGAAAAAAACAAAATAAAAATGTTAAAAGTAAGGAAAAAAATAAGAAATAAAAAACATAAAACAAATAATAATTAAAAAAACAGAAATGAAATAAAATGGTGAAAAAGGGAAAAAATAAAGGTTGGGGGACTAAATAATAATTAAACCATCTGTCAAACTGTGACTAAAATAGAATATGCATAAATTACAGGGCCAAATCTGAAAATTATCAAACATAATACATAAATTAGGGATCAAAATGAAAATATCAAAAAATAAAGGCTCAAATTAAAAAGTCAGAAAGTTGCATTAATAGCTAAACAACATGATTACAAAATAAGGGGTATTGAATCTGTTATTTCTCTTTTTTTCAAAATCACGGGAGTGTTGAGGGGCCAAAACGACTTAGTTCAATTTCTAGTATAAATATAAGTTTCCAAGGCCAAAATGGCCTAACCCTTCTCATTTTTCCCTTATTTCAAAATTGAAGAGAGAGAGTTGAGAACTCCCTTAAGTAAACCGTCCACCGTCCGGAAAAAACAAAACCTCTTGAAATACTCTCCTCAACACCCTTAAGCCAAAACTGAACGTCGATCACTCAAAAGCGAGCCTCCTTTACGTAGATCTAAAAAAAGCTTCAGTTTTTTTACCTTCGAAGGTGACTCTTCGGCTTCAGTTTCTTGTTGTTTTGGTTATTTTTCAGTGATATTTTTTTCCTGCTTTGTTCCGGTTGAGGCTTCTGCTAGACCCGAATATTGGACCCTTTATTTGACTTGGACCACAATTAATAAAAAAATAAAATAAATAAAATAAAATAAAGTCAAAATAAATAATAAAAAAAGATTTAAAACGATATATTATATATAATTTTAAAAAGTTTTCAAAATTATATATTATATAGTTTTCAAAATGTTTTTTTAATATATAATATATATTTTCAAAATGTTTTTTTAAATAACTATATATTATATAAGTTTTCAAAATATTTTAAAAAACTATATATTATATATATATATTCAAAATATTTTAAAAACTATATATTATATATATGTTTTAAAAAATGTTTTAAAAACTATATAATATATTTGTTTTCAAAAATGTTTTCAAAACTATATAATATATATGTTTTCAAAAATGTTTTCAAAAGCTATATATTATATATATATATTAAAATGTTGAGGAGAGTATATATTATATATTTTTGAAAAATGTTTTCAAAAACTATATACTATATATATTTTCAAAATGTATTCAAAACTATATAACATATATATTTTCGAAAACCATTTTCTAAAAATTATATATTATATTTTTTCAAAAAACATTTTTAAAAAAATATACTATATTACTATAATAAAAAAATAATATAAAAAAAATCCAGACGAAAATAAGTGTCTACAATAATATTTTTATTTTCTACTAATGATTTGGCATTTTTTTATGTTGACATATCGACATTGTTAAGTTTTTAACGACGGGAACCACAATGAAACCTAAATTAAACGTTAGGTATGCTTTTGAAAAAAATAAAGTATGAGTATCCCAACTATCACTTATGTTCCATTTTGGTCACCTAATTATTTTTTTTCAAAATTATACCTAACGTTACATTTTTGTTTTATTTTGATGACATGACATTATCTTATGGTGACACATCAAAATCACTGTTATATTTTTAATGATGAGTGGTCAAAATGAAACTAAAACTAAACGTTCAGTATGATTTTTAAAAAAAGAAATAGTTAGGTTATTTTAAAAAAGTAAACTATTAGTTATTTTCGTTTTAACACCTAAACTTTTAAAAATCATGCCTAACGTTTATTTTTTGTTTCATTTTAGTACACTGTTGTTAAAACCTTAACGTAACTGTTGTTCATGATATTTTTATGAGTAAATTACATCATTCGTCACTTAACAATCTTTTCGCTATTATTTTGGTCACTAAAATTTTAAAAAAAATCAATTTAACTACTCAACTTTCAAATTGCTCATATTTTAATCACTCTAATTCATTTCATAAATAAATTTGTGACATGACATTGTTATTATTATTTTTAATAATATATAATTAAAAATACATTAAATTAAATTCAAAAGTTAAGGTGATTAAATTAGAAGTAATTTAAAAGTTAAGTAATTAAATTAAAAAAACTTTAGAAGTAATTAAGCCCCATTTCTGATGTAATTTCTGTTTATATGTATCCGAGATATTACTGGACGTTGGATTCAAGTTCGAGAGTGATCGAATGGAGTTTAAATGTTCAATCAGTGGAGCACAGAAACTGGGGTAATACATTACTACCTTATGTATGCTTTATGGAACATGTTGGTATTGGTAAATGCATGGATGAATATGTTTGGTCTCATCTGTATAATTAATTATTTCTAAACTTTGATCCGAATGTGGTAAAAAGTTGGTAACTGAATATGACTCAGATGACTCGTATAAGAAATTGAGAGACCGATAAGAATTAAATTACAAGTTTCATCATTAAGTGGTAAAACAATCAACCTCAAGATCTGTAAATTCTGATTTATCTCTTCTAAGGTTAAATGCCAAAGGTAAATCAATCATCTGTATAGTTAATTATTTCTAAACTTGATCCGAATGCGGTAAAAAGTCAGTAACTGAATATGAATCAGATGACTCGTATAAGAAATTGAGAGACCAATAGGAATTAAATTACAAGTTCTGTGATTAAGTGGTAAAGTAATAAACTTCTGTTAGGTAAAATTTCGAAAATACCATTATGGGGAAAAATTATAAAAATACCCTTATATTGTAAAAAGTCAAGAATTATCCCTGAAAGTGGAGAAATAACCCCGAAAAATATATTGATCTGATGAAACTACTGATGTACATGGAAAATGCTAGTTTTACTTAGAAAATCATGGATAACTGATTTTTAACCTCCAAGATGGCAAAATATTTAGAATTTTTGGATTATGGATAAAACCAAGTGATAAATAAATTACTAGAATGATTCATATGTTTGAATCGAAGAAAATGATTAAATACCCTTGAACTGTAAAAGACCAAAATGCCCCTAGAGGGTAAATGACCTAAGAATACCCCAATTAATGGAATGACTGAATATTTGTTCGTCTCCTCGAAGTTTGTTCGACGATAATTTTGAAAGTGCTCAACTCAGCTCAACTCAACTCTATGGAGCAATTAGTACTAAGAAATGAATATTCGTAAGATTACTTTACCCGCCAACTCGGTAAGTACCGCATTATTGGGATTTGACCAATTCGACTGGAATTGGAAGTTGGATAAGACACTTGAAATATGAAATATTGTAAATCATTGCTTACCTTTATTAAACTGAATTACCAAAATTTCTCAGGAATTTAAATGACTATAATGTCCTTACGTGTGTATGATTTATAGAATCACCGCGGGAATATCTTAATCTTAAATAAATCTGATGTAGCAGTTTCTAACATATCTGTAACATCCCAAATCAGGGTCAGTGACTAAATTGCAAATTTTGTAAACTAGGTGCTCGATTTCGAAATAAGTTAAAAGTTCATGGATTTAATTGAAGAAAGTTGATGTTGGATTTAATGATTAAGTTTGGAAATATTAAGGGTACTATGGTAATCTTTCAGGGAAGATTTTTATTTCCCTTTATAAAGGGTAATAAGCACGTAGGAATAAGAGTCCAGAGCATTCTTCAGTCTTCTTCTTCCTCCTCTCAACCGTGAAGCCTGGTATAAGGTAAGTGGGTCTTTAGTTGGTTAATTCTTTCGTTTTAAAGCTTGTTTTGATTCTTGGGATATTAAGAAAGATTAAGGAAAGCTTTAGGTGGCTTAAACCTCAAAGATTAACAAGTTATGAGAAATTAAGAAAAATGAGTTTTTAAGTGAATTTTTGATATGGAAGGAGATATAGATGTGAAGTTGAATTTGACTTGTCAAGGGTTAAATTAAGAGATATGAGTGATAGAATGGGTTTTAGAACATGTTGGAAATTTAGTGTGATTCTTGAATGCCATGTAAATGATAGAATTTGAGTTTAAGGAAGTGATTATGGAGTAGAAATGAGTTTAAGTATGTGTATGAAAGTTAGGAATATTAAAGGGAATGAAGTATGATGTGTTGAGCTGAAAATGAAGGATTTTCGAGCTCAAAATATGATTTCTGGGCAAGGGGAATCGGTACCCATTCAAGGGAAACCGATACCCCTTCAAACGAACAAGAATTTCCAGTATGTCATGGGGGAACCGATACCCCCATAGGGGGGAACCGATTCCCCCTAAAGGAAATTGGGAATATGGGTTAATAAGTTCTTTTAAGTTGCTAGTATCAAATTACAAGGTGTAGGTATCTAATAATTGCCTTAAAATGTATAATTATGTAGATTCAGAGCTTAAACGAGTTCCGGAACCATTGACAAGTAAGATCGATCAAGGGAAAGATAAGAGATTGGAATTGACTAGTGAGGCCAGGTGAGTGCATATTCAATAGTATACGATGTGCAATGGGAATAAGACTTGCGATGAGTCTATTTCCTAAAGTGTTACACATGAATTCATGATTAAAGGCATGAGTGGAATATGCATGTATGTATGTTTGATTATATGGATTGATCTGTTCTTTTATGTGTTAGATGATAAAGTATAAGTAATTACATAAGAAAGGTTATGAATTATATGAGATATAACTATGTGATCATAGTAAAATATAATTATATTATTATATGATAAGTGAAATAAGCTGGATAATATTGATCTATAGGATGAAGTGAGAATAGTACACTAACTAGGAGATTTGAACATAAATGATAAGATGAACATATAAGATAAGCTAGATGGGAAAGATTCATATGTTTAAATAAAACTATAACACATGGGTTGTATGATAGAAATTTATGAAGCTATATGAGAAGATTATAGGAGTTATATGAAATTGAATTAAGTAAACAGATTAGATTATATATATATATAGAAATAAGAAGTGAGATGTGTTTATAAGTCTGCCCTAGATGAATATGAATAGGAATTATAAGAGTGCTATGATTTATATTAGGATAAATCTTGAGGATATATATATAGATAGAATGAAATGAAATGAGTTATATGAATACATAATTATGTGATGAAATGGTAGATTACCTGAACATGTGAATATATATATACATATATATATATATCTAAGAGAAGGCTTAAGATTAAGATATAAGCAATGTGACTATAAGTATATATGTGCTCTAAGTGATATGACTTATAGGTATTTCTATTATAATATTACATAATATGTTATGTATGTTAAATGAATTATGATGGTATAAGAAATGATATGAAATATATATATGTGAAAACAAGTATATGTTATGAGATAAGACTTATGACTATAAGCTACGTGAAAGTGTTCTAGGTGTTTCGATATATTATATGAAGTATATGATCTTATGTGAACAAGATATGATAAGTATGTTTACATGAATAAAGGTGATTGGGTGAGAAATGATAGAAATTATATGAAAACATGACATATGTGACATGTGAATTATATGGAAATGATCTACGTGTAAGTGAACTACGTGACTATGTGATCATATGAAAAGAAGCTATGTGATACGTGATATGTGAAAGTGAATTACAAGTTTATGTGAATATTTGAAATGAAATAAATGATAACGCCCATGTTATGTGTCATGAGAGCTAGGGGTATAGTTGGCATGCCAAGAGTCGATGGTCTACGCGGTCCTTCGGGATATATATATATATTCTTTGGAACATGTGTGAAGTCTGATGAGACACATATATGATCCCTAGCATATGTATATGATTCTTAAGGAATTCTATGTGGTCCTTATGGACATCATTATATGGCACTCCGGTGCAATTCTACGCGGTCCTTCGGGACATATGTATATTCTTTGGAACATGTGTGAAGTCTGGAAAGACACATACTTGATCCCTAGTATATGTATATGATTCTTAAGGAATTCTATGTGGTCCTTATGGACATCATATGGCACTACGGTGCAATTCTACGCGGCACTTCGGTTGCAATTATACGAGCTGTGGTGACAGCATTAGTGCACAACCTATAGACTCACATATCGATAGTTCTCACATATGTACATGGGCTAATCCAGAGATATGAACAAATATAAGTTAGTGGTATGATAAATGCTATAGAAATGATATGATGTTGTGTGTGTATAGTGTTTGATTGAAAAAGTATGTGATTATATGATAACTGTTAATGATGAATTATGTGTATGTAGGTTTACTGCAATTAATCTGATGATTTTATACGATATGAAAATGCATGGAATTGCTATAACATGATAGAACAGAACATGCATGTATCAATATATTTTTAAGTGCATTATAAGTTGTTATGCCTCACTAAGTCTTCGACTTAGCGTGTGATTGTTTCACACGTAGGTTTCGAGAAGAGTAAGGATGATGCGGCAAGACAGGTCAGTTTTCCTTACCAAAAGATCAGATCAGAAATATTTTGACAAAGTATGTATTTGGTTATTATAAAGTGTTGGCATGTAAGTCATTAAGTACGAGCACTCTGATAAAGTCTTTATTTTGATTTAAATAAAGTTTTAAATTTCCCGGGATTTTTCTTAAGAGTCAAGGTTTGAAAAGCCAATGTGACACTTCGGACTCGTATCTGGGTCGGATACGGGTTGGGGGTGTTACAATATCCTTAGGTTATATCCGAATATTATACGATACTAATATATCCCTATCCTAATGGCTGATCAGTTTGTTAGTAATCCAACTTTTTTTAAAAATGATCTCATTCCTCAAGTTTCATGTTCCCTATGTGTTATATAATTGATATGTTTGAACTCTGATTTCCTTCTACCACTAGTCGCTATCTGAAAAAAAAATGTCTTCGGGGTACTCTGGGATCAGATATGAAGTCTATGTAGGTTCAGTTCTGATCAAGCTGATAATTCCTCATATAGGTTTAGCACCGATCTGTTGGTAATTCCTGATTGTAGGTTCTACTTTGGTCAAACTGGTAATTCCTTATATAGGTTATGATGACCGATCGATCTGGTAATTCCTTATGGAACTAAGACAACCCTTTGGTAGGCTCCTGGGCCCAATGGCCTAGTGGTAAGACCTTGTGGATCCTAAGGTACTCCCTTAGGGTGGCTCCTCTGCTCTGTGCATTGGGTAAGTCCTTATGGGCTTGAGGGCACACCCCTCAGGTGCGTACCTACGCTACGGCTAGGATAAGACCTTATGGACCTAAGGTGCTCCCTTAGGTTGGCACCTATACCCAATGGACCTAGGGTAAGTCATTATGGATGCAGTTCTCGAAAACTACATATTGGTGTTTGGTTGGAGGGTTTTATTGTGGTCTTAAAACATGTTTTAAACTTTTACTGTTTTAAAAAGATATGTACATTTTCACTGGTTTTGGTTGAAACACACTAGACATCATATTCCGATCTCCTGAACTTGGTCCCCTGAATGTTTCCTCTTAACTAAAATCTTCATGTCTTTTAATAGAAGAAATATCAGTGAACCTCAGCTTATCCCGAAAACCAGTACGTCTGAATCAATAAGGAAAATTTATTCTTTTCCATTTATCTGCATGTGGCATGGAAGTATATAGAAGCCAATAACAAAGGCGATTGGTAAAAGATTAGTTTTACGGTATAGTATACCCAGTAATTTTATTTGAATATTGTGTGATATTGAATGAAAATATAAATTTATTGTGTAGGCGAAACATATGAGAGTTGAATGACTAAGAATTTTGGCAAAACTTGTACCAAGCAACCACAATGAAATTGATCTTTTCAAATTTACGTAAACTGCCTGTACATGATTAAGAAGTTATTGATTTTCAATATAATTTCTTCAATGCTGAATAATGGAGAATAATGATGGTGTATTAGATTCTTCAAAGCAGGTCATATATTTTAATATGACGGTGTATTTGAATTCGTAGATTTAATAAATAATTAAAATAGTAACCAAGACCTAATATGATCTACTAGGTACTGGTACACCACCCATATCAATACTTGTATGAACCTCTTGATTTTAAAGGTATCGATACTACAATGGTATCAGTACCATAATTCGTGTATGGATAAAAACTTCAATTACATAGTATACATACCTTAGTGGTATCGATACTTTCAATGTTTTTTGGATTTCCAAGGTTGTCCACGATACCCTAAATATATTCTCGACTTGGCGTAATTTAACTTTGATTAATTTGCCATTATTTTACAGTAACAACAAAATTTGAAGCAAATTAAAATAAATTTGAACAATTTTCAATTAAAAGAAACATAATATATTCCTAAATCCTAAATCTAATGGTAGAATACGTACCACTGGATGATCGAAACCACCAAGTGATAATCAAATGGAAAGCAATCATGATCGTTCAGGCAGTAATAAAGCCAGTGAGTGAAGATCCAAGAATAAGTTCATTCTCATCAAAAAGACCAATGTTTCCTAGACAAAGATGACTGACAATTATTTTGGTGTCTAGCAAAAAGGTCTTGCCCATAAGATTACACTCTACGACAATAACAATGTTACTAGGTTCATCAACAATACAATGAGCGTTAAAATCAAAAATCCAGGTTAAAGTGAGAAATATTGTGGCTTAAGCTGGAGAAAGGTTAAAAATTTCCAACGCCTTATAAGACTAAGATAAGGAAAGTTAAAGTTGGGATCAAACATAAAATCAAATCAACATGCTCATCCCGAATAATAAATTTTTTGAAATATTGTAAAAAATATAACATTTGATTTATTACTATGGGTTCATCAAAACATGTGTCAAAAGAACATATCTTAGGTTGAGGTTTAGGTTCATTAGCCGACTGAATCAAAGACGGGATGTCTGAACAATGACGTTTAGTCGTAAGTTTCGATTTTGGTGCCTTTTTGAAATCAAATGCATGCAAAAACAACATATATTGTACAGATAATCATCAATTTCAGTCCATTCTAGATTTTAAGTGTAGACATAAAAAACCTACATCAAAATATTATATTCGATTAAATTAAACCTATACATTCAACCTAAACCCTAAATCCTATAAACCTAAAAGAATTAATCAATAATCCAAAACCCATAAAAATAACATAGTGGAAAAAATAAATAAAAAAGAAAATAACACTTGGGGAAAACTACAAATATGTGATGGGTATGCACGATTCGTTGTTTGGAGATGAAATCCCTTGAAAACCTTACAAGTGAAGGATTTTGATTTTTGAGTGATAAATAGATAGATTTTAGAGAGAAATGTGCGTTTTAAAGGTTAGAGTTTGATATAATTTGGGTAAAAAATCGGATAAGAGGGTATTTATAAGTAAAAAGCCCGTGCATATCGGTATGGTAAGATTGAGTATCGGTACGCCTATTACAAAAAGAACCGGTACACCATGAATTGATAACATAATTATACACTGGAATATGATAGTAATTATCGCGTATTGGTACCCATAAAGTATCGGTACTTTAACCTGTTACTTGGATTTTCAAGGGCGCTACACCGTATCAGTACCAAATGTGTACTGATACTCTTGATATATTCTGTATTTTGAATGTACTTGTACCAAATTTAATGACTAGCTTGATTATTACAAAATTTTTGGATTAACGAAAAAGACCGTAAATTTAATAGCAAATAGCTTGATTATTGAAAAATTCTTGAATATGCTTATGTTTATTACAAAACATCCTTAATCGTCATTGCAAATACCTTTGTACTACCATAAAATCTTTGAAATTAAAAGGAAACGAGTCACCAAGTTAATGTCTGTCTCTTAATGCAAAAGTATAAATACAATCAATAATTGTTAGACAAACAACTTTAATAGAACATTCAGTCTGATACACCGGTGCACCATCATCTGCTGTGATTTCTTGTCCCTGCATTAACATCAAATTAAAACGTATTTTTTAAGCAAGAAACTAAAGGACAGAGTCGTTTTGCTGAATTGAGAGAAATTTTCCGTTAAATACCTTTTGCACTGGATCATAATCTTCGCTTCTGTTATCAATTTAACAGCGGATATGTCACAAATTCCAATATCATCTGCAGAAGGATGCAATTCTTTTCATCTCTCATGGAATTAAGATTTTGGTTTGTTAGATCAAGAAACACACCACCCTATATAACAACAGAAGGCATGACTAGCTTGTAACAAAGAGGAAAATTGCTCAAAAGTGAACAAGTGAGGGGGTGGGCACTAATTCCCTTGATCGGGAAAACAGAAGCAGCAAATGTATCGGAAAGGGTTAGGTTAGCTGACATGTAGTTATTTTCTTCATGTGCATGTTCAGGGGAAGCAAGTATGCAGGTTAACCATTCCAGTGAAGACTGTAGCTGTCACCAGTTAGATTCATTGTGTCAGGTCTGTATTCATTTCAGCAGTGACATCAGAAAAGGCTTCTGAAGGATGGGAACATTCAGGTCTTGTAGCTGCTAGTCCAGTGAAAATTTTCTAAGAGGATCTTTCATCAAAATTTTATGCTTACCATTTACATCAGGAGTTACCATATAAGAAATGCCTTCAACCTACCAAACCAGAAGAATAAAGTTTGATCTTTTACCAAAAAATAATGAAACCATATGATGCCGCTAAACAAAACAAACCACCAATAAGTAATGTATTTTACCAATATTGCATATCATGGTCGGAATGGAAATATTAAAATATTACTATGCAACATGCTGGTCAGGTTAAGTTCTCAAAACAAATTCAGCTCTGGCAAAGACTGCAAGCAACACAGATTAATAACATCTGCAGTATAATATTAATAGGATTTAACTGTGCTAGGCTAAAGCATTATGATGCAATTTACTGCATCCAACAATATCAATAGCCACCATGTGCTTCACATGCAAAAGCAGTCGAAACAAAAATCATATAATCCTGATATCTCCTTACATAGACTGAAATTTGAAGAAAAATTCTGCTATAATATACGCACACCTTTGCACAAAAAATGTAAATGTTGACCGCAGTTGTCTGCCTTCACCTGTGAGCTCTATCCTCAGCCTGTAAGAGACATGGAAGAGACTTGTGACTTGGTTTAAGAACATTAACTGATGGTCAACCATAAAAGATCATATATAGTAACAAAAAAAACCAAGTCATATAAAAAGAGGTTAAAACCATCTATACCTCACTGTTGTAGCACCTATTGTAACCTCGAAAAGATATAAGTATATCTTCCCCATTAAGCGAGCCTACAACCAGACTTAAACCCTACAATAAAGACAATTAGATAGAAACTTTGTATCAATCGATGACACCAAAAGTTGTCTCCTATTTATAAAGCCAGTGAAATTAATTGATGAGAATAAACATAATTTTTTATAAGAATTGGAGGTCTCTTTAAAAAAACCCTTCATAATGTCAAAAAACTTAAGAGGTTTAACGAAAAAAAGCGGAAGGGGAAAAGAGTACCTCAAGTATTATTGAAAAAAGGGTTTTAGATAACCCCTAGGATTACAAAATAGAAGATATAACCACACCACTACCTATTTCCGAGACAAACAGATTCGACCATCTTACTCACTAAAACTAACCAATCCCCATTTTTGCTAACTCGTCCGCCTCCCAATTCACACTTCTTTGAATGAAACGAATTAGGTCCTCATTACACCTAACAAACTCAATTACTTTGACAATACACTCAAAACTTGAGGACACGCCAAGGGTTTCTTAATCCACTCTAGAGCCATCCTGCAATCACATGAGAACAAACATAATGAACAAGTCACCAAAGATTCAGTCAAATGATCATAATATATAGAGAATCACAACAAAAACGTAGAGAGTGAGAGTCTACTTTATTTATTGGCATCTATCTTACGCTCCTTGGTCCAAATTGAAGTTTAAGCCATTGTAACATTACTGGCACAATCAAACCAATACACATATGATGCGTATTACAAAAAAGATTTTCCACATGCAACACATATTATGTAACCATTTTACGGACAACAAGCATTTGTAAAATGTAAAATACCTCACTAGCAAGAGGAACACATCCTTCAACTGATGTCACAATGACCAGGCTACGGTTGACATGTTAAGCACTACAGTTTCGGATGCCCCTGGAAGAAGAGAGTAGTACAAGCAATGAGGATCAGGGAGCAGTAATAAAAAATAAGCTTTTTCAAGCAATCAACAATCCCACCAAAGAATTTTCTTATCATCATATAAAAGGGAGACACTTGGCAGTATAATTATACACTATAGTAACTCCAAACTAAGCACATAATGGGAAAATCATCCAAGGAACAATTAATAATAGTAATCTTCTATTTGATTTCGAGGTAAGACATTTACCACTTTAATTGTCTCCACGACAAACAATAAACCAATTCTCCCCAATGGTCACACCTGCATGACCAGCCCTTGGCTTATGTTCCTTGGGTTATAGCAAAATGACTTATGTCCATTGAACATATGGATTCGCATTAGGCTGTGAGGGTTGGCAGCAGAAACTAGAACCGGGTTTTGGCGGTTGACTATATGGATTAGAACTTATTAACCCTCGACAGTGTAGGTCGTAGCAGCCAATATTACAAAAAGGATCCTCAAAATATTGAGGAATCTTGGCATTTGTCCCCCTGAAAACATAAAAAAACCCAGAGACATATGTGACAAATGGTATACAGGAAAAGAGTAATTAGTTCTTACTGCATGGTTTTTGGCAGAGTTTGCAAAGTAGTTCATCAGTCAAGGTCCAACCATGAGTACACTCTTTCTCCTTTTTACTTTAAGACGGACCTTTTTCCAAACAACATTGGCAGGTAAAGAACCATATTATCTCACAACATTGGTTATGATTATTATTGCTAGCAGTAGGAAAAGCCCCGTCAATAGCTACTACAGAAGTTTGGCCAACCCTATCAACAAAGAATTTCAGTATGAGACATCAAGCAAAGCACAATTGCAAGTAACATGTATCTGAAAAGAATACCTTTCATCATGGGTAGGAATCCGAATCCCACTTAGTGCTTCTGCATAACTAGGTGCACCATTATACATCAGGAAGCTAAAAGTTAGCCAAAAAAGAACCTAATTAAGAGAAAAATAATATGGATGAATGGATAATGAACATGTGTCATGTAATTCACCAGAAAGGAATATATCATATTACCTCCTATACAAGTAGACGACCGTGGCTCAAATACCACCACCAACTTAGACAGATTTAACTTACAATTTCTAGAGCTCCCTTAAAATCTATTTCTTTATTTGGCTGGTCATATATATATATATATATGAATGATACTACATTGAACCATGATTTCATTTAGAAAGAACAAAAGTTTCCACTTGCTTGCCACTGTGATCTCTTTCACCCGATCCTTAATGCATGTGTCTATGTAATTAATGCATGACCTGACAGCCAAACACAAACCCTAAGAAAATGTCTGATGATGTTTCTTTTCTTCAATAAAAAAACTATTTAAATTGGAGTATAAGAAATTGGATTTAACCCATGCAAGAATTTGCTTTATGTTTCATTTTTTTCCTTTTAATTCTTGAGCAAACAGAACAGAGCAACATAATGATTCAGACGTACCATATATACTTATGCTAGCGTATAATATGCCAGGAGCAATCTCTTATATCGCTGCAGTAAATCATTTTCCCTCATTTGGAGTTGACAATTCTAGAGGCAAAAACTGGGAGTTTGTTGATGGAGGTTGAACACTAAACATGCTAGTTGCGAAGTAAGCCTTGCCAGAGAATGAGTCTCCAAAGGCGATGTTCGTGGCTATCTCTGAATTAGCAGAATGGGGTTGAGGAACAACTTCATTTTGAATTGTTGCAGGACAAAAGGAGGCATGTAAGAAGAAATTTGTTGTGCAGTTGGAACATCAGTTGAAGGGACAGCTTTAAAGGATCATCACCAAATGGATCATCAAAACCCTGAATCAAGAACAATAACACAAATATAGATGGCAACGGATTAACTAAAATATATATTGAAGTCCACAAGGATCAAAGAATCATATTACTTGATTTCCAAATTCAGTAGCATGGTTTTCAGATGTAACTGAGACAATGGCAAATGAATCAGACCGAACATCCAGTAAGTTTGTTTCAGCATTGGTTGAAGCAGAGGGAACATCAGTAGTTGGAGCAACTGTAATTGATGAGAAATAGAAAGATTAGTTCCAGTTATAGTGGATAAATGCAACAGGGTTCAATAGGATTCCAATCTAAGTTCCTCAAAACTGAAATAAGCCACCAAAATAGCCTTTTATGTTTTAATTTAAAACTTTCACTAGTATGAAACTAACAGCAAAAGGTTTAGCTCCCCAAAAAGTAATATCCCCATTTAAATGACTAACTATTTGGCAAGACTTTCTACCATAACCATCATCTTACAAACTTCTTTTTTCAGGTTGGAACATGCTAAATATAGATGGCAACGGATTAACTAAAATATATATATTGAAGTCCACTAGGATCAAAGAATCATATTACCTGATTTCCAAATTTACATGTCGGCTGATTTCCAAATTTAGTAGTATGGTTTTCAGGTGTAACTGGGACAATGGCAACGGAATCAAACCGAACATCCAATAAGTAGCATTGGTTGAAGCAGAGGGAACAGCAGTAGTTGGAACAACTGTAACTGATGAGAAATAGAAAGATTAGTTCCAGTTATAGGGGATAAATGCAACAGGTTCAACAGGATTCCAATCTAAGTTAGTCAAAACTTAAATAAGTCACCAAAATATCCTTTTATGTTTTAATTTAAAACTTTCACTAGTATGAAACTAACAGCAAAAGGTTTGGCCCCCTAAAAAGTAATATCCCCATTTAAATGACTAACTATTTGGCAAGACTTTCTACCATGACCATCATCTTACAAACTTCATTTTTCAGGTTTGAACATGCTAAATATAGATGGCAACGGATTAACTAAAATACATATTGAAGTCCACTAGGATCAAAGAATCATATTACCGGATTTCCAAATTTAAATGTCGGGTGATTTCCAAATTCAGTAGCAAGGTTTTCAGGTGTAACTGGGACAATGGCAAATGAATCAGACCGAACATCCAGTAAGTTTGTTTCAGCATTGGTTGAAGCAGAGGGAACAGCAGTAGTTGGAGCAACTGTAATAAATGAGAAATAGAAAGATTAGTTCCAGTTATAGGGTTAAATGCAACAGGGTTCAACAGGATTCCAATCTAAGTTCCTCAAAACTGAAATAAGCACCAAAATAGCCTTTTATGTTTTAATTTAAAACTTTCACTAGTATGAAACTAACAGCAAAAGGTTTAGCTCCCCAAAAAGTAATATCCCCATTAAAATGATTAACTATTTGGCAAGACTTTCTACCATAACCATCATCTTACAAACTTCTTTTTTCAGGTTGGAACATGCTAAATATAGATGGTAATGGATTAACTAAAATATATATTGAAGTATACTAGGATCAAAGAATCATATTACCTGATTTCCAAATTCAGAGCATGGTTTTCAGGTGTAACTGGGGCAATGGCAAATGAATCAGACCGAACATCCAGTAAGTTTGTTTCAGCATTGATTGAAGAAGAACAGTAGTTGGAGCAACTGTAATTGATGAGATATAGAAAGATTAGTTCCAGTTATAGGGGATAAATGCAACAGGGTTCAATAGGATTCCAATCTAAGTTCCTCAAAACTGAAATAAGTCACCAAAATAGCCTTTTATGTTTTAATTTAAAACTTTCACTAGTATGAAACTAACAACAAAAGGTTTAACTCCCCAAAAAGTAATATCCCCATTTAAATGACTAACTATTTGGCAAGACTTTCTACTATAACCGTCATCTTACAAACTTCTTTTTTCAGGTTGGAACATGCTATAACATAGAAATGAACAGCATCTACAAAAACAATGTAATCTTCACCCTTGGTCCACATTGACCTTCATTTAGCGCATTGTTCTGCAGTTACAACAGCATGACAAGTCACACAAAGAGACCTCATATTCTATAGCCTGCATTCACCTGAAATTTTGGATACATCATGAAAACCAACATTAAGCTCAATTTAACAGAACAACAGTAAAACAAGTAGTTGAGAACAAAGAAAAAGTATGTTCATGAACATATACCCCCCATAAACAAGGATAACGTGATCGGCATGTCATGCATTGTCCTCAGAAGGATCACTAACTAGTTCGTCAACCCTGCAGAAGGTTAATTAGGAAATTGGTTCATAGAAAATATTGTGATCTGGAAAGTAATCGTGAATGACTCAACTTATGTGACATTTGCCCACAAAATGTTCAATAGTTGATATGTCTAGGTGATTTCTTTACATGAAAACTTAAATTGTCTTTGCACAATTTTCTACAACAAAGTACTCTGCAGTAATTAGAAAACTATCATCGCTAACTTGTCCTGATTGACATACAAGCTCTTCTGACTTGCATCTTTGGTGCAACTTTGTTTATATACTCCTGTCACCTCTCTAAGGAATAAAGGTTTTAAGTTCTTCACAAGTTTATGGAAGTCTAATTGGCAATTTGTGCAGATGGCATGGTCAAGTTGAAAAAGTTCCAGGAAATTTTGAGTTGTCTCATAAAACATTCTCTTAGAAGGTGAAAGATTGAGATATGGATAAAATGGTTTAGTAAAGAAACATTGTGACCAAACCTAACGGAGGAACTGTTGCTAGTTCTTAGGCTGTACTCTTCGTAGCAACCAATATTACAAAAAAGATCTTCAAAATATTGAAGAATCTTGGCATTTCTCCCGCTGAAGACATAAAGAAAGCCAGTGACAAATGTTATACAGGAAAAGATTAATTAGTTCTTACTCACATGGTTTTTGGCAGAGTTTGCAGAGTGGTTCATCAGTCTTTCTCCTTTTTACTTTAACTACGCCGTAGATGGACCTTTTAGCAGACAACATTGGGAGGTAAAGAAACATTTATCTTACAAAAAGGTGTAGTACGTCGCTTGCTCCCACCTTTCAGCAGTCCCTGCAATAGAATTACAAAGGAACACCTTAAGTCATTCTTAATAAAAGAAAGAAGATATCCCATAGCATAATACATGTTATTCTTACATACTCCATATTCTTGTTAATGATTTCCTTCAAGTAGCATAACTAAGCTGACAGAGAGAGTTGCAAAGGCTTTCCACGTAATTTTCTTTGTTGGGTTTCAGTTTATTCCATTCAAGGCTAAATGTGCATGCCTAGATGCTGGGTTGTCCATAAAATATTTGCAAATTGTCTTTATTATCACAAGCAAGAGCATTTTCTATTGCAAATTGTCTTTGTTATCACAACTAAGAGCATTTTCTAACTCGATTTCCTCTTGTTGAAAATTCTCAAACAGTTGCACCGGTCTCAAATCTTTCCCTGCGATGCCAGAATACAGGTGGATTCTTCCAATATATTGGCTTACCTACACATTACAAGTACAATATCAATGTTTCAGACAAGAAACCCACCAGATAATTATTTTACAACCGTTTAAATTGCTGGTCACTAACTATTCCATCATTGTTGAAACCTAGATTAAGCCATCTATTTGAGAGAAGAGGGAAAATTTTCAAATGATGTTTTTATCTCTATAAAGAGATAAGTTCTCTTAGAGAATTAAGGATGCATGTGGGTGAAGGACTAATAGCAAGGTATATAAATCTAAGAGAATTTCAATGAAAATGCATAACCCAGGAAGATTTGACTGTCGTTGATATATGCAGACTGATATTAGCAGCCAACTACTTATCATCTTAATTGCTTTCTGGGCTGATTTTAGAAACTAATTTGTAAGTCCAGGTTGGTTTGCTTCCTTGTTTGACATGGACATTGGGACAGCTATAATTATTCTCCGTTTTCTGAAAATCCTATAATTTCTATAAAATAAATTCTGAAAAGAATTCTATCAAATAACTTTGTGCTACCATAAAATCTGTGAAATTAAAAGGAAATGAGTCACCAAGTTAATGTCTGTCTACAATTCTACCACAACTAGAAAGTTTTGCTTAATGCAAAAAAAAAAAAGAAGAAAGAAAGTAGAATCTACAATCAGGTAAAGATTGTTTACCTCAAACCGCAGACAAACAAATTGAATAGAAAATTCAGTCTGATGGCTGCACCGGTGCACCATCATCTGCTGTGATTTCTTGTCCCTGCATTAACATCAAAATTAAAATAGTTATTTTTAAGAAAAAATCTAAAGGACAGAATCGTTTTGCTGTATTGAGAGAAATTTTCCGTTAGATACCTTTGGCACTGGATCATAATCTTCGCTTCCGTTATCAATTTTAAGAGCAGATATGTCACAAATTCCAATATCATCTGCAAAAGGATGCAACTCTTTTTCATCTCTCATGGAATTAGGATTTTGGTTTTTTAGATCAAGAAACACACCACCATATAGGCATGATTAGCTTGTAACAAAGAGGAAAATTGCTCAAAAATGAACCAGTGAGGGGGACGGCACAAATTCCCTTGATCAGGAAAATAGAAGTAGCAAATGTATCAGAAAGGGTCAGATTAGCTGACATGTAGTTATTTTCTTCATGTTCTTGGTCAGGGAAAGCTCAAGTATGCAGGTTAACATAATCTTCGCTTCTGTTATCAATTTAAAGAGCGGATATGTCACAAATTCTAATATCATCTGCAGAAGTATGCAATTCTTTTTCGTCTCTCATGGAATTAGGCTTTTGGTTTTTTAGATCAAGAAACACACCACCCCATATAGCAACAGAAGGCATGATTAGCTTGTAACAAAGAGGAAAATTGCTCAAAAGTGAACCAGTGAGGGGGAAGGCACTAATTACCTTGATCAGAAAAATAGAAGCAGCAAATGTATCAGAAAGGGTTAGGTTAGCTGACATGTAGTTATTTTCTTCATGTGCTTGGTCAGGGGAAGCTCAAGTATGCAGGTTAACCATTCCAGTGAAGCTCCTTCTAATTTTACATCTTTATGACTGTAGCTGTCACCAGTTAGATTGATTGTGCCAGAGCTGTCATTCATTTCAGCAGTGACATCAGAAAAAGCTTCGGAAGGATGGGAACATTCAGGGTCTTGTAGCTGGCTAGTCCAGTGAAAAATTTCTAGGAGAATCTTTCATCAAAATTTTATGCTTACCATTTACATCAGGTGTTACCATATAAGAAATGCCTTCAAACTACCAAAACCAGAAGAATAAAGTTTGATCTTTTACCAAAAAAAATAATGAAACCATATGATGCCGCTAAACAAAACAAACCACCAATAAGTAATGTATTTTACCAAATATTGCATATCATGGTCGGAATGGAAATATTAAAATATTACTATGCAACATGCTGGTCAGGTTAAGTTCTCAAAACAAATTCAGCTCTGGCAAAGACTGCAAGCAACACAGATTAATAACCATCTGCAGTATAATATTAATAGGATTTAACTGTGCTAGGCTAAAGCATTATGATGCAATTTACTGCATCCAACAAATATCAATAGCCACCATGTGCTTCACATGCAAAAGCAGTCGAAACAAAAATCATATAATCCTGATATCTCCTTACCATAGACTGAAATTTGAAGAAAAATTCTGCTATAATATATGCACACCTTTGCACAAAAAATGTAAATGTTGACCGCAGTTGTCTGCCTTCACCTGTGAGCTCTATCCTCAGCCTGTAAGAGACATGGAAGGAGAAGTAAGTCAACTTATCAAACTTGAGCAAGGTTGACTTGTGACTTGGCTTAAGAACATTAACCTGATGGTCAACCATAAACGATCATATATAGTAACAAAAAAAACCAAGTCATATAAAAAGAGGTTAAAACCATCTAACTCACTGTTGTAGCACCTATTGTAACCTCGAAAAGATATAAGTATATCTTCCCCATTAAGCGAGCCTACAACCAGACTTAAACCCTACAATAAAGACAATTAGATAGAAACTTTGTATCAATCGATGACACCAAAAGTTGTCTCCTATTTATAAAGCCAGTGAAATTAATTGATGAGAATAAACATAATTTTTTTTGTAAGAATTGGAGGTCTCTTTAAAAAACCCCTTCATAATTGTCAAAAAACTTAAAGAGGTTTAACGAAAAAAGCGGAAGGGGGAAAAGAGTACCTCAAGTATTATTGAAAAAAGGGTTTTAGATAAGCCCTAGGATTACAAAATAGAAGATAAAACCACACCACTACCTATTTCTGAGACAAACAGATTCGACCATCTTACTCACTAGAACTAACCAATCCCCATTTTTGCTAACTCGTCCACCTCCCAATCCACACTTCTTTGAATGAAACAAATTAGGTCCTCATTACACCTAACAGACTCAATTACTTTGACAATACACTCAAAACTTGAGGGACACGCCAAGGGGTCCTTAATCCACTCTAGAGCCATCCTGCAATCACATGAGAACAAACATAATGAACAAGTCACCAAAGATTCAGTCAAATGATCATAATATATAGAGAATTACAACAAAAAACGTAGAGAGTGAGAGTCTACTTTATTTATTGGCATCTATCTTACGCTCCTTGGTCCAAATTGAGAAGTTTAAGCCATTGTAACAGTACTGGCACAATCAAACCAATACACATATGATGCGTATTACAAAAAAAGATTTTCCACATGCCACATGTATTATGTAACCATTTTACGGACAACAAGCATTTGTAAAATGTAAAATACCTCACTAGCAAGAGGAACACATCCTTCAACTGATGTCACAAGACCAGGCTACGGTTGACATGTTAAGCACTACAGTTTCGGATGCCCCTGGAAGAAGAGAGTAGTACAAGCAATGAGGATCAGGGAGCAGTAATAAAAAATAAGCTTTTTCAAACAATCAACAAATCCCACCAAAGAATTTTCTTATCATCATATAAAAGGGAGACACTTGGCAGTATAATTATAAACTATAGTAACTCCAAACTAAGCATATAATGGGAAAATCATCCAAGGAACAATTAATAATAGTAATCTTCTATTTGATTTCGAAGTAAGACATTTACCACTTTAATTGTCTGCACGACAAACAATAAACCAATTCTCCCCAATGGTCACACCTGCATGACCAGCCCTTGGCTTATGTTCCTTGATGGGTTATAGCAAAATGACTTATGTCCATTGAACATATGGATTCGCATTAGGCTGAGAGGGTTGGCCGCAGAAACTAGAACCGGGTTTTGGCAGTTGACTATATGGATTAGAACTTGGCTGCACAGTGTGACCATACACATTAACCCTCGACAGTGTGGGTCGTAGCAACCAATATTACAAAATGGATCCTCAAAATATTGAGAAATCTTGGCATTTCTCCCCCTGAAAACATAAAAAAACCCAGTGACATATGTGACAAATGGTATACAGGAAAAGAGTAATTAGTTCTTACTCGCATGGTTTTTGGCAGAGTTTGCAAAGTAGTTCATCAGTCAAGGTCCAACCATGAGTACACTCTTTCTCCTTTTTACTTTAAGAGGGACCTTTTTCCAGACAACATTGGCAGGTAAAGAAACATATTTATCTCACAACATTGGTTATGATTATTATTGCTAGCAGTAGGAAAAGCCCTGTCATAGCTACTACAGAAGTTTGGCCAACCCTATCAACAAAAAATTTCAGTATGCGACATCAAGCAAAGCAAAATTGCAAGTAACATGTATCTGAAAAGAAATATCTTTCATCATGGGTAGGAATCCGAATCCCACTTAGTGCTTCTGCATAACTAGGTGCACTATTATACATCAGGAAGCTAAAAGTTAGCCAAAAACAGAACCTAATTAAGAGAAAAAATAATATGGATGAATGGATAATGAACATGTGTCATGTAATTCACCAGAAAGGAATATATCATATTACCTCCTATACACAGTAGACGACCGTGGCTCAAATACCACCACCAACTTAGACAGATTTAACTTACAATTTCTAGAGCTCCCTTAAAATCTATTTCTTTATTTGGCTGGTCATATATATATATATATATATATATATATGAATGATACTACATTGAACCATGATTTCATTTAGAAAGAACAAAAGTTTCCACTTGCTTGCCACTGTGAACTCTTTCACCCGATCCTTAATGCATGTGTCTATGTAATTAATGCATGACCTGACAGCCAAACACAAACCCTAAGAAAATGTCTGATGATGTTTCTTTTCTTCAATAAAAAAACTATTTAAATTGGAGTATAAGAAATTGGATTTAACCCATGCAAGAATTTGCTTTATGTTTCATTTTTTTTCTTTTAATTCTTGAGCAAACAGAACAGAGCAACATAATGATTCAGACGTACCATATATACTTATGCTAGCGTAGAATATGCCAGGAGCAATCTCTTATATCGCTGCAGTAAATCATTTTCCCTCATTTGGAGTTGACAATTCTAGAGGCAAAAACTGAGAGTTTGTTGATGGAGGTTGAACACTAAACATGCTAGTTGCGAAGTAAGCCTTGCCAGAGAGTACGGGACCAAAATTGCCAAAAATATTCTTACACAGCATCAAATTCATCCCAGGTCGGTTTCGAGGTCAAGTTTATGTAGATCATTCCAGTGCGTTTGCTTTGCATCCTGCCAACCAAATATTGCTAAGATTGTTCTGACGAGGGTTACAAACTGACCACCGCGAGCCACCTGCAATACACTGAAATTAAGGTGAAAAACTCCTAACTATTGGCAAAGAATTTTCATAAAAAATACTACCATAAAGGGGCAGAAAACTATATAAACACACATATGCAGTCCACATTCTTGCTTCACAAGGTTTACCTCCTGCCTTTGTTCAAGCATACCAATATGTCTGTAAATTTTCAGCTAAACATTGTCTTTCAATCAAGATTCTATTATTTAGTTTTCAGTTTCTTATATAACTTATTCGATTGAGCGAGAAACGGTAATTGGCATTAAAAAAATCCAAAAGCTGGTCTATTTTTTTGTGAATACCACAACAACCATGAACCTGCTAGTTTCTAAATATAGTTCTGTAATTTTTTCTAGTTGGTAAAAGGGAAAGAAAAATAGTTAACCGATAGAAAAGACAAATACTGATGCTTTTCCACAAGGTTTCAACATTGACCATGTGCCGGTTTGCATATCAAATGTTTTCACTGCCATAAGAATACAGAACAGTAGAATTAGAAACAAGGGAAAGATGCAGAAAAAATAGTTTCAAATTTTCAAATAGTTATAAGGGGAAAGAACAAGTAGTCTGGATAGTTTCAGAAGGATCCTTTGAAAGGCCAGCAATTGAAAGGAACTTGTTCTCCCAAGGTATCTATCAGGAAAATAGAAGAGAGGGAGGGAGAGAATTAAATAATATAACTACAGAAAGACAACCGGAGCGAATTCAAGAACTTTGAGCAAACAACGATAAAGAAGCGATAAAAATAATTTGTTTTTCAATATTCCATTTGTATAAAAACAATTTTGAAATGAAGTAGAAAATTCAAATAACAAAATTCAATAAAGCAATAAAAATATGGAAGGATAGACTCAAATAACAAAACAGCAGCTAATGCAGTAGAAAATTCAATAAAGCACATACTAGTAAAGGGAGTTGGGACTTTTTAAACTCAAAATGGTATTTAATTCACTGAAAATAAAAATTTGATTGACAACTTTAAGACGATGGATCTAAAACAAAATATCAAAATCCCTAACAAAAACCATATAGATCCACGAGTTTAAGAGGACAGATCTAAAACAAGTCGTCGTTTATTTCAAACCCTCTCAAATTCAATCTACGCTCTTTTAACAAAAAGATTTAGCCCTGTGATTTTAAAATTTTATTTCGGTTCCGATTACAAATTTCTTCTAACTTACTGATTCTCGTAGCTGACGATCAATACTTCTAACATAAATTCATAGCCAAACTTGAATTCTTTCAAAAACCCAAACCACATAGACAGCCAAATAAATCCATCGATTTCCCTTTATTTCATAACCAAAATGTTTAGAGCCCTAGCAGACGCAGAAAACTACGTCTCCAAAGAAAACCCAAGAAAAAATGCAACAAATCAGAAAAGAAAACGGAACCCGAAGGTCTATTAGGCAGAGTGCTCGGGTTAAATGTTATGCGATTCGTGATGGCGGACGACTTGGCAAAAGGGTTTCCACTGAAACTCCTTCTGGTTCGGACCAATCTCCGGTTTTGACTTGGTATCTTCCATGGCTAGGCTTTACACATTGTAGAATGAATCAGAATATCGAACTGGCTCATTTAATTAACATAAGCATCACACTTTTGAGGTACTAACTACAAGTAGCAATGTCAAAGCTTGTTGCTTTATAAGTGGAAAAGGCATAGGACCCTGCAGCTGCTACTTGCTGGTAAGCCTCCGTGGAAAATAACTTTATAAAAATATTTTAAACAACAATAGAATAATTTAAATTAATTTAATTTAAGAATATATTAATATAATTTAAATTAATATTGAATATATTACATACCACAGATTTCGAGTCTCGAGTGTTCTCCTTGCCATGATCAGGCAAAGAAGCTAGACTTTCTCAACTAGTGGAATGGCTTCGAGGAAAATCTGGAAATTAATAAAAACAAACAAAGAACAGTACGTCAGAACCATAACTAGCACTGTTTGCTTCCTAAAAATCTCGATTGCAACTCCTCTAACTATGATTCTTTCTAACTTCCTATTAGAACTCAATTCAATTTGAAACAGCTCTCATAGTTCAAAATGTGTATTTTCTAAACATGCAGTGACCCCTTGGTTAGATGGGAAAACTGCAATCTCAATCCATCCCAATATCAAAATTTAAAACTTTAAGCCCTTCTTGTAACTCTCCTTGTTAACATGGAAAATTTGTAATTTTAGACCCTCTCAAAATTTAAAATCTTTTTAACAAAAAGATCTGACCCTGCGATTTTATAATTTTATTTCGGTTCCAAATACAAATTTCTTCTAACTACTGATTCTCATAGCTGACAATAAATATTTCTAACAAAAATTCATAGCCAAACTTGAATTCCTTCAAAAACCCAAACCACAGAGACAGCCAAATAATGCATCGATTTCCCTTTATTTCATACCCAAAATGTTTAGAGCCCTAGCATACGCAGAAAACTACTTCTCCAAAGAAAACCCAAGAAAGAAAGCAATAAATCAGAAAAGAAAACGGGACCTGAAGGTCTATTAGCCCTGCGATTCGTGACGACGGACGACTTGGCAAAAGGGTTTCCACTGAAACTCCTTCTTCTGGTTCGCACCAATCTCTGGTTTCGACTCGCTATCTTCCATGGCTAGGCTTTTCGCATTGTAGAATGAAACAGAATATCGTCCAAGATTTGTTTTCTTGGTGATGTGTTATCTTCGAAGCGGCAGATATCGTCGGCGACATGAAATTCTTCTTACCTCTGCATCGATTTCTTTTTATTTCATACCCAAAATGTTTAGACCCCTAACCCTAACAAACACAAATAATTACATCTCTAAAGAAACCCCAAGATAGAAAGCAAAAAACCTGAAAAAGAAAACGAACAGACTTTTATAAAAAATAATGTAACCGCCAGCTTTTATTTTTAAAAGAAAAGACTTTGGGATTTCGACCGTTGGCTTAGGATAAAATCATTGGCGGCGCCTAAATTATTATTTTTATTTTGTTTTGGTGTCTAAATTTTATTTTTTTTTAAATTATATTTAATGTTTAGTTTAATTTTTAGTTTAGTACATCACCTTTAAAAAACTAACAGAACTGCTAACATTATATTTTTATTTTCTATTGATAATGTGGCATTACTTTATGGTGACATATCGACACTGTTAAGTTTTTAACGAAGAATACCAAAATGAAACATAAACTAAACCTTAGGTATGCTTTTGAAAAAAATAAAGTATGTGTATCCCAACTATCACTTTTGTTCTATTTTGGTCACCTATTATTTTTTTCAAAATTATACATAATGTTACATTTTTGTTTTATTTTGATGACACGACATTATCTTAGGGTGACATATCAAAATCAATGTTACATTTTTAATGATGAGTGGTAATGAAACTAAAACTAAACTCTAAGTATGATTTTTTTTAAAAAATCATACTTAGGTGATTTAAAAAAAGTAAACTATTAGTTTTTTTTCTCTCGTTTTAACGCCTAAACTTTTAAAACTATACCCGACGTTTATTTTTTTTGATTCATTTTAATATCTCGTTGTTAAAACCTTAACGGAACTGCAACACATTATATTTTTACGAGTAAATTACATCATTCGTCACTTAACTATATTTTCACTCTTATGTTGGTCACTAAAATTTAAAAAAATTAAATTTAACTACTCAACTTTCAAATTATTAATGTTTTAATCACTCTAATTTATTTCATTAATACTTTTGCGGCATGACATTGTTATTATTATTTTTATTAATATATAATTAAAATTAAATTAAATTAAATTCAAAAGTTAAAGTGATTAAATTAGAAGTAATTTAAAAGTTAATTCATTAAATTAAAAGAACTTTAGTGACCAAAATAGGAGTGAGAACATTGTTGAGTGAGGAATGATGTAATTTACCCATAAAAAAGTGTTATGTTGTAACAGTATCGCTAAGTTTTTAACAGCGAGATACCAAAACAAAACAAAAATAAATGTTAAGTATGATTTTAAAACAAATGAAAGTTTAAGTACCAAAACAAAACAAAACTAATAATTTAAGTACGAAACATATAACTTGCTCATATTTAATTATATTACTCATTTTCTATGTTACACCTAATTATTTATAATTTTCAAATTCTTTTTTTAGAAGTTAATGCATGCTTAATCTCCTTTGGATCCATTACTTCTAAAATGTTATAATAATAAGATGATTCTTGTGTACTCAACAAGGGACGATGAACACCAATAATGATGAGCATCCATAAATTAAATTATAAAATGATAAAATTATAAGGTACTTAATATATAATTATATTTTAGTTAAAAATGTAATTGTGATTTTAAATAAATCACAATTTTTAATTAAATTGTTTTTCAATAACTTTTTGTATAATTAGTGCAAATAGAAATCTCTAATTACAAAACCCTATTTTTTAAAAGCAATGGTTTTCTCATCATCGTCACTGTTGTCGGTTTCGTCTTCATCTTTCGATTGAATCATTGTTTTTTATCCTTCTGGTTGTGGATGTCATTCACCGCCGTTTGCGCAACCAACCCATTGAGATAAAAAAGAATAATTTTATTTTGTTTCAAACTTGGTGTTTCGTCCAAGCCGTCATCGGAGGGTGGTGGCTAATTTGTTGTCGATGCCTTCACCGACAGTGGTCGTGGTTGTCGGTGTGGGAGTTCTCCCTCTCATTATTTTTCTCCAATCCTAAATTTACTAAACCCTAACCCTAATTTTAAATTTCCTCCAATTGTATAACCCGAATTCTTTAATTATTTTCTAAGATTCCCTTCCTAGAACCCCAATTAGAACAATTTCACCTTAATTTTTATGTTGAAACCGTTTTTTCAATCCAATTCCCGATTCATGTTTTTCAAATCATGAAGGGAGTATCGATACACACTGCTAGTGTACCGATACTCGAGCAACCATGTATAGGTACTTGAAGTGTATCAGTACAATAATTCTTTACTATTTTTCTGAATATCTTTTCGTGTACCGATACCCTCATGTAGAGTATCGATATGGTACGATTGATTCATTTGGTTAGGCCTTATACTTTTTTTTATGTAGATGATGGATCTCAAATAAGATAGCAGTTAGTATGTAACAAATTAACTTTTGGATGAATTACATACCGGATATAAGCAACATGTGTTGGCTAAACCATTTCATGGTTATGTACAACGTGGAATTTTATAATTTTTCAATATTGAAAACATTCATATAATTTGAATCTAATAAATGCTCCACGACCAACTCAGATGTTCAGTTTTTTGACACGTTTTCTGTTTCGAAGGTTATTCCACCTATTCTCTCTATATCTCTCCTTACGACACACCATTTTCTTTGCAATTATGTGACTGCCATTTCGACTTTTCACTGCTTGGTTGACTCGAACTCCAAAACCTTTCACCTTTGCATAGTTATGATAAAATTTAACGCAATCATCTAAAGTCTTCCACTTCAACAAATTCATATCATTCTCATTGTAATCTTTTAATTCCTTTCCAATCTTATCTCATATGTGTTCATCAATGAATTTGTCGATTGTCTTCTCATCATATATATGATTGTCATAATCAATTGGATTATCAGTTTTTTCTTCTTCAGTATGAGTTTCACAATCTAATTCACTGTTGCATCCATCTTTATCCTGATTAACACCATCCAACTCTGTAATTTGAATTTGTTTTATCTTTATTATCAACCATCTCGAAAAAATCTTTATCTGCACAGACATAATCAAAACCAACATTATTATAATGGTTAATGGCATCAAACCTGTATTTTAAAGAGCCGAACCAAACGAATCAAGCATATTGTACTGATATTGTACATGAGTGTATCAGTACAAGAAGAGGTGTTTAGAAAAACAATAAATAATTAAAGGTACCAATACACCACATGTATCGATACATGGTTACTTGGGTACCCATACACTAACAGTGTTTATCGGTACACCCTTCACGGTTTGAAAATCAGGAATCATGAATTGGATTAAAAAATGATTTCAACGTAAAAACTAAGGTGAAATTATTCGAATTGGGGTTCTAGAAAGGGAACTTTGGAGATCAATTAAAGAATTTGGGTTATATAATTAGAGGAATTTTTAAATTAGGGTTAAGGTTCGGGTTTAAAAAATTTAGGATTGGGAAAAAACAATGAGAAGGGGAACTCCCACATTGATAACCATGACCAGTGTCGGTGAAGGCGCCGATAGTCGGTCAACCACCACCCTCCGATGACGGCTTGGACGAAACACCAAGTTAGAATCAAAATAAAATTATTTTAGCTTACCTCAATGGGTTGGTTGCGCAAACGGTGATGAACGACGTCCACGTCATGAGGGATGAATGGCAACGATTTAATCGAAGGAGGAAGACAAAATCAGTTGCAGCAGAAGTGACGGCGATAATGATGATGAGAAAATTACAGCTTTTAAAAAATTAGGCTTTGTAATTAGGGATTACTATTTGAACTAATTATACAAAAAAACTATATTAAAACAATTTAATTAAAATTGAGATTTATTTAAAATTACAATTACATTTTTAACTAAAATATAATTATATGTTACGTACCTTATAATTTTATCGTTTTACAATTTAATTTTGTCACACCCCAAAATAGTGTCTAAAATTCTCTTAAAAAATTTTGATGACTAAAGAATTTTAATTAAATTTGGGGACCTAAGTGAAATTTTGATTAAATTTTGATTTAAATTTAGAAAGTAACTAAAGATAGAGGACCTATAGTGTGATTTTGCTATTTTAGGGTTTATTTAACCCAAAACAAGGAAAATTTAATTTAATTGTTTTATCTCTCTTTAATATTTTCCTCTTTTAGAAACAAATCTGTGATCGTCGATCGTTGTTCCGTTTTCGACACTCCCGCACCATCGTGATCCTTGCGTCGTCCCGAGTCCATCAGTGTCCTTCTTTTCTCCGTTGTCGCCAAGGTGTAAAGGGGTGAGGAGTATCAAGTTTCTGACATTTTGAAATCGAGCTCTCTGTTGTTCACCATTGTGAACCGAGTTTGATAAGTGTCTCAAAACCCCTTAAAACGCACTATAATTTTTTTAGAATTTTTCCGACCCCTTACAGCCCCTCACGCTCTGTCTTTGCGCTTGGGGAAAGTCCACCACCTAGTGGACTGCTTAGAAATGGGTCGATCTGACCTGACCCGTTTTCGACCCGACCCGACCCACTAATCCAACCCGACCTGGTCCGACAGTTGATCGTTAACTTTGACCAAAAAGTTAAAATTTTTGAAAAGTCATATTTTATGTTTTTTGACGTCATGAGTCCGATTCTGAAGTTCGTTTTGCCAAATTCTGATTTGAAAACCCCGAATCGAGCTTGTTAACCAAAAAATGCTTAGTATTTTTAGCATTTTCGCTTATTTATTTGAAATTTGGTTATGGAATTGATCCAAGAAGATATTTTTATAAAGGTAATCATGTTTCACCTTACCGAGGGTCAGTTAGGTCCAGTGTTTCCCGTCGCTTTAGACCCGCTTGATCCGCGTTCTATGAGAGCTACCCATAGGTTTCTATAAATTATTTAAATAAAGGTTAATATTATTCATATTATGATTCCAATATGTATTTTCTGATTCGTAGGATCTTGCACTGCCGCTGATCGTGTAGACAGAATCAATAGTAGGTTTCCCTATCAGACTACTTAGATCAATACAAGTGTGTTTGCTGTTGGTGTTACATTACTATTTTCAACTATCTGTCTAAACTGTTTGAGATTTCTGATAATACTGAATATTTTTACGACACAATACCTGATTTCTAAACACATTTTATCTGATATCTGATTTATTGTATATTTCTGATATGATCTCTGGATTATAGTATTTTCGTATCTGATTTCTAAAAATGAAATATTTTTATGTTTTAATGGATTAAACTACCATTTTCATTCGACTACATGCATGTTATTTATGTCATTGGGGGTTTTATTGGAGGAAGTATCTCAGGCCTAGTCTATAACTTGTAAGACCTTACCGCTTTCCGCAGGCTCCTCGGCTTTGTGCTCACGGTAAGTCCTTACTGCAGGCTCATCTGCTTTATGCACAGGATAAGACCTCAGTGCAGGCTCCTCGACTTTGTGCTTAGGGTAAGTCCTTACTACAGGCTCCTCTGCTTTATGCACAAGGAAAGTCCTTACTGGTGTACATGTGGGTGTATGGTTCTGGGAAACTTACACATTCTGGGGAACCGTAAGGAGCACACTGAGCTTTTTAGCTAATTTCGTAAATTTTAACATTTTCAGATAATAGCAGACTAGGCTAGCATACTTGGCATCAGGAGGACTGAGTTCTCTTAATTTTGTACCACTGTATATTTCTATATACATTCTGTTTTATTTTGGTGAAATGTGTTTTGCTACAGTCTTGATATATCTTTATTTTGTTCCGTAAATATTTTATACGGTTTTTGCAGTATTTTAATATGTATATATTTTATGCAGTTTTTTGATATATGTATACATATATGTTTATCTATGAATTTAAACGTTGTTTTCAATATGAAAAAAAATTTGAATGTGATATGTGACGGCCTAAATTAGGTCTAACTTCCAGGCTAGGTCTAGGGGACTACACTTGGTGGTATCAGAGTTTTCGGTTTTAAATACTTGGATTGTGAATGAGTTCAAAAATTCAGATTTTCAAGATATTTTTCAAAAAAAAATTGTGTCATCTTATTTATGAGTTTAAATATTTGAAATCCTGATGCTAGTATGATTTGGGTTCAAAATCTTTCTGTAGACCCTTGCAGATTTACTCAATTAGTTCGACCAGAGGTCGTAGGCCAGGCCGTGGCCGTGGTCAAGGGCAAGTGACTCGACCTTCTGTTACAATAGACGATCCCATATCACCTCGAGATTCTTCTGTCCCGCATATAGATCCATCTATTTATAGGGATGGCCCGGTTACTCCTACGAGAGACCCTCCTATCACTGAAGACGATGACACTGATATGGATTAGGACTCCATTAATATAGTTGTCTTTTGTATGTTCAGGAGAGCTGCTACAGTCTCTGGCAATATGTCTGCTGTTGAGATTTCGAAGTCTTGGGTAGCTGCTAGAGTAGTTCAGTTTTTATGAGTATTAATATCCCGGTTGAGAATATTAAGAGTTTGGTGACAGTTCAAAGTCCTGTAGGTCAATCCATATAGTTAGATCATTTTTTAGAGGGTGTCCTATAGAGATCCATGGGGAGATCTTTCTGGTCGACCTGATGGAGTTACCTTTAGAGGAGTTTGACTTGATTTTTTACATGGATTGATTGAACAAGCATCGAGTTAATCTCTATTGTGAGACTAAAAGAGATATTCTGATGACTATGGATAACCAAAAGATTGTGATGATCAGGAAACGTCGTGGATTCTTGACGAATGTTGTATCGGGATTGGTAGCTGAGAGGATGATCAAGAAGCGTTCTGAGGCGTTTCTTGCTTATATTCTGGACACTAGGAGTTCCTGATCTGATATTGAATGCATCTCGATTGTTAAGGAATTTCCCGATGTTTTTCCTAAAGAGTTGCCTAGATTGCCGCCGGATAGAGAAGTTGAGTTTGAGATTGTAGTCTATTCCGGTTTCATTATGGTTTTGATGGCTCTTTACCGTATGGCCCTAAAGGAGTTTAAGAAACTGAAAGTCCAACTCCAAGAGTTACTGGATAGAGGATTTATTCGACTCAGTGTATCATCGTGGGGATCCCCAGTTCTCTTTTTCAAGAAGAAAGATGGGACATTGAGACTCTGTATTGATTATAGGAAACTAAACAAGCTCACAGTTAAAAACAAATATCCTCTACCCAGGATCGATTATCTGTTTAACTAATTTCAAGGGGCTTTTATCTTTTCGAAGATAGACTTGAGGTCTGGTTATTACCAACTCAAGGTGAAAGATTATAATATCCTAAAGACTGTTTTCCGTACTCAGTATGGGCATTAGGAGTTTTTAGTGATGTAGTTCGGGTTAACTAATGCCCCTGATGGTTTTATGGATTTAATGAATCGAGTGTTTCGACCCTATCTAAACCATTTTGTAGTTGTGTTCATCGATGACATATTGGTGTATTCTCGAACTGAATCAGAACATGATGATCATTTAAGGATTGTTCTGTAGACTCTAAGGGAAAATAAGTTATATGCCAAGTTGAGAAAGTATGAGTTATGGCTCAGCGAAGTGACTTTTCTTGGACATATTGTTTCTGCTGAGGGTATCCGACGGATCCGAGTAAAGTGGAGGCTATTCTGAACTGGAAGCAACCCAAGAACGTCTCTACGGTCCGTTGTTTCTTGGCTTAACTGGTTATACCATCGTTTCGTTAAGGGGTTCCCCAATATTGCAAATCCTCTAACAAAACTATTGAGGAAAGATGTTCTATTTGTCTGATCTGAGAACCAACAAGCTAGCTTTGAGAAACTGAATAATGTTCTGACTCAAGCCCGAGTGCTGATTCAACCTGAGTCTGGGAAAGTTTTTTCTGTCTATAGTGATGCTTATCACTCTATATTAGGATGTGTTTTAATGCAAGATGGGAATGTTTTCGCTTATGTGTCACGTCAGTTAAATCTGCATGAGCATAACTATCCCTCTCACGATCTAGAGTTAGCTGCCGTGGTTTTTGCTATGAAAATTTAGAGACACTATCTCTAAGGAGAAAAATGTTATATATGTACCAATCATAAGAGTCTGAAGTATCTTTTTACTTAGAAAAAATTGAATTTGAGACAGCATCGTTGGTTGGAGCTTCTAAATAAATATGATTGTGAGATAGAGTATCATTCAAGGAAGACTAATATGGGGGCCGACACCTTGAACCATAAAGCGATATTTGATCTAAGAGCCTTGTTCTTCAGCTTGAGTTTATTTGATGACGACAGTTTGTTAGAAGAGTTGCAAGTTAAACCCACTTTGGCCAAAGAGATTAAGGCCAAACAGCTCCTTGATAGCTCATTGATTCCCATTATTAAACATGTTGAGCAGGGATCGAGTTTAGAGTATACTTTAGATCATGATGGTATTTTTTGCTTTCATAGTCATTACCACGTCCCTGAAGATGATGAGTTCAGACGGGTTATTCTTCAAGATGCTTATAGTAGTCCATATGCTATGTATCCTGGCGGGGACAAAATGTACAAGAATCTGGTATGAAGAAGAATATTTCAGATTTTGTGGCGAGGTGTCTGACTTGTCAGCAGGTTAATGCAGAGCACCATCATCCGTCTGGATTATTATAGTCAATTAAGATTCTTGAGTGGATATGAGAGCATATTACGATGGACTTTGTTATCGATCTTCCTCTGACTCATTCCAAAAAAGATTTTGTTTGGGTGATTATTGATCAACTCACCAAATTAGCTCACTTTATCCATGTTTGGGTTAATTACTCTTTGGACAAGCTGGCTAGATTATACATTTCTGAGATCGTCAGACTTCATGGTGTTTCGTTGTCTATCATATCTGACCAAGATCTGAGGTTCACTTCCAGGTTTGGGAAGGATTTGCACGAGGCTCTGGGTACTTGTTTGAATTTTAGTACAACTTTTCACCCACAGACTGATGGCCAGACTGAGCGAGTGATCCAGGTGCTTGAGGATATATTACGGGGTTATGTGATTGACTTCCATGGTAGTTGGGAAGATTTCTTGTCCTTAACCGAGTTTACTTACAATAACAGTTACCAGACAAGTATTCGCATGGCACCGTACGAGGCTTTGTATGGATATAGATGTCATACTCCTATATGTTGGACAGAGTTGCATGATAGAAAAACTTTGGGTCCAAAGTTAGTTCAAGAGACTGAGGATACTGTCTGATTGATCTGTGATTGCCTGAGAGATGCATTTGATAGGCAGAAATCATACGCATATCAACGACAGAAGGATACCGAGTTTGAGGTTGGAGATCAAGTTTTTCTCAAGGTATCTCCGTGAAAGAAAGTTTTGAGATTTGGACGTAAGGGTAAATTGAGCACGAGATTTATTGAGTCGTATCGTATTCTGAAGAAAGCCGGACCTATTGCTTATCAGCTTGAGTTACCTCCCCAGTTCAGTCGCATTCATGATGTTTTTCATGTATCTATGTTGAGGCGATACTGTCCAGATCCAGGTCATATCATTCAGGTTTAGGAGGTAGAGTTGATACCTAATTTGTCCTATAAAGAGGAGCTCGTAAATATTTTAGATCGGGATGAGAAAGTTCTTCGGAATAGGCGTATTCTGATGGTCAAAGTTCAATGGAGTAACCGTGGCCCCTCAAAAGCTACGTGGAAGACATTGGAGTCAATGGTAGCTCAATTTCCGCATCTGTTTACAACAGGCAAATTTCGAGGAAGAAATTTCTTTTAAGGGGGAGAGTTGTCACACCCCAAAATAGGGCCTAAAATTCTCTTAAAAAAATTTTGAGGACTAAATTGAATTTTATTTAAATCCAGGAACCAAAGTAAAATTTTGATTAAATTTGGATCCAAATTCAGAAAGTAACTAAATATGGAGGATCTACAGTGTGATATTGCCAATATTTTTACGGGTTATATAACCCAAAATCAGGAAAAAAATTAATTTATTTTTTTCTCTTTAATATTTTCCTCATTTAGAAACAAATATTTGATCGTCGTTTCGTCGTCGATCGTTGCTCCGTTTTCGACACCTCTCACACCATTGTGTTCCTTGCGTCATCCCGAGTTCACCGGTGTCATTCTTTTCTCCGTTGTCACCGACTTGTGAAGGGGTGAGGAATATCAAGTTTTCGATATTTCGAAATCGAGCTCTCCGCCGTTCACCGTTGTGAACCGAGTTTGGTAAGTGTCTAAAAACCCCTTAAAACGCACTTACGAAATTTTTAGAATTTTTTCGACCCCCTACAGCCCGCATGCGCCCCCACGCCCTGCCCCTGCGCGTGGGGAAAGTTCACCACCTGGTAGACTGCTTAGAAATGGGTCGATCCGACCTGACCTAACTTGTGTCTGACTCGACTGCTGGACCGACCCGACCCTGTCCGATAGTTGACCATTGACAGTTTACTTTGACCAAAAAAGTTTGAAAAGTGATATTTTATGTTTTTCGATGTCCTGAGTCCGATTCCGAAGTCCGTTTTGCCAAATTCTAACTCGAAAGCCCCGAATCGAGCTTGATTACAAAAAAATGCTTAGTATTTTTAGCATTTTTGCTTATTTATTTGAGTTTTGGGTTATGGAATTGATCCAAGAAGATATTTTTATGAAAGTACTCATGTTTCACCTGACCGAGGGTCAATTAGGTCCGGTGTTTCACGTTCGTCAGACCCGTTCGATCCGCGTTCTACGAGAGTTACACTTAGGTTTCCGTAAATTATTTAAATAAAGGATAATATTATTTATATTATGATTTCGATATGGATTTTCCAATTCGTAGGATCTAGCATTGCCGCTGATCGTGATCGACAGAATCAATAATAGGCTTCTCTATCAGACTACTCAGATCGATACATGTGTGTTTCTTGTTGGTGTTACATTACTGTTTTCAACTATTTGTCTAAACTGTTTGAGATTTCTGATAATACTGAATATTTTTACTACAAAATACCTGATTTTCTGAACATGATTTATCCGATATCTGATTTATTGTATATTTCTGATATGATCTTTGGATTATCGTATTTTTGTATCTAATTTCTGAAAATGAAATATTTTCATGTTTTAATGGATTAAACTACCATTTTCATTCGACTATATACATGTTATTTATGCCATTGGGGGTTTTATTGGAGGAAGTATCTCAGACCTAGTATATGACTTGTAAGACCTTACCGTTTTCCGCAGGCTCCTCGGCTTTGTGCTCAAGGTAAGTCCTTACTACAGGCTCCTCTTTCTTTGTGCACAGGATAAGACCTTATTGCATGCTCCTCAACTTTGTGCTCAGGGTAAGTCCTTACCGCAGACTCCTCTTCTTTGTGCACAGGGTAAGTCCTTACTGGGTGTATGGTTCTGGGGAACCTACGCATTCTGGTGATCGGATGGGGGGTAATGTTCATGCTTTTAAAACATGTTTGATAAACTGATTTTACTGAAATATTTTATCTATATGCTTTCTGTAAGGAGCACACTGAGCTTTTTAGCAAATTCCTTAAATTTTAACATTTTCAGATAACAGCAGACTAGGCTAGCAGACTTGGCATCAGGAGAACCAACTTCTCTTAATTATGTACCACTGTATAATTCTATGTACCTTTATGTTATATTTTGGTGACATGTGTTTTGCTATAGTCTTGATATATTTGTATTACCGGCATTTTGTTCCGTAAATGTTTTATACGATTTTCTGCGGTATTTTGATATATATATGTTTTATGCAATTTTCTGACATATGTATAAATATATGTTTATCATATGAATATTTCTTATGGATTTTAACGTTGTTTTAAATATGAAAAAAAATCCGAATGCTATATGTGACTGCCTAGATTTGGGCCTAACGTCTAGGTCGAGTCTAGGGGGTTACAAATTTATTAGTACTCATCGTTATTGGTGCTCATCGCCGCTCGACGAGCGTCGTATATTTTTCCATAACAAATTTATCTAAATAAAGTATAATTAGACTAACTAAAGATTGACTTTGAGATATGATTTAAACTAGATGCATTTAATTTATATTGTATAAGTATATGTTAATTTCTACGTAAAAATATTGAATGATGTACATACACTCATCTGGTCATCCAGTGTAAGTATATGTTTATTTCTATTTTTTTAATTTATTCATGAACATACATGAATTATGCAACAAAATATTATATCAAAATATTTGATAAAATTAATGAGAATTATAAAAATATAATATATTTTTATAAAAATTAAAAATAAATTTAATAAAACGCAAAATATAATATTCGTATCAAACACATACATAATAAATAAAACAAAACAAAAGAATAATGTAGGTACTAAACTTGCAGTTTACCCTAAAAATTAAAAAGAAAAAAAATCAAAATCAGAATTCAAACGAAAATTTGAACCACTATTTTTAGCGGTCAAAATGAATGGCTAAGCACATTTATTTTTGGGTCGTTCAAAGGCATCCCCAAGCTATAAAAGAACACATCTCCTCTAACTTGTAGGTGTAAAATCAATAACCAAAAGGAGAAAACAATAGTCCCCATCACAAATAATGTCGCATTGGCTTTTTTATTCTTCATTTGCATTTCTTCCTTTCCGTCGTTAAACGTCGTGTCGGACATCACCAAAACATGTGAGCAGACTAAGCACAAGGAACTTTGCATCTCGAGCTTCAAGGAATCATACATCGGCCGATACCTTCCCGACAATGCTAAACCAGATTTAATCGCATCGATACTCATCAAAATCGTTGTTAATAATGCCTCCGACGTTTCTCGGAACCTCAAGACTACAGTACTTGAGGGTCCTGTTCCACTCACACCCGAAGTCAGGGTGAAATACAACATATGCGATCACGAAGTCGTATCCGCTATGAAGGAACTCGATAAAGCCCGTACGACCATGGAATCGAAAAATCACAAATCAGAAAAGTTTAACATGAAAGACGTTGTGACAAATATCGAGAACGTCGAGAATGAATTGAAGCAACTGGAATCACAATTGCCGGACAAAAAAACAGTTTGATGAAGTTATTATGCTAAAAAATCTATTGCAAAATATCAAAGACGTTCTCAAAACTGTAAAATAAAATAACTGTAAAACAGTTATTATGCTTGTTTCAAAATACTGGTTTTGATTATACTTTGATGGGGTTATTTGTGGACACCTTTATTAATATTAATGATTTTTTATTTTGGTTAAAAATAAAATATTTTTTTATCTATTTTATTATATATATTTTCTGTATTTGCTAGTTTATTAGAGTCCAAAATGAGGGCACGCAATCTAGTTAAATACTTTTATATTAATAAATATATTAATTACAACATAAGAAATATATATCAAAAATAAAATGACATGATACATGTCACACACACAATTTTCAATTTATTAAATTAATTAATTGATTTTATGGACTAAACTGTGAGTTTCTAAAACTTTTGGGCTAGTTTAAAAAATCTGGGAAGTTGAGGGACTAGCCCCATAATTATTCCCAAAACCAAAAATATCATCTGACACTAAAAATAAAATAAATGGTGATTAGGAGGCTTGAACCCATGTCCTAGGGGATAAACACCCATGCCTTAGCCATCTAATCTATGTCACTATAAGTAAATATTAAGGGTTAGGATTTTGGGTTAAAATACCTATATCAAATACCCTCCCCATTCGTGAAACCCAAAAACAACCCACCGTCCTCAAGTTTTCCCCGACGATCCACCTTGCTTCAGTCGCCATTGTTGTGCCTCGACACCACCAACCGAACGGGAGTCCTCCCGTGACTCATCCCCAATCGTCAAACCTCCATATTCGACTGCTGTTCCACGTGAAGAAGGAGAAACCCATTTTTCGCCCCTTATCGTCGCTCCCCGTACCGTCCAACGGTGCAGGTCATCGCCATCTCTCGATATAACGCCTAGTCATCGAGGTTGTAGCCCCGTTAGCCACTCATCGCGCCTCCACGCCATTCATCGTGGAGTAGCGTTTGAACGTCGTCGAACCCACTCCCGTCGCCTCGGATTCTTTCATTTTTCTCGCTTTTCGGTCTGACTCACCGCCGCCTTGGTTGAACTCCTCTCATGCATGCGCTCAAAACCCAACAGGTGGGTTAAGTTGTCGCCACTGTTTTCGTTTGTCTGCCGTGGGTAAGCTTTCGATTGCTTTTATTCGATTATATTTTTCATTGTGTTTTTACTATTGTTGCGTTGTGTTGCGATGATAAGGTGAGTTGAAGCTTTCAGAGTGATCGGTCGTTGCCCCTGATTTCATTGCTGCGTGCGCATGAAACTCCTTCTCCAGCCTTGACCCCTTCTAATATTTCATGTTTTTTGAAGTCATGAGTCCATTTTTTAGGTCCATTTTGCCAAGTTCGAACTTGGTAAGCTATTTTTCGGTATTTTATCTCCCAATTCAATACAATTTTTCATGTTTAAGTTTCGTTTCTAATGTAATTGGTTTTTCCATGTATCCGAGACATTTTGGGACATGAAATTAAATTTTGAGGGTGAACAAATGGAGTTTAATTGGTTAACGGATGTGGCTAAAAATCGAGGTAATACAGTACTACCTTATGTATGCTTTATGGAACATGTTGGTATTGGTTCATGCATAGATGAATATGTTTGGTTATATGTGAGTAATTAAAATATTTCTAAACTCGATCCAAATGCGATGAAAAGCAATTAAACTGAATAAGACTCAGCTTACACGTATAAGACACTAGAAGGCTAATAAGAAATAATTTCAGGTTCAGTGTTTAACCGATAAAACAATCAACCTAAGAATTTTTTTAATTATAATTATTCTAAATTAAAAGTTTTAACACCGAATTCACATGATTAAGAAATTACGAAATTAGCCCTATGAGGTAAAAATGGTCCAGGCTGACCCTGATAGTGAAAGTACCCTGAGAATTCATATTTAATTCGATAAACTACTGATGCACCTGTCAAATTCCAGATATGTTCAAAAAATCACTGATAATCAGATTTTAACATCCGAAAAGGTACAAGACCTAGAATTATTGATTTATCAACAAACACACAATGACTAAAACATCAGAAGTACTATTTATGTTTGAAGTGTAAAATGACCTGTCGAAACGATTTTTCTTAAAGGTGAAAAGGTGAGATTTTAAAAAACCACATTAATTTTTAATTTATATTTTTCAATTGATTTTTAATTTAAAAACAAATGCGATTTAAAAAACCTTTCGTTTCGAAAAAATTCAAATTTCTTTTATGATCGAAAAAATACAATTCAAAGTCGCCACCAATCTTTGATTAGGGTGTGATTGGGCACCCAAAATGATGTCATTTTAAATAAAAATTAACTTTAATTAAAACAACAAATTGAGGTCTGCGTTACCAAAATCCGAGTTCGGGAGTCGGTTACGTGTGGGGAAGGATTAGCACCCCCACAACGCCCTAAATCGGTACCTAGTCGATTAATTAACGTCTTTGCAATGAACTTTACAAATTCGAGTTTATTTTGATTCTTGATCCCATAAAGTAAAAATGTAAATTTAAAACATTCAAAAACACTCAAACAAATTAAATTAAAATTACCAAGTCATTTTAGAAAGATAAAGGATGTTCGATTATTTACAAATATCGAGACCAGATCTTAAAGATATAACAACCTTTTCTCGATATATTTAAATAATTAACATTTCTTTTTCTCTCGTTCCCAAATTTTAGGTGACGAATCAATTTTTTTGTTTCACTTTCGGGATACATTTTTACTTTAAAATCATTAAAAGCGGACCTCAAATCAGTTATGACGGCCCACTTCAACAACTTTAATTAAAAGGGTATTACCCTTAGTCCGATGATGTAATAGTCGAGTCATGCAAATAAGGCTATCATGCAAATTGTGAAAAAAATATCAAGCTAAAATTAATTAAACAAAAAAAAACATACAATGTAGTATACAAAAAATTATAAATACGTAATACATATTTTAATTAAAAATCATAAACCATGCATATTAACGTATTATGTATACAAATGTGACCTAAATATAAAAACAAATCATAACATGCCAGACTATGAATTTCAAAAAAACGATATATACATATTAGAATTAGGACTACATTTAAATAAATGTAAAATTCTACATACAAATTAAAACTAAGTAGGATCTAAATGAAACATGCGTATAAATGAGGGATCTACACCCGAATAATCTAACAAAATTATAACTAAACTAAACCGGAAAATAACTAAATTAGGACAAACACAACAGGCCAAATTCAAAAATTAACCCTCAGGTGACTAATTTACAATAAGACACTTAAATGGGGGACTAGATCATAATTTAATCTTCATCTTCAGTGACTAAAAACTAATTTACCCAAAAGAATTAATATAAAACCTAAATAAGCTAAAACCTAAATAAGCTAAAACCTAAACTAATTTAACTTCACGCAGAACATGTGTTGCATAGCTCCCCTATCTTCTCTCCTTCTTCGCACACTGCCCATCTATTTCTCGGCCACGCACAGCGCCGCTCTCCACAGGCCCCATGGCTGGTCATTTGGCCTCTCAATCCAACCGCTATAGAACTCTACCAGGTAAGACCCTAATCCTAACTTGAACTAAGCTAACATTTGATTTTCGTTTAACACCCATTTTCTTCCAAATTTCAGATCCGTAGCCTAAGAATGAAACTAAACCTTAAATGCTCTAAATCTAAGTTTGAATCCGGGATTCTCTCGACTCCAGCGACGTTATAACTCCAACGAAGGGACCTCAACGATTGTCTACTTCTCTACTTTGACAGTAAACTAGACTCACTCTATTTCCTTTGTTTTGAGTTTTGAATTTATATGGAAAGCTATTAAAACAAATATATAAAAAATTTGCAAATGAAAATAATCATAGAAATAAAATCTTACAGGAATTGAATTTTGAGTTTGCTTTGTATTGCTTTTGAAAAAGGTAAGGTACCCCTGTTATATTGCGTACTCTTTGAACAGCTCCGGCCAGGAATAATACTTACACACTCTTTTTATATTTGCTTTGTTATAGAAAAAAATGAATGAAGGATTTTCTGGGCATTTGTTCTTGTGCTTTTCTGATTTTTTCCAGAAAATGGTCTCTGCCTTTTCTCTCGTTCTGGTTGCCTCCCTCTCCCTGGTGTGAAATCTTTTTTCCTTTCACAAGTTGATGAGTGGTTCCCCCGTTCTCCAACTGACCATTCCCCCCTTTTGCTATAATGAGTGGTTAATGCCTCAAACAACCGACCCTCACCTCCACTTTGCTTTTTAACTCCCAATAACCATTTTTTTTTAGTTTTTTAGGATTTCACGTGGACTGGGCTTGGTCATTGAATTGGGACTCCAACTACTTTGCTTCGGGTCTGCTCCGACTTAGGCCCGGATAAATCGAGCATCTACAGCTGCCCCTCTTTGCCCATTGTCGTGTAACGAGAATAGAGCAAAGATCAAAAGATGACCGAATTTGTCTGGTCCTAAGAATGTTACGTTAGGATAAATACTTGAAAAATCTTCAAATGATGAGCCTGCTCCCTATTCCTTCAGGAAGTATAAGACTCGAACAATCTTCATAAAACGTGTCTGCTCTCTATTCATTCAGAGAGTATAAGACTTGAACAATATTTAATAAAACGGGTCCGCCCTCTATTCCTTCAGAGAGTATAGAACTCGAAAAATCTTCAATAAACAGGTCCGCTCACTATTCTTTCAGGGAGTATAGGACTCAATCTTCAACGAACTTGTCCGCTCCCTATTCATTCAGAGAGTATAGGACTCAATCTTCAATGAACTTGTCCGCTCCCTATTCATTCAGAGAGTATAGGACTCAATCTTCAACGAACTTGTCCGCTCCCTATTCATTCAGAGAGTATAGGACTCAATCTTCAATGAACTTGTCCGCTCCCTATTCATTCAGAGAGTATAGGACTCAATCTTCAACGAACTTGTCCGCTCCCTATTCATTCAGAGAGTATAGGACTCAATCTTCAACGAACTTGTCCGCTCCCTATTCCTTCAGAGAGTATAGGACTCAATCTTCAACGAACGAATTTGCTTCACTACTCTTTCGTGAAGGCTTATAGATGATTTGCTTCAAAGGTCAAACCAGTTATCTTCATCTCGATGCTTTCATATCTTCAATCTTCAACTATCCCTGGGAAACCTGTAGATATTTAAGCCATCATGCGATTATGAATGCCATGATCCTACTCATGCCTAAAATGTATGCAATTATGCAATTCAATGCATTTTCTTCTTTGAAGGAACTCTATCTCCTTTTGATCTTGATGGAACTCGGCTTCATCTTGGGCACAGAACGTTTGACCAGTTCACCCCAGTTGACAATCTCAATTTCATATCTCTTGCCTTAACAGGACCTTGACTCCTTTCTTTCTTGAAACCCACCAGTATCCATGACCAACTTCTCGACAAACAACAATCTCTTAGGGTCATCTTTTAATGGCTGAAATTTTCTACGAACTCCAAAGTTTTAGCTTCCCGTAGCCACACAAGCTTACATGTATAAACTATTGTCAGCTTCAGAATACCTGTATTTTCCAAAACCTTTTGCACAATAATACAAAATGATCTCATGTACTTCAAGTTAAACTATATGTTTTAACTTTTCAAAATAAGATGCTTGCAAAAGGGAAATTAACAAGAAAATACATCTCTTTATTTGTATAAATACAGAGAATTTTAGGCAACTAAATGGCAAACTTTTAACTGGAAACAGTAAAAGAACAAAAGAGTAGGCGTCTTCAAATATCAATAATGCAAATGCTTTTGAACTGGCACGCCGTTAGAATGTCTCGAATGTAGCTTCTGTCAAAATGATCTCCAAAATTATGATACTTAAGAGTATGAAACTACTTCTAAACTCCCAAATCTCTATCATTGGATGCCCTAAACCAGTATTGAATCTCATGTGCATTCAATATCTCTCCTGGTTATTTCAACTGAGACTCATTAATCTTTAGTCTCATCCCTGATCACCAACTGTCATTGTTACTATCCATATCAGGAGCTCTTTCCACTTCCAAAATTAATTCAGAACCTTCCACTATGCACAAATTCTGAATTTCAAATTCAACTCAAGTCGCCCTTTGCGGGTTTTCAACTTGAGACCTCCTTTGGTTCCAAGACGCCCTTTTCGGGTTTTCATCTTGAACCCTCCTTTTATTTCCTTTTTTTTCATTTTTCTCTTTTTCTTTCTTTTTCCATTTTTTCTCTTCTTTTTTTTCGGTTTTTTTCATCATTTTTTCTTTTCTCATTTTTTCTTCTTTTCTCTTTTATTTCTTCTTCAAGCAAAATATCTATTAACAGCATCGGAATTCACTGGATATGGTAATTCTGATCCGTCCATTTCAGTTAGGACTAGAGCTCCCCCAGAAAAGACCTTCTTGACAACATAAGGTCCTTCCCAATTGGACATCCATTTTCCTCTGAAATCCTTCTGAATAGGAAAAATCCTTTTAAGCACCAAATCTCCCTCATGGAATTCTCGAAGGTGAACTTTCTTACCATGTGCCCGTATCATACGTTTTTGGTACATCTGACCATGACAAATAGCTTTCAATCTCTTTTCTTCAATCAAATTCAACTGGTCATACCTAGCTTGGACCCATTCTGCCTCATCAAGCTTTACCTCTGACAAAATCCGAAGTGAGGGAATTTCCACCTCAATAGGTAAGACAGCTTCCATCCCATAAACCAAAGAAAACGGAGTTGCCCCAGTTGAAGTCCGTACTGAAGTTCGATAAGCAAACAGAGCAAAGGGCAACTTCTCATGCCAATCCTTATAGGTCTCAGTCATTTTCTCTATGAGCCTTTTGATGTTCTTATTGGCCGCCTCTACTGCCCCATTCATCTTTTGGCGATAAGTGGTGGAATTATGATGCTTTATTTTGAACTGTTTACAGACCGAGTCCATCATCTTATTATTTAAATTCAACGCATTATCGGAGATAATCCTCTCTGGTAAACCATATCTACAAATGATCTCCTTCTTCAAAAATTTGCATATTGTAGACTGGGTAACATTTGCGTAAGAAGCCGCTTCTACCCACTTGGTGAAATAATCTATGGCTACCAGAATAAAGCGATGACCATTTGAAGCTTTGGGTGAAATTTGTCCAATAACATCCATGCCCCACATTGAGAATGGCCACGGAGCTGTCATTACATGCAACGGATGAGGAGGAGTATGTATCTTATCCCCATAAATCTGACATTTGTGACATTTTCGGGCATAATTGATACAGTCTGTTTCCATAGTTGACCAATAATACCCAAATCTCATAATCTGCCTAGCCATAGCATGCCCATTAGCATGGGTACCACATATTCCCTCATGCACTTCTTCAATAATCAATTTGGCTTCTTTCGCCTCCACACATCTTAACAAGACTTGATCCAGACTTTTCTTGTATAGAGTCTCACCATCAAGCACATACCCTGATGCCATTCTTCTAATGGTTCTCTTATCATTCTCAGTGGCCTGTTCTGGATAACTCTGATACCTTATATATTGCAAGATATCATAATACCAGGGGTTTCCATCTTCTTCCTCTTCGATATTAAAACAATGGGCTGGATACTCATAAGCCTTCATTTCAATGGGCATCATATTTGAATGCTCGTTCATCTTAAACGCTGCTGCCAGTGTGGCTAAGGCATCTGCCATTTGATTCTCTTCTCTGGGGAGGTAATTGAAAGTTACTTCTTCAAATTCTTCAACAAGTTCCATAACCAACTTACGGTATTCTACAGGCTTGGGATCTTTTGTCTCCCATTCTCCTCTGAGCTGGTATATTACCAAAGCTGAATCTCCATACACCTTGAGCATTTTTACTTTGCGTTCAACAGCAGCTCTAAGACCCAGAACACAGGCTTCATACTCGGCCATATTGTTTGTACAATCAAAATTAAGCCGACTGGTGAAAGGATAATGCTCTCCCTCTGGTGATACCAAAATTGCCCCGATTCCATGTCCCAAGGCATTTGAAGCACCATCGAAGTTCAACTTCCAATATTTGCTAGTGGATGCCACGGCTTCTTCTACCGAAATAGCCATTAAATCTTCATCTGGGAAATCAAAGCTCAACGACTCATATTCTTCCGAAGCCCTGCTTGCAATGAATTCCGCTATAGCACTTCCTTTAATTGCCGTCTGGTTTACATACTGGATGTCAAACTCGGACAATAAGATCTGCCAACGAGCTAATCTTCCAGATAATGCAGGCACACCCATTAGATATTTCAAGGGATCAAGCTTGGATATAAGCCAAGTAGTATGATACAACATATATTGCCTAAGCCTTCGGGTAGCCCATACTAAAGCGCACCACAACTTTTCAATGGGTGAGTATCTTGTCTCACATTCAGTAAACTTCTTACTGAGATAATAAATAGCCCTTTCTTTCTTCTCAGTTTGGTCACGTTGCCCCAGCACACACCCCATTGAATTTTCATAAACTGACAAATAAAGAATCAAGGGTTTGCCTGAGATGGGTGGCGCTAAGATTGGAGTGCTCGACAAATATCTTTTCACTGCTTCAAAAGCTCTTTGACAGTCCTCACTCCATTCTCCTGAGTTATTCTTGCGAAGAAGGCGGAATATGGGATCACACTTTTCCGTCAGCTGTGAAATAAATCGAGCTATATAGTTCAATCTCCCCAAAAATCCTCTGACTTCTTTTTGTGTTCGTGGGGGTGGCAAGTCTTGAATAGCCTTTACTTTATCTGGGTTTATTTCAATTCCTTTTCGGCTCACTACAAATCCCAACAGCTTCCCAGATGTCACCCCAAAAGTACATTTATTTGGGTTGAGTTTTAGCTGGCATCTTTTTAGTCTTTTAAAGAGCTTTCTCAAATTCCCGATATGTTCTTCCTCTGTCTTGGATTTGACTATCATATCATCAACATAAACTTCTATCTCTTTATGCATCATGTCGTGAAATAACGTCACCATGGCCCTTTGATATGTTGCCCCTGCATTCTTCAGTCCAAACGGCATTACTTTATAGCAAAACGTTCCCCACATGGTAATAAATTTCGTTTTTTCCATATCTTCAGGTTTCATCTTAATTTGATTATAGCCAGAGAAACCATCCATAAAAGAGAACAAAGAATTTCCAGCAGTATTATCCATTAGAGTGTCTATATGTGGCAAAGGAAAATTATCTTTTGGACTAGCTCGGTTGAGATCCCTGTAGTCAACACACATTCGAACTTTCCCATCCTTCTTCGGTACTGGGACAATATTAGCTACCCATTCAGGATATTTGGCCACTTTAAGAAACCCGACATCAAATTTTTTTTTCACTTCCTCTTTAATCTTGAGCAACATCTCAGGTCTCATTCTTCTCAGTTTTTGTTGTACCGGTTTACATTCAGGTTTTATTGGTAGTTTGTGAACAACCAACTCTGTATCTAAACCCGGCATATCTTCGTATGACCAAGCAAACACATCTTTGTATTCTTGAAGCAATTCTATCAAATCATGTCGACCTTTAACTGACAGAGTGGTACCAATATTTATTTCTCTCTTATCTTCATCTGTCCCCAAATTCAAAATCTCAGTAGGCTCTTTATGAGGTAGAATCTGCTTATCTTCATTCTCCACCATTTTCAGCAATTCAGAAGGTGGTTCACATCCCTCATCATCATCACAATCTTCGATTTCCCCTTGACATATAGGCTTCTCGAAATCAATCTCCGGGTCAGAGTCATTGGCATTCATATTATTGATATTTGAGCTCCTGAAAAAATAATGAAATAGAAGATATATATACATATATACATATGGGAGGATCTTTTCCCATATAAATAAATAGAAAGAAATAAATACATACATATATACAACAAAGAATGAATGAATGAAATGAATGGGAAAATGTTTGCCATTTGGAACTAACAGAATGCATCTTTTATTGAAAGCAAGAAAAAACAAACAGCTTAACCCTTTACATAAAATCACCTATTGCCCCAGGGTATGAACAACAGGGAGAAAGTTCCAGTGCATTACTCTGTAAAAGATTTGTAAACTACAGGCAGTTCTTCCGCGGTCCAATTGTCCAACACGAAGCCCGGCGGTGCAGGATAAATGCCCATAGCTCTCATTTCCTCGGATTCATCATCAGTTATAACATTAATGCCTAAATCTCCCAAGGCATTCTCAACCATCGTCTCAGTATTCCTTGAATTCCCTTGAAACATATGCCCCCCAGACATGAAAATGCTACTCAACGACGGGAAGGTCATGGGTTCCCAGCTAAGGTCTTCACCAGCCAATTTGGCCTTTCTGATTTCTTGGCCCTTCTTAATTCCCCTCATCTTATCCCTCGAAGTTGGCTGATATCCCAAACCAAATCGATCTTTTTTAGTAATAGGGCATATGGGATTCACCGGTCCTTGCAACTGTCGGCCTAAACCCTTTCCAACTTTTGCTCCTCTTCCAAGAGTCAATTTAAGCCCCATCTTGGTACAGTTTGACAATCGAGGCTTTGGTATCTTCTTGCCTTCAGCCACAAACGTAGCATTGACAAACTCCAACGATCTGAAAGAACACTCGACGGCTTGCTCATCAACTTCAATAGACGGAGCAGTAGTAGAAACAGAAGCAATAATGTCCTCTTCAGCATGAATACATACCAACCTTCCATCAATCACAAATTTCAGTCTCTGGTGTAATGTGGACGGAACTGCACCGGCCTGATGAATCCAAGGCCTTCCCAACAAACAATTGTACGTAGGCATAATGTCCATTACGAGAAATTCCACTTCATAAGTTGCTGGACCAATATTTAGAGGAACATTAATCTTGCCCAACACTTCTCTTTTAGTCCCATCGAAAGCTCGAACCACACTTTGACAGGTTCTCATAAGTGTACTATCTAATGGAAGCTTCTTTAGAGTCACTAAAGGCATCACATTCAAAGCTGAACCATTATCAACCAAGACCCGGGACAACACATACCCTTTACATTTAACTGTAATGTGCAAAGCCTTCTGACTACCCATCATCCCAGAAGGAATTTCATCCTCAGAAAAAGATAAAAAATTATCAGCTTGTACATTGGACACTAACCGATCCAACTTTTCAACGGGCAATTCTTTCGGAACAAAAGTCTGGTTCAAAACCTTTAATAGAGCATTCCTATGGGCCTCTGAACTCAAAAGTAATGATAAAACAGAAATACGGGCAGGCAACTTGTGTAACTGTTCCACAACACTGTATTCACTGTGTTTTAGAAACTTCAAAAATTCTACCGCTTCATTCTCGGTTACTGGTTCATTGATAACAGACTTATCCTCTTCTATCTGCACATCAAATTTTTTCCCCTTATCAACTCAACCTTCTTCTCAGACTCTTTAGGTGGATTAAGAGAATAACACCTACCACTTCTAGTAAAGCGTCCCACCTCATCTATTTCCTCATTCTCTTTTGTTACATCTCCCATCTGGCAATCATATCTCCAAGGCACTTGTTTATTATCCCGATATGTGAATGGAGATGGAGGTGTAATAACCACTTTCGGGGCTACCTTCTCAGCAACTCGATTTTTGGGAGTAATAATTAGGGGACAACTGGCATTGTATACTCCTTTAGACGATCCTTCTGAAGCGCAAACTTCCGCTTCCTCTTTTTCAGAAATCTCTCTAAAGAACTCAATTTCTTTACTGTCCATCATGTCTTGTACCAAAGATAGGAAATCAGGACATTGCTGAATACTGTGTCCTTCACTGTTATGATACTGACACACCTCTCCACTGTTAAACTGTTCACCCATCAAACTGGGCTTCAACAATCCTACCTTGACCATCTGGCACCACACCCAACTCATGGGTGATACCACCTCACTAACATTTTTTGCAATTCTCTTTCCTTTCTCTTCAGTAATCGCATTAACTCCTGCCCCTGCATGGCTTGGCAACGGATTCTGAGCTATATTTGGCTGCTCACTGTCACCAAAGTTGATGACATTCCTCATTCTCAAAGCTTGGACAACCTTCTTAAAAGCAGTACAATTCTCAATGGAATGCCCAGGGTTCCCTGCATGGTACTCACACTGAGCACTAGCATCATACCATTTGGGAAAAGGAGGTTGCATTGGTGTCACGTGATACGGCGAAAACCACATGCCGATCATACAAAATCTGAAATAATTCCTTATAAGTCATCGGGATGGGGTCAAATTGAGGCCTCTCTCTCCTCTGATCCCTTGCCCCTTGTCTATTTTCATTTTGTGTCGATGACCCTGCTCCTTGAGGACGGGAAACAGTGATGTTATTAGAATCGTACTGCCTCACATTACTGACTTCGTTTTCTTTTTTCCTCGTTGGTGGCCTCTTACTAGACTCTCCTCCCTCGAGCTTCCCACTCTTAACAGCCATTTCAATCATTTCTCCCGCCGTAACTACATCAGCAAAACTTCGATAAGGATTACCGATAAGATGCGAGAAAAAATGAGCCTTTAAGGTGTTGACAAAAAGTATATTTGTTTCTTCCTCTTCCAATGGCGGGTGGACTTGCACTGCTACATCTCTCCATCTTTGAGCATATTGTCTAAAACTCTCGTTAGACTTCTTTTCCATTCCTTGCAACATCATCCTGTTGGGCCTAACATCCTTCACATGTTTGTATTGCTCAAGAAAGGACTTAGCCAAGTCTTTCCACGATTTAATATTAGCTCTACCCAGCTGGTTATACCATCGGATTGCCGAGCCAGTTAAGCTTTCCTGAAAGCAGTGTATCAACAATTGATCGTCCCCTATATATCCGGTCATCTTCCTACAAAACATAGTGATATGCGCAGAGGGGCACCTGGTACCATCAAACTTTTCAAAGTCAGGAACTTTAAACTTTGGAGGCAAGACCAGATCGGGAACTAGACTTAACTCCTTTGCGTCAAATCCATAGACACTGGTATCTTCCTTCATGGCTCTGACCTCTCTTTCTAACTGCTTCCATTTCTCTTCCAACAGATTATTTTGGTCCTTCTTGGCTTCTTCATCAAGGTCCGGAACTTGATGATATTGATGTTCTTCCTGATATGAACTAGATCCAGGCTGTACGTTAACAGAAGCACCGACTGGATTAATGTGCACCTTCCTGACATGAACAGGGGTCACTTGAACATTATGAGATTGTTCTGGGGTTAACCCTGGATGATGAAGTGGGTTTTCAGTTACACCTTCTGGCATAGGGCTTTTCCCATATTCTGGATTTCTTCCTTCCAACATACTCGTAAACTTGGCAAACATCTCCTTTTGGGCATTCATCATATCTTCTTGCATTTTCTTGATATTATCTTGTAACTCCGACTGAGCCTTCTCAATTTGGGCAAGTTTGTCTTCCATAACTTTCTTCCTGGTTCTGTAGATATGCTTGGGATTTTCCAGTATTACTCTGTCACAGAGTCATTTTGTTATCGCTGATATTTATTAATGAATATGAAACATATGATTATGAATGAATAAAATGCGATGCAAAAATTAAATGCATTAAAAATGCATATGCAAAATGCAGGGTGTTGATCCTGGAACGACTCCTTAGAACAACTCTTTATATTAGAACGACGTTCAATTATAAAGTTGAAACATATCACAAATAAACCTGCACCATCTCTCCTATTTCTTATACGTGTGCTAGCAACTCCACGATCTTCTGGTTTTCTTCAGCCTCAGGATCCAGTTCTTCAGTCACATCAGCAGCTTCCTCGGATAAAATGACCAAATATTGAGCTATTCCCCGCGTGTGTTCTAGGTAACAAGCAATATAGTCCTCTCTTTGCTTAACTCTCGCCTGAGCTCGCTCCCATCGAAAACGCCACTGTATGTCCCCCTCATAAGGAACTATCGATAACTCACTTGCTTGCCTATGAAAATCTTGAACCACGGCTTCAAGCTCACTCACTTGTTTTTTTAGACTTTCAACCTCTCCCTGGCTCGAACTACCTTCTTTGTTTCGGTATCGTCGTAATGCAGTCTCTAAACTTGAAATTTTCTCCTTCAACTTCTCATTCTGGGCTTGACTCTTTTGTAACCGCTGCTCTAAAGAATCATTTTCCTTCGATAAAATCTTAACTTGGTGCCTGCTTTGCTTGAGCTCTTCTTGACTCTCTCCGGCTACTCTTTTGAGGCTCGCCACCTCTTGCCTTAATTCGACAGACTTACTCGAGCTAGAACCTACTTGAGCTTTTACCATTCGCTGATAAGTTGACCGAAGATCGTCAAAGTCTAGCCGAAGTTGCTTCTCTACTTTTTCAATTCGATCTGCTCTACTCTTCTGAATGTCATTCTCCAATCCTTTTTGATACACTTCATCTTCTAGCTTCTGCACAGTCATTCTCCATTGTCTTCGTTCTGCTTCGAAATCGCGCTTGGTTAACTCTAATGGAGATGGCACCACTCTCAACTGTTCCTCCACCGGCTGAATATTTTCAGGATTCACCATCGGGATATTGTCATTTACTCGACCGCTTCTCCACTGCTCGTACTCTTGAGACAACTCGAGATCATAGGTAAACAAATTCACGCGACGAGTTTGCTTCCAGGCCTCAGTAACCCCTTTAACTTTAACCTTATACTGATCTCCTTTGAATGCAAAATCCGATCCTACCAAGTCCCACGTGGCTGGGATGAACTGCCTCGATCCATACTGTCTGGAAACTAGTAGCGGTGCATACCCAACAGAACCCCATATACCTGGCAAAGGAACCCAATCTCGCTCTCCACATCGGTAAAGTATATCTGAAGAGGTATTCCACGAAGCTCGCCACAAAATATCTCCATCCCTGATATCTTTGAAGATGACCATCAATTTTTCTTCGGTAAAACCCCCAGGCCACTCTTTAGAAAGAAAATCCTTCAAAGGTGAGAAACCGTCTAGAAACACTCGTCCTGGTGCTCTTTCAACATGTTTAAAATGATTCAGAATCCACACTAGCAGCAAAGGCGCACATCCTATAAAGCGTCATTCCCCCTCGCGCCTACAAGAACTCAAAGACCGAAACGTCTCAGCTAGAATAGCTGGAACAGGATCCACGTGCTTGTCTAATCTTTCAAACAGGTCAACAACTGATACGTCTACATATCCTAGCACTTTTGGAAAAATAACAAGCCCATAAATCCCTAAAGCAAACAAGTCAAGCTTCTTTCTTTTATCAGGATGATGAGCAATTACTTCTTTCAGAGCAGCCCAAGAGATGCACTCACTGTCTCCCTTCTTCTTAATGTTTCTGATTACCCAATCTTCACTCATTCCGGTCATCAATAGTAATTTCTTCTTAAATGAAGGAGTGACTGGGAGCTTGGTATATATTATATCCATTTGGGACCTCGGACAACGGACCAAAGCTTGATACTCCTCTATTGTTGGTGTCAGGTCCACCCTACCAAATGTGAAACAGCTATAAGCCGAATTCCAGAACTGCGCCAATGCTCTAAACAGATTTCGGTCAATAGAAACATCCAGAAGATAAGGAATATCGTCGTACAACTGATAAAACATCTCCTTATCGGCTGCTTCCCATCTTCCCCATATCTCTCTTAGCTCACTCAGATCATTCTGGCGTACGTTGATGTGAGTGTAACCAAATAACTCTGACACATATCCAGGCATCACGCTGTCTCCATTGGTCAATTGGGACTGTTCCGACCACCTCAAAACATATGTATTGTCCTCAACCTCTCTCTGAACCGTTCGTTCCATATTACTGGCCTTCTATATGGACATCGACCCCAAATCAACACCATGTAATGGATCGTGCAATGCAAAACATAAAAAAAAACAAGGCAAAGATAACAAAAGATCGGTTAGTAAACATAAAGCAATTAAGTCGGGATAATAATTTATTCAAAAATCCTACCCACACATGCTGGCTACCCAAACATGCTTTATCAGATCGTACCCAACATGATATCTACCCCCATGCTTTGTTATTCACAAAAATAAATCCTAACCGCATGATATCTAATTCGCATGCTTGTTCAAAAAATAAACCTAACCGCATGATATCTAGTTCGCATGCATTTATTCGGGAAAAAAAAACGAAAATAAATGACTCAAAAAAGCTTTTCCTTGTGTACCATCCTCACGGGATTCTTAAGGTTCGGGTTTGGTTCAACCTAAGTTCAGGCTCTACGTTCACTATATGCTGGGTTAGGTTCTAAAGTAATAGGTTCTCGAATTGTCCTTGTCGGTGCCCCCTTGGGCTGCCGAACCCTCAATCCTGACCCATCACAGGCTTTAGGGGATCGAGTTCAATTTCGAGGGAACACACCTCCTTATGTCCATGCGGAGGTGATTACCATCACGAGGACCATAAGGCGTGAGCTCCAGGAGCGATCCACTATCCCATGCGGAGGTGAAAACCACACGAGGGCATAGTCTCTCACTCCTACTTAAATAGGACGGAGCGGGGTTTTAGCTCATGTTATGATAATGCAGCTGTGCAGTGTGTGAGGAAAAGCGAAAAAACAATCAATAAAAACACTCAAAATCAATTCCTAAAACAAACAATTATTCTGAAACCATTAGCAAACAGATTAGTACAACTATTTAATTGTCAATCAAATTAAATTAAAAAAAATCAAAATACAAACAAAACTTATTAAAAACCAAACAAGGGATCAAAAATCAAATTAAAACGAATTTGTAATTTTCAATTGCAAAGACAATTAATTAATCGACTATCGGCTTGACTCTCTAAAAAAAAAGTCCCCAGCAGAGTCGCCAAGCTGTCGAAACGATTTTTCTTAAAGGTGAAAAGGTGAGATTTTAAAAAACCACATTAATTTTTAATTTATATTTTTCAATTGATTTTTAATTTAAAAAAACAAATGCGATTTAAAAAACCTTTCGTTTCGAAAAAATTCAAATTTCTTTTATGATCGAAAAAATACAATTCAAAGAGTCGCCACCAATCTTTGATTAGGGTGTGATTGGGCACCCAAAAATGATGTCATTTTAAATAAAAATTAACTTTAATTAAAACAACAAATTGAGGTCTGCGTTACCAAAATCCGAGTTCGGGAGTCGGTTACGTGTGGGGAAGGATTAGCACCCCCACAATGCCCTAAATCGGTACCTAGTCGATTAATTAACGTCTTTGCAATGAACTTTACAAATTCGAGTTTATTTTGATTCTTGATCCCATAAAGTAAAAATGTAAATTTAAAACATTCAAAAACACTCAAACAAATTAAATTAAAATTACCAAGTCATTTTAGAAAGATAAAGGATGTTCGATTATTTACAAATATCGAGACCAGATCTTAAAGATATAACAACCTTTTCTCGATATATTTAAATAAATTAACATTTCTTTTTCTCTCGTTCCCAAATTTTAGGTGACGAATCAATTTTTTTGTTTCACTTTCGGGATACATTTTTACTTTAAAATCATTAAAAACGGACCTCAAATCAGTTATGACGGCCCACTTCAACAACTTTAAATTAAAAGGGTATTACCCTTAGTCCGATTATGTAATAGGTCGAGTCATGCAAATAAGGCTATCATGCAAATTGTGAAAAAAAAATATCAAGCTAAAATTAATTAAACAAAAAAAACATACAATGTAGTATACAAAAAATTATAAATACGTAATACATATTTTAATTAAAAATCATAAACCATGCATATTAACGTATTATGTATACAAATGTGACCTAAATATAAAAACAAAATCATAACATGCCAGACTATGAATTTTCAAAAAAACGATATATACATATTAGAATTAGGACTACATTTAAATAAATGTAAAATTCTACATACAAATTAAAACTAAGTAGGGATCTAAATGAAACATGCGTATAAATGAGGGATCTACACCCGAATAATCTAACAAAATTATAACTAAAACTAAAAACCGGAAAATAACTAAATTAGGACAAACACAACAGGCCAAATTCAAAAATTAACCCTCAGGTGACTAATTTACAATAAGACACTTAAATGGGGGGACTAGATCATAATTTAATCTTCATCTTCAGTGACTAAAAACTAATTTACCCAAAAGAATTAATATAAAACCTAAATAAGCTAAAACCTAAACTAATTTAACTTCACGCAGAACATGTATTGCATAGCTCCCCTCTCTTCTCTCCTTCTTCGCACACTGCCCATCTATTTCTCGGCCACGCACAGCGCCGCTCTCCACAGGCCCCATGGCTGGTCATTTGGCCTCTCAATCCAACCGCTATAGAACTCTACCAGGTAAGACCCTAATCCTAACTCGAACTAAGCTAACATTTGATTTTCGTTTAACACCCATTTTCTTCCAAATTTCAGATCCGTAGCCTAAGAATGAAACTAAACCTTAAATGCTCTAAATCTAAGTTTGAATCCGGGATTCTCTCGACTCCAGCGACGTTACAACTCCAACGAAGGGACCTCAACGATTGTCTACTTCTCTACTTTGACAGTAAACTAGACTCACTCTATTTCCTTTGTTTTGAGTTTTGAATTTATATGGAAAGCTATTAAAACAAATATATAAAAAATTTGCAAATGAAAATAATCATAGAAATAAAATCTTACAGGAATTGAATTTTGAGTTTGTTTTGTATTGCTTTCGAAAAAGGTAAGGTACCCCTGTTATATTGCGTACTCTTTGAACAGCTCCGGCCAGGAATAATACTTACACACTCTTTTTATATTTGCTTTGTTATAGAAAAAAATGAATGAATGATTTTCTGGGCATTTGTTCTTGTGTTTTTCTGATTTTTTCCAGAAAATGGTCTCTGCCTTTTCCCTCGTTTTGGTTGCCTCCCTCTCCCTGGTGTGAAATCTTTTTTCCTTTCACAAGTTGATGAGTGGTTCCCCCGTTCTCTAACTGACCATCCCCCCCTTTTGCTATAATGAGTGGTTAATGCCTCAAACAACCGACCCTCACCTCCACTTTGCTTTTTAACTCCCAATAACCATTTTTTTTAGTTTTTTAGGATTTAACGTGGACTGGGCTTGGTCATTGAATTGGGACTCCAACTACTTTGCTTCGGGTCTGCTCCGACTTAGGCCCGGAATGACTAAAATACCCTCAAGCTTCGAAATGAATAAATCAACCTCGAATACCAAAATGACCTAAATACCCTCATGACTTGGATTGAGTAAATGCCTTGGATAACTTCTGAAGATACCAATGAAACTTTAAATACATTAACGCCCTTGAGGTTTATAGAGTACGACCTAAGTAGGTCAAACATCCCTAGTACTACTACAATACGGGAAGTAATTAAATACCGTTTAAACACATGTTTATATCCTCATTATCAGTCCAAAGATGGTTATGAATGTGATCAATTTGATTCTACAGTACATTCATTTTTAAGAAATGAATATTCATGAAGTTTTCTCTACCTACATAATTGATAAGTATTGTCTTTGCTGGGATTTGTACAGTGCGATTGGAATTGGAAACCTGTTAAGATGCTTGAAATCCAAAAATTCTGTAAATTGTTGCATATCTTTATTAAATTGATTTATCAAGTTTCTCATGAATTAAATGACTAAAATGCCTTTATAAGCCTGATTGATGGAATCACTTTAGGAATGTCTGAATCCTAAATAAATTTTGATGCAATAATTCCTAAATACCTTGTTGATATATCTGAGTACTATGATCTTGATAAATCACTTCCTGAATGATTGATGAATCAATTAGCAATCAAACTCTTTTTTATATGGATAAAGTTATGAAATTCAATCAGTTTGCAGAAATTTCGTGGTTCCCTACCTGATAAATACAAGTACCCCCGAAAAATAATTTGATCCTCTAATGTGTTCCCTATGTTCTATTTAACTGTTCGATATTCTGATTTATTGTTTATGAACTATGACTACCTAATATGTACTCTCTGGTTACATGTTTTCACTAGAAAATATAATCGTTTCTGATTTATGGATCATGGAATCTACTGTTTACTGTATGAATCGATTATTGGGATACTTTCTGGGTAGGATTCTGGAGTATGGAGGTTCAACTCTCATCAAATTGGTAATTCCTTATGGACCTAAGGTATTCCTTGGGTAGGCTCTAAGACCCCAAGGCACTCCCTTAGTATGGGGACTTTATTTTGGTGTATGGATTGAGGATATTTATATGATTTAAATAACCACATTGTCATTTTTACAACATTCTATTGGATCATGATTTTTATATTAAAGTTATTGCTCAATCTGAATTTTACAGGGTACTATATGGGTAAGAGTTTGGACTATGGAGGTTCAGCTCTGATCAAGCTGGTAAATCCTTACAGACCTAAGGATACCCTTGGGTATGGCCATAGGCCCCAAGGTACTCCCTTATGGTGGCTCATTTTTTGTGTGCTTAGGATAAGTCCTTATGGATACAGTTCTGAGGGACTACATATGGAGTATTCGGGTGGAGGGTATTATAGTGATTTTAAAACATGTTTTACTGAAATAAACTACTAATGTTTTTAAACTATGATTACATTTATTCTGGTTTGGAGGGAATACACTAAACTCTTCATCTCAATCTCCTGAGTCTCTCTCACCGAATATTTCCTTCATATTTTGATTTCCTGACTGTTACCTGAAAAAAATGATTAATGAAATCTGAGCTCATCGATAGAACCTGATGATGTATGTATCATTAAGAAAAATCATCCTTTACTTATACCTGATGGCCTATTGCATTCATCTGGTAGTTCTGTATTACTGAGCTTCCCAAAGCTCACTCTTTACTTACCATTTCAAGATAAAGTAATCGGTCCATTGCAGCTAACAACTTCAGCATTGGGATTTCCTTTGGCTCTTCTTGCAGAGTACAGTACAATGTGTAATTAGGGGGGATGTAGGTCATATTTGATCTTTTTATATACTGAGTCTGGAACTTGTATGATTTTAATTTTGTTTGTAATATATAAATGGTTTTATGAGTTTTTTATTTTATTTAAAAAATTTTACGATTTTACACGATATAACAAAAAATTTTAAAGTTTTCATGGATTTTTATTGTGGGTCGCTTCGGTGGCCCTAATGTGACACTTCGGATCGAATTGGGTCACTCGCGTCGGTCTAAGAGTGTTACGATACAAATAAAGTGGACACCTCTATTTATAGTTGAATCATTGTTTCAAATGAATATACATAAATAACTAAGATAAATATACAAATGATACAACATTTATGGTTAGAAGGCAATTATCCAAATAATTGGACACAAACACAACATATCAATCAATAATATAAAACTTTATCTTATCATAATATTAAATCGTGATTGTAGTATATTTTTAACATGATTGTAATGTCACAGTTAAGGATGTTGTAGACATTATAATGTGAGTTATTTGTAAAAAATTACAACATTTTTAAATTATGATTGTGGTAACCTTAAAAACTGTTGTGATACAACTATTATGTTGCGTCGTGGTAGTAACTTAGTTCTTAATATATTACAAAATAGATAATAACTTCCATTGTATTATGGTTGAAAATTTAATAGGATGAGGTACAGAAAATTTCATATCCCAAATTTAACCTTGATTTATAATAATTTAATTTAATTTATTTTCGGGACTAAATTGTAAGATTTTAGAAATATCAATATAGTTTTCAAATTTCCTAAAAGTTCAATGATGTAACACTAAAATTGTCCCTCTCTTGTCTATTTTGGGGAAAAAAAGAAAGAAAGAATGTGTGTGAAGTTTAAAGGCCTTGAACCCGTGACATCAATAATGGGAAGCCATGCCTCTACTAATTAGGCTAGGCTACTAATCAATATATTTATAGTAAAGATAATATTTTAATAGATCTGAACCTGATCTTAAAACACCCCAAATCAAATTCTCCAATCAGAATGAACCCAAACCCTAAGAATCAAATCCCTAATTCTCTTTCCCCTGTCCTCGTCCACCACCGTGCAATCTTCGTACGACTGTCGTGATTGTCACTGCCACCACCGATAAGATCGTATTTCCACCGTCACCAAAACCCCCATCACCCTTTAGCTTAGAACATCGTGGTTTGTCATGGATCGATATTTGTTTACCCATCAAAACCCTAAGTTAGCATCTCAATCTTCTACAAATTCCGGTTGATTCTGCCACCGTCGTACCTCACCACCCTCATCATTGAGTTCCCCACTCAGTTACGACCAAAACTCGACCATCATGGTTCCCCACCGTCATTGTTTTACGTTGATTTGGGCTTATTTTTGAGCTTTTATGGATTAATTTATGTGTTTGGTTGCCTTACGAGCGTTAAGCCACCACTTCGCGTTCCTGTCGCCGTCGTACGCGCCGCCATATCATCGCACGTAGGCATCGTTACCAGTCGAGTCTTCTGGAAGCCGAGTCCACTTGAAGCAGTTTGACTCAACTGGTAACCTGCCCAGAGTTCATTTTGACCTTTGCCCACGTTGACCGTTGACTTTGACCAAAAACTCAACTTTTTCTGAAAAGTCTTATTTTATGTTTTTTGACATCCTTAGTCTGAATCTAAATTTTTTTCGCCAATTTCATATTGGTAAGTTGTTTTTCATCGTTTTATCTTCCAATTCGAATAATCTTCCTGATTGAGTTTTGTTTCTGACGTAAGTTGTTTTGCTATGTATCTAAGACTTTATGGGATGTCGAAATCAAATTCAAGGGTGATCAAAAGGAGTTTGATTTATTGATCGATGTGGCTTGAAAATTGAGGTAATACTCTACTACCTTATGTATGCTTTTGGAACATGTTGGTGTTGGTTAAGGCTTGAATGATTATGATTGGTCAATTATGTTTAGTTAATTATTTATATACTCGAATTGGATTCGATATAAGTTAGGAAATGGAATAAGGCTCAAATAACTTCCAGAAGAAATTGAAAGACCGATAAGAAATAAATCCAAGTATAGTGATTAATCAGTAAATCAATTACTTAAGGATCCTTAAACTTTGATTATTTCGTTAAAAGTTTTTAATACCATAAATACAAGGATAAGACATTATGAAATTACCCCTGTGGTGTAAAAAGACAAGGATTGTCCCTAAAAGTGTAAATAACCCGAAGCTAATACCTAACCTGATAAAACTACTATTTCACCTATTAAAGACTTTTCTTGCCTAGAAAACCCTGATAACTAATTATGACCTCCGAGATAATAAATAACTTAGAATTCCCGATTTTGGAATAATCACCCGATAATTAAATTTATTGGAAATGATGCATACTATTGAATTAAAATATTTGAAATGACCAAAATACCTTTAGACCTCAAAATGGTTGAAATACACTCAAGCTCCAAAATGAACAAAATAACCTCAAGTACTAAAAAACCTAAATACCTTTGTGACCTAGAAATAAGTGAATGTCTTTGGATAATTTTGAAAACACCGACAAACCTAAAGGTTGTATCACCTCTAAAGCTTTTGGAGCACGACCCAAGCATGTCACTCTTTCTTGTATATTGTTGCATTGTAAAACCAAAACAAAAACCACTAGAATAAATATATGTCTCCTCAAGATCTGTTATATGATATTTCTAAAGGTAATCAATTCATTCAATGTCGTCGGTATTAAGAAGTGAATATTCATGAAGTATATCATTCTAGATAATTGACAAGTATCGCCGCGTTAGGATCTGTATAGTTAATTTAACTCGAAATCCAGATAACTGGAAATAAATTTGGAATACTGTAAATTTTTGTTTTATCCTCATAAACCAAATTACCAAGTTTTCTACCGATAGAAAAATGACTAAAATGCCCCTGATGACCTGAGTAATGGAATCACTCTTATTACATTTGAATCTGAAATAATTCTGATGTAAGGTTCCTTATTACCTTTTGGTGCACCTGAAATCAAAAATGGTTTCGAAGTATCAACTTCTAAATGTTCGATTAGATCTGTTGGTAATCAAACCCTTTTAATAGAGATCTCGTTTCCAAAATCTAATCAAATTGCAGAAGTTTGTGTTTCATTTCCTGATAATTATCAAACACCTCTGGAAAGATATCTGAATCCTCTAGTGTGTTCCCTATACATTTAGATAAAATATATGATTTTAAAGGTATGATTTTGATATTTGAAATAGAATTCGATCTTTGTTTTCCGATACTAAATACATTTGACTCATGATTCCTAATATTATTGGTTACCTGTTTTTTTACTGAATATATAAATATGTCTAATTGATGGATCTTATAACTATTGTAATTATCTGAACTGTTTCATTGGGGTACTATCTAGGTAGGTGTCTGGAGTTCTGAGGCTCAGCTAGCTGGTAATTCCTTACAGACCTTACAGTTTGGGAAAAAATACAGATTGGTGTTCGGTTGGAGGGTACGATCTCTGAACTCTGGTTTTTATACCAAAATATTTGCCTCTTGATTTATGACATTTCTAGTTACGGTTAAACTGATTTATATTGGGGTACTGGTTGGGTAGGATTCTAGAGTTCTGAGGTTCAACTAGTTGGTAAATCCTTTCTGTTTTGATTATTTTTATTGGAATCCTATACCCATCAAGTATAGGGTAAGTTCTTATGGATGCAGTTCTGGGGGACTGGATATTGTGTATAGGTAGAGGGTATTACTATATTTTAAAAATCTATTTTACTAAAATAAACTACTATTCCTGGTTTTGTTAGAACACACTAGACTTCCCAACTCCATCTACTGAATTTGCCTCTCTGAACGTTCCCTTTGACTTGTAAGTTTCCTTACTGTTACCTGAAGAATTAATTAGTGAGACCTCAACTCTTTACTATGACATGTATATGTCTGGATAACTGAGAAAATATCATGCTTCCATATATCGACTTGTCCTTTAGCTTCATATGGTAGTTTTGTATTACTAAGTTTTATAAAGTTCACTCTGTTACTCACTATTTTAGGTAAAAGAATCGTTCATGTGTTGTATCGACATCAGTGTGGGAGTTCTTTCGGTGTTGCTTGCGGAGTATGGTACAGTTCTAATTAGGGGGCATGTAGGTCTCATTTTGTATGTATATCAGAGTCTGTAACATGTTTTGAAATTGTGTATGATTGGATTCTGAATTTAATTTGTGAATGTTTGCTGAACTAATATAATATATTTGTAAATTGTGTTATGGTTTGAAATGATTTAACAAAATTTTTATTTTCTGAATTTTTATCGTGGGTCGCTTCGGTAGCCCTAATGTGACACCTCAAATCGAATCGGGTCACCCGTATCGATTTGGGTGTTACAGAAAAGGATTGCAAGGTATATAACACCCTCAATCCAGTTCAGATAAAAATTGAATCAGAAATATCTCTTTGATTAGTTGACACTTAATCATAAAGAAATTTAAAACTAAATCAGAAAATCAGGCATTAATCAAGCGTGAATGACCACTTGAAAGATTAAATTATTATGAGGGTAAACTATATAAATATTACTGAAATTTAGGTAATGTATCATTTATATCATTAGACTTCAATTTCTTCAATTTTTTAGCTAAACATTTTTATTAATGAGACTAAATTACTCCCTTGTTAGTGTGTTTCAAGCATGGGATGAGTTTTTGTTGAGTGTGAGTGATTTGTTATTAGAGTTATTAGACTCAGCTATATTTTGACATTGATTTGATGCACTCTTTTTCCTCCATTTTGGGTTAGGGAGGTTTTTTTAATGCCCTTTTCGATGTCTTATTTTGTATGTGTTGATTCATTTAATCATATAAAACCCCCTTTTCAAAAGAAAAAAAAACTCTTCCTATCCCTAAACGGAGGAAAATAATACTACACAATTGGGAAACCATTACAACCAACAAAGAAATACAACCAGAAACACAATGCTTTAGCTAAAAAACTTGGTATAAAACACACTCCATTACAACATTGAATTTTGATTTTTGTTACAATCTCGTTAAAGAATAAGTGGTTGAGCGCATTTGTCTTTGGTCGTTATATGATACCCTTTCAAAATTTCTTATTTTAACGTGTATATATGCATGTATAAATAGATCATAGTTCCTCTAATTTCTTCCAAATTTGTGTAAAATTAATAACCTCCAGGCGAAAATAATGAGCCCCATCGCAAATAATGTGGCATTTGTTTTATCTTTATTCATTTGCCTTTCATTCTTCCCGTCGTTAAACGCCGCGCCGGACATCTCCAAAACATGTGAGCAGACTAAGCATAAGGAGCTTTGCATCTCGAGCTTCAAGGAATCATACATCGGCAGATATCTTCCCGACAAGGCCAAGCCGGATTTAATCGCATCAATACTCATCAAAATCGTTGTTAATAATGCCTCCGACGTTTCCCGGAACCTCAAGACTACCGTACTCGAGGGTCCCGTGCCACTCACTCCCGACGTCAGGGCGAAATACGGTATATGCGATCACGAAGTCGTATCCGCCATGAAGGAACTCGACAAGGCCCGTACGGCCATGGAATCGAGGAATCACAAATCAGAGAAGTTCAACATGGAAGCTGCCGTGGCTAATGTCGAGAACTGTGAGAAGGAATTGAAGCAAGTGGAATCGCAATTGCCGGACAAAAAACAGTTTGATGAGGTTATCATGCTCAAAAATCTATTAGAAAATATCGAAGACATTCTCAAAACGGTAAAATAAAATTAAGGGATGTGATCGGGAAGATGATAAATTATGTGTCTTGAATTGTATTTTGATGGGGTTATTTGTTTACACCTTTATCAATATTAATAAATTTTTATGTTGATTAAAAATAAAATACTTTTATCTATTTTATTAATCAACGATGATTACAAGTTGTACTACTTGTTCTAAAAACTCTCAGTTATTTAATAATGAGCGTTCAAATACTCCACAATTGTTGATGCTCGAATCCAATCTTTAAAAATAATAATCATCCTTTTAACCATCGAGATAACTTAATTCGTGTCTATTTTATTTGTTTTAGAACAATAATATAGTTAAATATTGTTGGAGGGAAATCCATAATTTTTCTCTTTTTTAAATTTATTTATATTTAAAATTTAAAATTTTGTGTCGATATAATATAATTAAGTCTAATTTATCTTATAGATATTAGAATTTTATATTAATACATTACATAACAATTTGATCATATTTATCACATGTTACATTGAAACTAATATATATATGGGAGGATCTACTTATACTTAAAATGTGTGTAATTCAAAAAAAATGTTTAATTTATGAAATATGAGATTATAATATTAATATATATATATATATATATATATATATATATATGGCATATGGGGTACGATATTTGATTGAAAGAATAAAAGATTATTTAAAAACACATTTTATAAATTTTCATTGTTATATAATTATTTTTATTAAATTGTAATATCAAATAATTTAGGCAAAAATATATTTTTATAAATTTAAAATGCTTTCTATATATTTTAAAAGAATAGAGGGGTGATTGAATTCTGTGATTTAAATAATAGTATGTTATTAGAATAGTGGTCGTTATATATTTTATGAGTCACGATATTTGATTGAAAAAAATAAAATATTATTTAAAAACACATTTTATTAGCACAAACAAGTGGCAAACTCATAAAAAATTTATAGACCGGGCCAATATAAACATATCAATTTTTTTATCTAAAATAATTTATATACTAATATTTTTAAATTTTTTAAAATATAATAACAATTATATATATATATATATATATATATATATATATATATATACATATCAATTTTTTTATCTAAAATAATTTATATACTAGTATTTTTTTTTAATTTTTAAAATATAATAACAAATATATATATATATATATATATGGATTAAATCTTGAAAAAAATATTAAATGGATCAATATAATTTTCTAACATAATTCATACATGTTATTTATTTAGGGTAAACTAACTATTTTGTCACCCGTCTATTACTTAATTTATGTTTTGGTCACTCAACTATTATTTTTTCATAATCATAGTTAACCTTACATTTTGATTCTATTTTGATCACTCACCATTAAAAAAATTAACAATGTTAACATGATATTTTTTAATTATTTTTCAATCATGATATGGCATTATCTTATGATGACACGTCAACATCACTGCTAAATTTTAAAATATGAGTGACCAAAATAGAACCAAAAAGTAAATTAAATGTGATTTAAATAAATAATAATGATATGATCAAAATAGAAAGTGAATAATTAATGAGTGACTCAATAAGTAATTTACCCTTTTTTGGGCATAGGGGCCCATGGACTAAGCTTGGATCCGCCCCCGGCACAAACCAATCGATCTCAGCTGTTAAAGGAATTATTTTTATCGCTAAAGGTCTCAGGCAAATGATTAAGAGTTTTTAGATCAAATTCTACCACTTATAATCACCTTACATTAATTAAAAAACATTTTATTAAATTGTGATTTTTATGTAATTATTTTTATTAAATTATAATATCAAATAATTTAGGCAAAAATATTTTTATAAATTTAAAAAATGTTTTTTTATATATTTTAAAAGAATAAAATTTGATTAAAATTAGAAGTGTTAAAACAATTAATTTGGCCAGCGACCGAACCAAATTACCATAAGTCGAATTAACCTAATTTTTTCTTTAACTGTTAATCGAATCAAATTTTTTTTATAAAAATATTAATTTAACCGGACAAATTTCAATTATTTCGGTTGGTTAACTGAATTTTTTTATAATTTTTAATTAGATGAATTTGAGTATAATATATGTATTTTTTATTTGAGTTAAAATTTAATTAGGTATTGATAATTTAATGAGTCTAGTATGGTTAAAAAATAATTGGACATTAATTCTTAATGGGTTTGAACTTAAAATATGTATTTATATGTGTATATATATAATATAATATTTAATAATTTCGGTTTAATTTGATTAATTCGGTTAATTAACCGATTTCGAACCGAATTAACCGTTAATATCGAATATTGAAAAAATATTAATCATTCCCCGATCAAACTAATTCGGTGGCCGACCAAATTGATATAACTAATTAAGTTATGTTGGTTATTTCGATAAAAACCGAAAAGTGAACACCCCTAATTGAAATCAGAGATTTAAATAGAGGTATGATATCGAAATAGTGGTCGTTATTTAATGGTAAAAGTATCGTCCGCAATCATTATTGCACGACTGTGATACTTACAATGATCGTAATAACACATGCTCTTGCTCCATAACAAGCATGATTCCATATTCCAACAGCTTCTCGATAGTCATCTTGTGTTGCTCGAGCGTTGGACAAAACAAGATAATATTTAGTTATTTCCTATCGAGAATAATCGATCTCTCATACTTTAAAATTTAATAGTTCAAGTCTAATTTACGAGTATTTGTCGGCCAATTGAACTCTCTTCACATTCTCTTGCTCCGTAACAAGCATGTTTCCATATTCCAACAGCTTCTCGATCGCCATCTTTGGTTGCTCGAACGTTGGACAAAACATGATAATATTTAATTATTCCAACAGCTTCTCGATCGTCATCTGCTTTAAGGTACCTAGTCGATTAATTAGTTGTATTTGTAATGAAATTTACAAGTTTGAGTCTAATTTAATTTAACATCCCCTAAAAATAATATTCTTTGAATTTTTGGACAAAACATGATAATATTTAATTATTTTTCTATCGAGAAGAATCGATATTTCATACCTTAAAGCAATCGATTCTTACTCCAATCGAAATAAAGGAATATTAAAATTCCATTCTAAAATTCATTATTAATTCAAAATAACAATACCCAAAATAATTTTAAGAGAGAAAACGATGATATCTAATTATTTCCAATCGAGAATAAATGAACTCTCATACCTTAAAACAGTCATTTATTACTCCAATCGAAATGAACATATATTACTATTCCGTCTTAAAATTCAATATCGATACGAGTGAAAACGATAATATCTAATGATTTCCAATCGAGAATAAATGACCTCTCATACCTTAAAGCAGTCATTTATTACCCCAACCAAAACGAAAAGATATTACTATTCCACCTTAAAAATCAATATTAATTCGAGAGAATATTAACATTGAATTATTTCCAATAGAGAATAAATGGTCTCTCGTACCTTAGAGCAATCATTTATTACTCCAACCGAAATGAAAGGATATTACTATTTTCAATATCGATTCGAGTGTTATTATTTCGAAAACTCATCGGAAAAAACATGCAAAAATAAAGCATATTAAAAACATATATCAAGCAAGCATAATTAATTATTTATTTTACCAATATTTAATGAGAATAAGGATGTTCAATTATTTAAATATCCTGAGACGAAAGCTTAGATTCGATCTAACAGTCTTTTCTCAATGAATTTAATTAAGAGAACATGATCTTTTTCCCAATCCCCGAATTTTAAAATGAATTCGATTTAATTTGTGTCACTGAATGAGATAGACATTAATTTATCTAAAGTAACTTTCTTATACGTTAAGACAATCATTTTACGTCAATATTAAAATGAACGAATATTACCCTTAGTCAATTTATTTCGATTCGAGTCAAGAGATACTTATGAGGGTATCATGCAAAACTAATTAAGATATGACTAAATTTATATGCAAACAAACATACGAAAGTAGTGACTTTGTACATATACTAAATTGTTAAGATACATGAATAAAACAAAGTATGAAAACAACTAACATACTAACATTCATGCGTACAATGTATATTTATACAATAGTATAATATAAAATATAATCACAATATAAACACTAACATGTTATTAAACAGACAAGGGTTAAAACGAAATAACGCGCAAATAAAGGGCTTAAATGACAAATCAAAGGTAATTTCATTAGTGATTAAAATATAAATATTACAAACTATATAAAAATGTGAAATAAGCCACAACATGAAAGAAATAAACAATAGTGACTAAAATAGAATAAACCTGAAACTTGAAAGGACACACAATAATTCCACCTAAACGCATCCATGTACAAACAATGACTAAAATGCATAAATTAAAAATACAGCACAGAATTCATGAATAAATAATAAAAGAGAATACATCAAGTGACTAAAATAAAATAAAACAAAAATCAATGACCAATTTCGAATAAATGTCAAAATAAAGCAGTGACGAAATTAAAATAAAACAAAACATGATGATAAAAGTGTAATAAATTAGAAAAGGGAGGTCCAATGACCGAAATGCGAAAACACGGCAAATATAGGGGAACCTGAAAGAGAATAAACCAAGAAGTTAATACTTAAAACTAAAATGGAAAATAGCAAACTAAGAACATTAAATTTAAATAAAAACGAAAAGAGCACACATGGTGACCAAAATAAATCAGGGTTAAACAAGCGAGGACCACACGTGTGATTATACCACGGGAGCCAGATGCACAATATCAACCCAAAACGATGTTATTTCATGGTGCTTATAAATCCCCCCCTTTGCTCTTTTTTTTAATTTTTTTTTAAATTTTCTCTTTTAATTTATTTATAGAGAGAGGGTCTCCCTTCTATCTAGATTTCGAATGCAGCACTGCCACCGCCGTCGGTGACCGTTGGCCACCAAACTTCACCGGGAGACTCACCTCGGCCTCCTTGTCTCTGATATGGGCTCTGTTTTGTGAAAAACAACCCCCAATGGTGTGAAATAGAGTTGAAACCCTTCGGCTCCCACCGCTTGGATCTCCGATGTCCGTCTTTGGATCGGGCCCATTCCAAAGTATGTTGCTCTCCTCGCTCGTGCGGTCCTCCTCACCATTCGGATCCAGCGATGGAGGCTCCGAACGTTGACGAAGCCTCCGACCTAAGGTAACCTTTTATCCCCTCTTCCCACTTTTTTTTTATTCTATTATTGCTAGAAAAAAAACATACTTCGAATGAGGAAAAAAAGAAAGAATATTCTGGATTTTTTTGTTGTTTTTATTTCCTTTCGAAAAAATGGAGCTCACCCTTTACATTGTTATTTTCGGGGTTTTTTATATTACTCTTACATTTCTGAAACAATCATAAAATAAAGCTATTGATTTGATGTTTGTTTGCTGCTTGGGACCTGTTGGCTGAGCTGGAACCCAATGACAGGGGGTTGGTACGGTGATAGTGACCGGACGTGGGGTGTTGGTGCATATGATGGTGGCAGGGGATTGATGCAGATGAAGGTGGCCTGGGACTAGGCAGTTGAGGCGGCGGTGGCATAATAGGGTTATGGTTTGGAAACCCTAACTTATTGGGTCCTGGGCCAAATTGTAAAGAGTTCTGGGTCAGGTTGTAAATGCTTTTTTTCGATTGGGCCTATTGTAATTGGGGCCCAAGTCTTATGTTGTGACTGGGTCTTGGGTTTGATTTGTGGCCCGATTGGGTCTGTTGTAATTGGGACCCAATTTTAGGTTGTTGTAATTGGCCTGCAACAAAAACAAAATAAAATATATAAATAATAATAATAATAACAGTCCGGGCGAAAACGGGTGTCGACAATTTTGTCAAATGTTACACATAACTTCATCTTCTTATCAGATTTATAATAACGTTTGCCAAATTCAGATACTAAATAGTATTAAGAACCAGAGAACTATAAATTGTCAAACTATAATAGGAGTAAATTTCTAAAGCCTATAGAAGGACTTGTTGTGGAGTTTCACCCTTTGTTCATTTGTTGAAAGCCACAAAGATCACAATCAAAGCGTTGCACCAAGAATCCACGCGGCAGGTTGCAAGTGCTGCATTTTGCTGAGTCTTTCAACCTCCAGTAAAGGTTGTTTCTTTGCCAAATAAACATGTTCCTTTTTATTACCACACAGAACTCACCTTGTTTGGGATTTTGTTAGAAAACTATTTATTTATTTATCTATCTTTATTTTATCATGCAGATGAGATAAGGAAAGATGATGTGAATAAGCTATTGGAACAGACCCTTTTGTTTAGGATCTGTCCGACTTTGATCACCAATTTAAAAATTAAAGGTAAATGGCCCCTAACATTATCGGTCTGTCCAGTTTAAATCACTCCGCCATTAACCGTTAATGAATATGTGACATAACTAAATGACTAAAATCAAATGGAAGTTAACGGCTAAGAGACTAAAATCAAACAGATTGATAACGTTAGGGACTAAAATCAAACGGATCAATAACATCGGGGACCATGTACCCTTAACTTTAAATTAGTGACCAAAGTTTGTCAGACCGAAAACAAATGGGACTATTCACATAATTTATCCTATAATTAAGAATGACTTGAATCAGGTTAAGTTTTTGATCTATTTGAATTTACCAGAGTATAACATCCTTCCACTTGTCACTCAGTTCAAATTTAAGTAAGCTTCAGTTGACCCGAAATTCGGCCCGACGTTTAAGGTAAAAACTCATTCCCGACACAACTATATGTATATTCATGTTTTTATTGAATAAAATAGAGATTTAGTTGAAAAAAATACAAATATATCAAAATTATAATTATTATCTCTAAATATATAAAGATAAATTATATTATTATTTTTGGGTTAGACGAAATTGAATATTTTTCATTTTAAACCCAAACTTAATTCGATTTTATTCTTCAAATAATATCTATCTCAATTAAGCTTGAACTTGAATTTAAAAAAATAATATTATAAAATTGGGTCGAATATATATAGTTAATATTTTTTGATAAATATTAGTATTTAATTTATTAATCAACTATTCAAATTAGATAATACGAAGATCTATTATAAAGGACTCTTCCAATTCAGTTTAATTCATTCACAATGCTATCGATCAAGTCTTAATTTGATTAGTATTATTATTGTTATAATATAAACTAATTCAATTAGGGCAAAGACATATTAGAACATTATTACAATGAAGTCAAATCTCCCTTACACTATGGTCCACTTTTGCCACCAGTTGCAGCAAAAATAAAATGGGTAAGTTCCACATTGAGTATTTAAAATATTAGTTTTGGTCCGTTTTAGTATTTAAATTTTTATTTTTTCAAAAACATACCTAAAGTTTTGTTTTTATTTCATTTTAGTACCTTTGTTCAAAATTTAAAGTTAAGTTTTAAAAAATATTAAAAGTTTATGCATTAAAACATACCAAAATCGATAGATTAATTACTAAATGCATTAAATTTTTAAAAGTAGGATATTAAAATGAAACTAAAACTAAACAGTAAGTATGATTTTTAAAAAAATTAAAAAATTAAGTACTAAAATTGGTAGTTTAAATACTAAATACATATTTACCCAAATAAAAAAAATACTCTTTTTCCTCTATTTAAACCTGAAATGGTTAAATAATTGAATAATGAAATTATTCAGGAATGCACATTGAGTGCTAAGATCACGCATTGAATTTCTGGTAGTACGTCCATAATCAAAAAAGCCTTTGTGAATGTTCCATAAGAAATAAAACAAAAGATACGGTACAGTTTGGACGGTTATTGTATGAGGCCTATCCAATGCTAAATGCAGAGGTACATAGGTACATAGTAGATTGATATGAACATCATGAATTGTCCTGCAATAAAACCAGTTGTTGTTACCTTGTTATGGGTTCCTTCTTCCAGAATTCGAGCTCGTAGAAGGAAGATATAAGAGGGAACTATGGATAATGTGGTTAGAAATCCATAATAGAGTCCGACCATAATGACCGAATTGATTACCTTCATGCATAGGGAATTTAGACTCCCTGGTATAAAAGATTTTAAAATCATCATTAACCTCCCCTTTTTCTTTTCTATTTCTATATTATTATATGATGATTTTTGAATTTTCCATATACAATAAAAGATTTTTTATTTTTGAATTTTAAAATTATCATTAACCGATATCTCTTATGTCATGTCAATGATAATATAAAAATGGAATTGGGATCCGGATGGAATATAATGAAATAGAGCCACTTTGAGGTTCCCTATGAAATGCGGCATGAAACGGATTGTTCCTTTGGCATAGCACTGAGATACTCTTTTTTTCTCTATTTAGGCCTAGAAAGATTAACAAAATATGTGACGTGATAGTTGGTATAATCACACATTTGGTCATTTTTTTTACTTATTCTCTTAATTTAATCATATTTTTAAATAAATTTTAACATAAAATATATATTTTTAAATGAAAATTAAAAATAAAATATTTTAAATTAAGTTAATAATAAAATATATTTAATAAGTTAATCTAAAAAATTTAAGTTAATATATATAAAATATTATGAATTTAAGTATTTATACACTAAGAATATATACATCATGTTGTCTACTTTAGACCAAGCAATGATTTTGGCTTAATAGTTGGAAACATGTTTAGTTTCTAATTGACCAAGGTTTGAATATTTTTTGCCGCAATTTGCTTTCCTTTGTTTTCTTTCAGCCATAGGGTGACACATGTCACTTTTTGATTTGTAGAAATAAATATATTAAATTAAAATAAAGTTACTCCTCCAATCAAATGGTGACACATGGCATGACATGTGACATCGTCCGATTGGAAGATTAAATTTATTTTAATTTATAAAAAGTATGACTAAATTTAGAGAATATATAAATAACATGGACCAAATGTGTGATTATTTCAAAATATTTAACTGTTGTTAACGACAGTTAACTTGGGGTAACCATATCTTAATTAAATAAAAACGAAATTGACCATATCTTATGTTTTCTGAAATCAGTGACTAAAAGTGTACAAAACACAAAACATAAGTGATCATCCGTATAGTTAACTATTAAGAAAATTACAATGTTTTTTACGTGCAGATGAAGTTACCGACAGCTGAAATCAAATTGAAAGAAAATAAAAAGTACATAGATTAAGATGAAATTTTATAAAAAAAATTGACTACATAATAAAATGAAACAATGATTTTAAGGAAGGCGTTCAAATATTTAATTCGCTTAAAGTTAATTTCTAAAAATTTCTTATTTTAGTCATTCCACTTTTATTTCTTTACAATTTGGCTTTAAAAATTGAAATAAAATTGTCTATTTATTTTTACTAAATATTGTTTAAATTTATATTATTTCTTCTTAAATATTGTTTATTTTAAATAAGTTTTATTTACTTTTACTAAATTTTTACTTTTTCTAATACCAAGTTTAAATTTATATTATTTCTTCTTAAATTTTGACAAACTATTTTCAACCATGTGTAAAAAACTCATGTAATAAATATTCTTTTATCATATTATTACTTTTATATCAAAGATTAAATATAAAACAAGTGTGAAACTATATCTTTTTTCATGAATATATGCCTAAAGTATTTTTTGACTCATCTCGGTGTGTAACATTACAAACATTACCATTTGAGGTGCTTGAGCCATCAACGACGTTAATTTCTTCTGTTGAGTGGCATATGTTACCATCTGGTGATTTTGAAATTTATTTTTAAAAACATATTAAAAATATTAGTATATTTATATAAAAATAATTTTCTCTTAAATTATAAAAAAAGCCCCAAAAGCCCTAAAATCCCCAAATCCTAAATTAGCACGCCACCACCATCTTTTTTGGTCACGACCATCACCGCTGATGTAGTCCATGATATCCTCCTAGTCATACGTCGCCATAGTTGTCGTTGATTGGTCGTTGAAATTGCGTGGGATCACGATTTTCATCCTAAGGTTTGCATGGTATAAAACGTCAATTCGTCGTCGATCGGTCAAGATTTCATAAGAGTTTTGGTCACCAGGGAGAAGTGAGGTCAGGTGGAGCTTCATTGACGGCAAAGGATGAAGGTCGGCATTGGTTTAGGGGTTGAAACGAAGGTTTTTAGAGTTTTGGGATTATTTCAAAATTTTAATTTTTTTAAATATATAATTTTAATTTTCTAAATAAAATTTTTAAAATTACCAAATAATTACACGTGTCACTTAACGGGAGAAATTAACACCATTGATGACCTGGACACCTAAAGTGATAACATTTATAAATTTAGGCACCTAGATGAGCCAAAAATACTTTAGGCACCTATTCGTGAAAAGCGATATAGTTCAGGCACTTATTTTGTATTTGAGCCTTATACCAAACATAGCCTTAATGTAGCTTTCAATACCTACGAATAATAATGCACCCAACAAATTTGAAACATTTCCAAATTGGGTAGGCATTATGACAAACCAAATTGATTTGAAGTATTGCAATTATGAGTTATCTTCCACTTTCACCTCCCCCCTAATCCCTTTGCCTTAACACAAAATTCAATCAACTTGTCAAAATGTTCCCCTAATATAGCACCCTTAAACCCTAATTTCAAATAATTCCCTCAAAACTCGATTATCAGTATAATGTTAAACTTTTAGTTCCGTAAAATTATCGTTTTTAATTTGATTCATTGATTGATTTAGATTCAGAGATCGTAGTCTTATTATAGGAGTGATCATCTTTATGTAACTTATTTTATTCACGATATCCGAATTCAAACCTTAAATGCGAATAAATAAGATATAGAAAATGTTCAACAAAGTGCGGCTCCCATTTTCTTCCTAGTGCCTATGAATGTTTGAAACTAGTAGTGTACACCATCATGGAAACCAAGTTTCATTGGCTCAACCCAAAGAGGGAGAACAGTGTCTTTTTCATGGTCTTCAATTGTCAATTAGACAGTTTTTTAGTGAATCTCATGAGGGTAAACTATCCAAATAGTCACTTTGTTTCATAATTATTTACTTTTGGTCATCAAGTTTTAAAAAAGTAATGTTTTAGTCACTTTATCGGTTTATAACATTCTGGTCACTAAGACGTTAGATATTGTTAGTTTAATGACGTGACATGTTGGTAAAAGGAGTTGTTTTTAATTTGACCCCTGAACTTCAGATAAAATACTAATTCAACTCCTAAAATTTAGATAAAATTACAATTTAACTTTTAAATTTTAGATAAAATCTGACTTCTTTTGAAATTAAACTATAATAATAAATGAGTAAACTACTTCTTTGATATTCCACCTACTTTCGTATTTAATTTCAAAGAATAACAATGATTCTAAACTAGATTTCTTAAATTTAAGATTTTTTTTATAAACAAACATTATATTCGCGTTCAGGAACTTAAAAGAGAGTGAACTAAAAATTTTAGAGTCCAATGGTTGTTGATGGCGAAGGCCAATGGTGGCATACAGAGGGGGACGATCGACAGCGGAAGACTTTAATCGAATTCATTGGTTAAATTAAAATTTTATCTAAAATTTAAGGATCAATTTGATATTTTATTTAAACTTTAAGGGTTAAATTAAAAATAAATCCTTTTATACCACGTCATCAAAATAATGATATTTAACGTTTCGTTAATCAAATTGATATAAATCAATAATGTCAGTTATCAAAATGTTATTTTTTAAATTCAATACTAAAAAATAAACACTTATAAAATGAAATGATTTCTAGGGGTGTTCAAAGTTCAATTTTAAACGATCGAACAAAAAAAAATTCGATTAATTGATCAGTTAATTTTTTTATTCAATCGGATAAAAGTTAAGAATCTTTTTCAAACTTTGATTATCAATTAATTTATTCGAAATCGAGTAATTAATCAAATTAATCAAAATTTTAAATATTTAATATAATATATATTATTTATATATTACTTAGCCTTAGAAGTGTTCATATTTCGATTTTAACTAAATTAATTGACCAAATTAATTAAAAATATTCAATATTAAATATATAATATTTATTATTTAGAAATTTTGGTTAATTTGGTTAACCGACCAGTTAACCAAATTTTCTTTAATTTGGTTAAAAGATTTTTATTTTTAAAAAACCGATTTAGTTAACGGTTAAAAGAGAAAAAAACTGATTGCCGATGTTTAGATAATTCGATTCGATCTGTTAATCAAACCGACCAATTCAACATCCCAAATCATTTCGATAATTTACCCTTACTATTAATCCCTTCGGTTAATGGAGGTAGCATAAGATTCCATTCACGATCAAGAACTATGTTCTTCAACAAGGTCTAAGATATAGGATTTACCCTTACTATTAATCATTTCGTTAATCATTTCGATAATTTACTTGTCTAGTGTTCTTACAAACATGTTTGCTTTAGTTTGGTGGATTAGGATTGACTTTTATGAGGACATTGTGTCTAGTTTTGTTGAGACTAAAAATTCTTACAAGTTTCTAAGGAAGGTGTAGAACCAGTTATCTACTTTTCTTTGATACAATGTTCCTCATGTTTTTTCAATAACCTACTACCAAAACAAGTTAACTTTCTCCACATACCATATCACCAACCATTGACTAAACAAAATACAGATTCAGACAAGCCAAACCTAGTTCAAACCAATGACTGGCCGGCCGATACAGATTCCGGTTCCCGACTCTGGCTGCGGCACGACACATACGTCTCCCTATCACATTAGGAGGAATCACCGACCGAAGAGTCAGAGAAGATAACAAGTCGTTTACCATACAGAAAAATATTAAAAACCATCTAAAAGAATTCGAATAAAAAATAGATACAAATAGGTCTGACTGTATCAACAAACAAACCATAATAAAATATTACTGATATTATAAATCAGAACCAAACGTTGCGAGAAAACTATTACTATATAATATATATATATAGCCTCTTTCAATTACTAGAAAACAAAATGCTACAATTGGTAAATATACTCTTATCAAATACCTATTCGGATCTTATTAAGTATACAAATGTCCCCTAACTCACTATAAGATGATACTTTATTAAGTCTCTTAATCACTAAAAGTTACAAAATAGTCTATTGATTATAGGATATTATTTTTTGAGTCCCTCAATTATTAAAAATTACAAAACGGTCACTTAACTATTTCATATATTCCAAACCCGTCCTTTCTCTTTAAAAAAATAACGATAATATGAGTTGAACGTTAACATGTTGTCAATGATATGATAGTCGTTTGAAATTCTATGATCATATTTTATCATATTTTAGTCAGTAAATTAACATCCAACTCAAATTGTCATCAATTTTTTAATGAGAAAGTACAAATTTAAAGCATATGAAATAGTTGGTGATTATTTTATAACTTTGAATAGTCAAAAGACAAAAAAAAAGCAACGTCCTATAATTAAAGGACTATTTTATAATTTTTTAATTAGTCAAACGACTTAATAAAACATCATCCTATAGTCAGAAAACGACTTAATAAAACATCATTCTATAGTCGGAGGACCGTTTATATACTTTTCCCTAATAAATATATCATCCTAAAGACTTACGGTTAAATTTACACAATATTTAAATTATTAATAACCTTTCAAATTACTAAATTTAATTAAAAATTATATTCATTAAACTACCTTAATAGTAAAAAAGAGTGTTATTCTCCTTAAAAAAATTTAAATTCGAACAATTGTGTCTTTAAAATATATAATCATCATTAACTAAACTCTTAAACTAAAGACACACTTACATTTACACAATTTTCCAAACTAATAAATAAGAGATACTTACACTTTTTAATTTTTTTTCATTAATATTAAGTATAATATAATATTGGTTTAAAAATATTTCACAATATAATATATGTTAAAAGATAACTTTCAACCATATAATATCGAACGCTAACACTCTTAATATTTCTGGTGCTCAAACTCAAACCTCAAGAAATAATTTATTTATCAGTGAAGTCGTTCGATTCCTACCGTACTTAAACTCATTCAACCCCACAATTTTGACCAAATGTTAATTAAGTTGTTCACCATCTGCCCCCTACCACATGCATTCTCCTCTCAAAGCTAATTATCTTGAAATTTCTTTTTGGTCAAAAGCTCTGCAAAATCTCACCATCTCTTCAACACATTGATAAACTCGAGAGTTTGTTCAAATTAGAAGAAAAAAATTACCAAAAAGCATAAAATATTGGAGAAATACGACTGAGTTTTAACACAAATAATCATATGAGACACTAAATTCATTAAGTAAAATTAAACATTCAAATTGTAAATAAAAAAAATTAGATTGAGAAAGCCGTCTTTGCATCTATAGTATTCGATTTAAATTAATCGATTAATAAATTAGATTCTGACGATTATACAAAAGGAAAAGATTGAGTCTCAACAAGCATACCATGAAAGAAGAATGTATTGAATCCTTGCAATTGACCCAAAACAAAGTTGATTGAGAGGTAGTTCTACAAAGTAATACAATTGACCCATGAACTTGTTTGAATTCACAAAGATCATAAACTATGAACATGGTAAAAACAAAAAGCCCTACCTTTGATACTACTCTTACATGAAAACAAAAAACAAAACCCACAACTTGTTTTGCACCAAAAACCCACCAATCCATTGCCGTTTCCGGTTAAGAAAACGGCGGAGGACACCGCGTAGTACCCCAAAACAGGTCATGAGGCATTTGTCCATTAGGCAGCAAACTAGGAGGCAAGTTATACATTGGCATTGAACCACCTTGGGGATGATCTTGGCTCATACCTTGAGACTGAGACTCCGAATATCCATCACCGCCGTCTTTACTACTATTGTTATTGTTATGTCCGTCGCCATCGCTGCCGCCACCACCGCTATTTTCATCCTCCATAGGCAACCTTTCGAAAACCGCATTGGTAAATGTCGCAGCGATGACCATAACCGGTCCGGATGCATCTAGTGCCCCGACTACACTGCCTCCGACAACCTGACCTTGCCCGCCGGCTAAATACACCGTCAGCCCCGTCGCGACCGGGGGAGACGGTGCGGGCAGGAACACACCGGATAAAGATAAGATCTCGAATCTTCCAGGTAAAGTGATCACCCCACTAGGGGCAGCTGGTTGGCGGAGAGTAACATTGGTGACAACACCACTTCCACTCAAAACCGAGACACCGCAGCGGCGGAGTTGAGCGAAATTGCCGATACACTCGGCAACATTGTCGCCGCTAGCGATTTCAAGCACATGGCTATGAAGAGAGTTGGGGCTTTCTTTAGTGATAACAACGGGAGGCTTTGGCTTGTTCTTCGAACCAGGCGGTCGACCTCTCGGACGGCGAGAGGCAGAACCCGAACCTGGTTCGACGGTTTCGAGGGCTTGAGTTTGGTCTTCCGATTCGATATTTTCTCTATTATCTTCATTATCCTCTCGACGATCTTCATTCGAAGGACTAATATTAGCTCTAAAACCTCCCATTTGATTATCTTCAGATGAATTTCTAAAAGCTGTCACATTCCCAGCCCACCATCGATTAGCCATGGCTTTTCAAAGATAGATCTTCAAACAAGAACACCAACAACCTTATCAATTGTCTTAAAACCAGACCAACATACTCATGAACCAGACATTTAAGACATGGGTTCCTCTTGTTTTTGCATGAAAAAAACAAGCCCTAACCACAATCCACAAAGATCAGATCCAAGTTTCAAACTCCAAAAAACATATAGGATCTCAGAAACTAAAAAGGACCCATAAAAGGATTGTTTGAAGGACACTCTATTTACAGATGAAAAAGGAAGCAAAGAAATCAAATCAAAGCAACTGAAATAGATCTTTCAAGTACGGAGTAAAAAAACACTAGCTTGATTTCAGGAGAGGAGAGGTAGGGGTCCTCTTTGCCCTTTGTTGATGCATCCTTTGTAGCACAGCTGACCCTGTTAAGGGTAGGGTACCCTTTTAAAGGTAAAAAAACACTTGGTTTTGTACGATTACTCTGTCGGAAAGCCCCACTATTTGTTTTGCAGAGGCTGGTTTCTGTATGTCGACCTGGTTTTCCCTTTTACTTTTGTTGTTTTTGGTTTTTACAAAGGTTTTCTTTTTCAAGCTTAATATGGTTATAGTTCCAAGGGGAATGCATTTATACTGTACATCTAGAGGAAACCCATCATCATTAAATGGGAACTGTTCATCCTTGGTGGTATTGGAGTTGATTTTGATTGGGAATTTAACATCGATATGATATTATGAGAAATTTAAAAATATTTTTAAAATACACATATGTGTTAATAATAAAAAATTTATATATATAATTAAAATTTTAGGGTGAATATCTTTAATAAAAATAACGATAAATTTAAAGAAATTTGAATTCTAGAAAGGAAACATGTCCACCATGAGATTTATGTACATCCGCTACTAATTATTTTATCTATATGAATTATATTTATATTTTCAAATCTTATATATTTATATATTGGTTTCTTTTAATAATTTGAGTTGATTATAAATTAAATATTTCTTAACTATTAACACGTAAAAATATCATGTAAAAATAGTTATTTGAATTCAAGATTTCAAGAGACAATAATATTATTTTTAATTACTAAGATCGCTTGATAAATTCATATAAAAGATTTTTTAAAAAATAATTAAATATAATCTTTTAAACATATATTCATGAAGTGAACGAAGATAAGACCTATATACATCTCGTTGTTGCTCAAGTAACTCATGCTCGTGCACTTATGTATTTCTGGCATACGTCGAGTGTATTGTTTCTTTTTAGATAAAATTTGCATAATTTTTGACCCACTAATTTTTATTTTCTTTTATTTTATATTTAAAAAACATTAATATCAAAAAAATCGTACATATGACCAACCACGTAATCAAAGATATTCTCTTAGACAAATATTTCAAAAGGCGATTATATATAATCACTTTTGATATATTTTAGTACCTAAAGTTTCACTTTTGATATGTTTTAGTACTTAAAATTTTGATTTTTATAAATCATAACTAAAATTTAATATTTTGTTTCATTTTATTATCCTGTCGTTAAAATTTTAACGAAAGACTTACGTGGCATTTTTAAATTATTTTTTAATGTTTAAATTATTATTTAATTAATTTTATTCACCTAATAAGGCATTGACACGCGTCATCACCATATTAGAAATGCAACAAAGAAACCTCCTCTGAGGAGACTACGAGGAATCAAACCTGGGAGTCCTTGGAGCAGACATGGGAGCCCAACTATCTACGCTAGGGATATTAAAAATTAGCTGACCCTATTCTCATTTGTAATGGGATAAGAGAGAGGTAGGATAATAAGTTGCCCCCAACGCCAGGTTGAGAGCATCTTCCGTGCGAGACCTCCAGCTTTATGAATTGCCCATCGTGGGACTCGATCTCACGACCACAAGGTTAAGAGCCTTGCTCTACCAACTGAACTGAATGAGCAATTCATAGGCTGGGGATATTAATGATATCAATTTGCTGAAGTTTGTATTTAAAGTATATAAACTATAACTATAAAATAAAAGAACTTTATTAGATCTACTTTAAAATTAAATTTATTAAATAAAAATTTATATATATTATAAAATTAATATTAAAAATTAAATTTATGATATTTATTATAATAGAATACAAGTTTTAATCTGTTTATTGGTTAAATGTTTGAATATTTTTGTGATATGTCTTAAGTTCAAATAATAGATCTAATAAATCTCTTTTATTTTATAGTTATAGTTTATATAAGTTAAATTCAAACTTCAGCAAATTGACATCAATATTATGCCTTTCCTAGATGGTTGGACGTTCATCCTTCCTCCAAGGATACCCGGGTTCACATCCTAGTGGACTCATCTAAGGTTATTTTTCCTTTTTAGTTGAATAAAACTAATTAAAAAATAAGAAAATAATTTAAAAATGTCACGTCGGCTCTGTCGTTATTACTAAAATAAAAACAAAAAATAAACTTTAGATATGATTTTGTAAAAGTATGATTTTGTAAAAATTGACACTTTAAGTACTAAAACGTACAAAAAGTGAAATTTTAAGTACTAAATGTGTGGTTTTCCCTTTTAATAAATAGTATTATTTTAATATTATTTTAATAAAAACTTGAAATATATATTATTTTAATAAATTACCCTATTTGATCTTAATTTTTAAAATTTAGAGTTAGGTACATTATCAATGCATCACTACTATTTTAACTAACTTTCAATTAGGATGAATTAAAATATTCAAATCAAGAAGCTATGGAATTCAAGCATGCCCCTTAAAGGAAACCTATATAGCAAGCAAGTAGGCCATATAAAACCATGTGCTAGCTATTCATAATGTTTCCACATGAAGATCATTGATATGATTTTGGTTATGACATGATGACGATCATGATCATGATCATGATCATGATCAAGGGCTTAAGTAGGGGTGTGTAAATTCGGGTATCCGGATTTTCGGGTACCCGGAACTTCCGGGTCGACTATTTCTCGGCCCGTGTCACGACCCGGATATTACGGGTACCCGGTAATCGGGTACCCGGATTTTGCGGGTACCCGGTAATCGGGTACCCGATACCCGATTTTTAATTTTTAATTTTTAAATTATTAATTTAAAAAAATATATATACAAATTTAAATATTCAAAACTTCGAATTACATACTCTAACATCAAAACATAAAATTTAAAAGTTCAAAATACAAAATATAATAATCCATAATATAAATAATTTATTATATTTTATATAATTATATATTAAAAAAATAAAAAATAAAAACTAACCGGGTACCCGGAAAAACTAGATTTTGTGACCCGGGCCCGACCCGGCCGGGTAATTTTTTTTAAAGAAATACCCGATTTTTTAGATTCGGGTCGGCAGGTTGACGGGTCGGGTCAACCGGGTCGGGTAATTTTGCACACCCCGCTTAAGACCAAGTTTATTTGAAAGTTGGGCACGCGAGAATGTAGCAAATCAAATTGAGTAATGCACTTCCATTATTCAAAAGCTTCCCTTAACCTTGATTTAGGGTTGGACTGATATCAAATTATGGAGAAGATTTATGGAGCAAATAAATTTGAGTAATATACATAATGATTTAGTTATTATTTTAATTTTGAAATGGTTTATTTTACAATATTATCATTATTTTTTAAGAGTAGGCAATTGAAATATAATTAAAACATAACATTATAAGTAATTTTAAAAGATATAATAATTGAGTGACCAAAACATAAATTAAATAATAGATGAGTAACCAAATAGTTAATTTACCATATATATATACCTCTCCAGATATAAGTTAACCTAGTGAACTTTAGTGATTAAAAAATCTGTTGATATTCTTTGAGGTATAGGGATCGAGCGTCACATGTGTAGAGATATGGACGTTAATTGTTAAAGGGTTGAGAATAGGAAGGATATGGGTCGTGATTTAGGCCAACTCAACCAAAAAAAAATATACACAATCCATACAAAGCTCAATCTGACTCAAGTTCAGGGTGATTTCACCTTACCCGACCTGACATGAAATAAATATATTTATTAAAAATATAGATCTAATTGAAAAGTAATATATAGGAAAATATTATTGTCATTATCCCTAAATATATAAAATAAAATTACATTATTTTTTGAGTCAATTTGGATCAGATATTTTTCACACTAAACTCGAATTTGATCTGATCTGGACATATCCTCTAAAAAAACTCAACTCAACTTGACATGAATTTGATTTTATTTTAAAAATATTTTAATCCAATAAAATCGAGTCCGATCAAAATCCATCAAATTTCAATCTTCTACTATCTTTAGTTAAGAGTTATTCAATAGATATTAACATTTATCGACTCATATTTATTAAGAAAAATAACCTAGCGTCTTAGGGAAACTGGGGATCAAAGGGCCGCACCCTGGGCTGCACCGCCACACGTACACTTCATCTTGTTCGGCAGTCAAACACTGTTTTCGGCCCTGTTTCCGACAGACAGACAGACAGACTGCCCATTATCGGTGCACATCTATCCACTGTTTTGTCGAATCTCTTCTTTTGTTTCCTTTTTAAATGAATAAATAAACCCAAAGTTACCCAACCCATAGCTTCTACGTGTTTCTATTCATGGAAATTGTGGCCAAACCTATTCAAATCGAATCTACCCATTATCCTCCATAGTTTCTAGCATAGAGATGGCCCTTTAATTCGAAACTGACGGATTTTGGTTCGATCTAATTTGACAATATTAAAATTTAAAAAAAATCAGACTCAGATCAAATTGAATTAGATATTTTAAGGAAGTGAGATCAGATCAAATTCGGATAAAAGGTGAAAAATTTCAACCCAATATGGGGATAATAATATATTTTCTTAAAAATAATGTTATTTTTTTAATTAAAGGGCTGTTTGATTAAATCATAATGATTAAACGCTGAATGATTCAATGGCCTGAATGATTTAAAGGCTCTGTATGAATAAGCTCTTAATGTAACACGCTGTTTGATAATGGTTCTGAATTATTCAGAATGTACTTTAATGTTAAATCATTCAGCACAGTCTTCATTCAGAGGTGAGAATCAAACACGCTGACGGTTCAGCATTCAGCGTTGAACGGTTCAGCATTCAGCGATGAACGGTTCAGCATTCAACAGTAAACAAACATCCCCTAGGTCCTTATTTTATATCAGGTTGAGTCATGTCAGATTTATACTCTAAAATTATGAATCATATCAGAGTCGGATCGAATATATATATTTTTTGGATCAGATTGAGTGGAGAATATATAATTTTTAAATCGGGACAGCTTTGGATGAAGGGTCCATATTTTCGAGTCATATCGAGTTAACAAGAAATTCAACCCAACCCGTTGCGATCCTTATTCTAACATCGGTCCCTAGTGTTTTCCCTTTAATTATGAAATGGTAAATTACAAATTCACTTATCGAATCGAAATTTAGTCATGTTAGTTAATTGGGTAATTAGTCACTGGATTGACTAATAATTAATATTTTTTTAAAATTCGGTTATCGGTTTCCTTTGTTCGAAATCGATTAATTAATACAAAATATTTAATACATTATAGATATTATGTAATATTTTAACCCAAATTAATTAAAAATAAAATTTAATTATTTTTTAATCACGCTGGACTCATTAAATATTCAAAAATCAATCGATTTTAACTTTAATAAAAATAATATCTCTATTAAACTCAAATTAATCGTTTGAGAGAAAATTTACAACAAATTAGACGAACTTTGTTTAACTCAGTTAATATTTTTAAAAAAAAAATTGATTTAATTAACAATTAAACCAAAAATTGATTAATTCGATAATTTAGATCGACCGCTGATCAAATTACTCGACCTGTATAAATAAATTTTTTGTTGTTGCCCTCTCGGTTCCAAGGCTTTGTCTTGATTAATTGGGATCGACCTGTATCGTACATCTGGATTTTGTGGATAAATCTTCTGGCAAGGATTTTATTCATACATAAAGACTCAAATTTAAAACTCTATTTAAGCGATATCAAATTGCTTACCATTTATAGATCAACTCACGTAAGTAGGTCGCGTGGTGGTTGCGAGAATTGAAGCGGTTGGAAAAGCGTGAACGACTCGCACATTTGGATCCGAAGCATTGTCGTAAGTATTCGCCAAAGAAGTTATGTGTAAAGTATCGACTTATAAAGATCACTAGATCCGACCCATCACTTAGAGAATGCTAGTGACCCGTTAACATTAATTTTGTGAAAATTATAGTAAACATCAAATTAAAAATGATTGTATAAGAATATTATCACATATCTAATGTGAATCTTTATCTAAGAAATAAATTACTAATGAATGTGATCAGATAAGATCGATTATAATTTCCTTAAATTAGAGGATCTTGTATCATATGAACTAATTTTAGTCGTAATGTAAATCGATCTAAGCCATTGATTTTATGAGATCCCATCCATCCTCAAATTGAAAGAGTAATACGATTTTGAACATTTACTCTATTCTTTTACATTCATTGAAACTTTGAAGACTTGCTCCAGCTTTTTGTGAACCAAACGGAGAAGCTAACATATTGAGCATTTGTGTTTTACAAATTATGCTTGAGGGTAATTTTCTTTAATCTTTAACCTTAAAGAGTAATTTTTTTAAAAATTACCCGACCCGTGATTTTTTCCGGATAGTTAGACAGAGTTTGGACTGATTTCTTTTATAATCTGGTACCCGATCGGACTTGGTAATTTCAATATATATATATATAGTTTAAATTATTTTTTTGTTTTAGGTTCTTTAATATTTTTATATTGAAAATTAAATTTAAATATCTAAATTTTTCTTAGATTTGTTTTATGTATTTTTAAATTTTAAAATTTTAAAATAATTTTTTATTAATTTGTCAATATAAGACTTGTCACGTCAACGTGACGAGTTTGAAAAAAATATTATTTGGGCAAACTCGTCATGTAGGTATGATGAGTTTCCCTACACTATAACTAGGAGTGTTGAAAAATACTCGATCCAATTGACCCGACATGTGCCTACATGAACCTAAAAAAATCAAATAATTCTTTAAAAAATAATCAAATCGTGATTTTTTCAGATAGTTAGATTGAGTTTGGGCCAAATTTTTTTATAATCGTGTATCCGACCTGGTAATTTTACTATATATATATATTTTTAGTTTAAATTATATTGTTACTTTAGGTTCTTTAATATTTTTATCTAGAAATTAAATTTAAATCCCTAAATTTATCTTAGATTTTTTTATGTACTTTTAAATTTTAAATTTATCAAATAATTTTTTATTAATTTGTCAATATAAGATTCGAAAAAAAATCATAATCGATATTATTTTTGAAAATAAACTTTAATTATATATATATATATCCTTAAAATTAACTTAAAGTCACTAATTTTTATGTATCGGTGGTGTATTATGAACTTTTTGAATTTTTATTTATTTCTCATATGAACGGGCACTCCTGACCCAAAAATGTAGGTACTTGTATTTTTCGGGTATTCAAACTTAATGGGTCGGGTCACGGGTCGATAAATACACTACCTGAAAATTTGAGTACCTGATATTTCGGATATACAAAAATGCGGATTACCCCTAACTGTAACATTTGTCGTATATCTCAAATTAATTTTGGTAATCACCCAAAAAAAAAATTTACATGTCTGGCCTATTGGGTCAATTTTACCATTGGTTTGGACCGCTGTTTCTGGTCGGTTTAGCCCCACAATCAATCCAACAGAAACTTGAAATGGCTGCGCGTAAAAGCTTAACAGAAAATCACTATCCATATCTGCTTCATCACTATCCACATCAAACAATTGTCTGAAATCCGACATGGCTCTTCTCTACAATTTCAACAACGTTTCTTGAGGAGAAACTTGAAAAGGGTTCTTTTTCTTTGGGAGAAACATTGTCCAAGGCTAGCTTGCTTGCCCTTGTTTCTGCTTCTGTTTTCTTGGTTGATCCTACACTTGCTTTCAAGGTAAATTTGAGTTTTCATATGATGCACACGAATTTGATCATCGAATCTATGTTATTAGACACGAGTGTGAGCGTCAGATACGAGTTTTAATGTCTTTTGTTTTGACAATGTGTGGTAGATCCTGCTCTTGCTTTCAAGGTAAAATTGAGTTTTCATATGATACACACGAATTTGATCATTTAAGCCATGTTATTTACTCGGGTGTGAGTGTCAGATACGAGTTTTCAACGATTTACATCGGTTACGAATGTCTTTTGTTTTGACAATGTGTGGAGTGTGGTAGATCCTGCTCTTGCTTTCAAGGAAATTTTGAGTTTTCATATGATACACACGAATTCGATCATCGATGCTATGTTATTTAGACTCGGGTGTGAGTATCAGATACGAGTTTTCGATGAATCAAATTGGTTATGAATGTCTTTTGCTTTTACAATGTGCATTGTGTCTGCTAGTCCTTGCTTCTGCTTCTGTTTACTTGGTAGATCATGCACTCGGTTTCAAGGTAAATTTGAGTTTTTGTACGATACACACGAATTTGATCATTGAAGCTATGTTATTTAGACTCGAGTGTGAGTGTCGGATTCGATTTTCCCACGATTGAAATCGGTTACGAATGTCTTTTGTTTTGACAATGTGCGTTGTTAAAAAGGGAGGAGGGCCTTATGGATCTGAAGTAACAAGAGGACAAGACTTAACCGGCAAAGATTTTAGTGGCAAGACATTGATCAAGCAAGATTTCAAGACAGTATTGTTCTGTTTTTTCAGTTAATTGATATGTCTTTGGTATTTGACTTTGTCAATCTCAATGCTTTAGAGCTTATTTGATTTTCCTTTTTCCTCCATTTCAGTCCATACTTCGACAAGCCAATTTCAAAGGCGCAAAATTGCTCGGTGCTAGCTTCTTCGATGCCGATTTGACAGGTTTTCTCCCAACTATTCCATGTAAACTAACTAAATTCGAACATTTTTCATTAAGAACTTCAAATGTCCCCCCATTTTTCTGTTGTCTCGAATATAGGATTCGACAAGGCTAATTTCAAGTTTCGAGCTTGTTTTTATGGTCCGGTAATGTGGTTAAATTGGCATCACTGGTTAAAAGACCTCGATTCATATCGGTTTTCATTAAATATCTGTAATGTTTATGAGTTGAGGCTGTAAAAGGCCTCGGGTTGAATCGATTTTTCATGGATCTTCCGCTGCTTTTATGCTTATATATGCTTACATGACAGACATCGACCTTTTTCGTGTTGCTGCTAGTAAATAGTTCAGATAAGTGCATGCCTGCAACTTTGGATGAACACTTGAATCTTTTGTTCTTTGTCCCCGCTCATGTTTTAAACGGTTCTCAATTAACCGAAATGATGCAGGAGCCGACCTTTCCGAAGCTGATCTTAGGGGTGCAGATTTTTCTCTGGCAAATGTAACGAAGGTAAAGATCAATCACATGTTAGGTGTATATCTTTTCGTATTGGAAAGATCTTTTAAATTCGGGTTTGATCCGAGTCTGTTTTCAGACGGATAATTTAGTGTTCTATAGGATGATATCTTCTTTCGAATCTCCGATCGTTCTTACCTGCAGGCAAATTTAAGCGACGCGAACTTGGAAGGCGCGACTGCAACGGAAACACATCTTTCAAAGGATCAAACATAACAGGTTCTGGTATGTATGAACTCCTGTTTACTTAACTCTCCGTCTGCTGAATATCGATGAACTGTGCATAATTTGCCTGCAAATCTCATTATCTCGTAGTCGGTCGGTTTATCTGATTGTCTTCATAAGATCAGATTTCACAGACGTACCGTTGCGAGATGGTGAATATCTCTGCAAAGTTGCAGACGAGTAAGATATGCTATAATAACTCCTTTAAAACATGTTTGACATTTCTCTGATTATTGAAACGGCGTTGTGGCATTAGGGTGAATCCGACCACCGGAAACGCAACACGGGACACATTGCTCTGCAACTAGACGAAAGATCGAGAAATCGACACCGCAGCGGGTGTTAATTTTGCTGTGAGAAAACTATGCCATTGTTTGTGTTGCATCCCACGTTGAAGATACATGAAATTAAACAAACATGTAGTGATACGATGCACAAGGCATGAACTCAAAGGTGATGAGAAGTTGTACCTCTTAAAATTCTAAATTCCGATATATTTTAAGTATTTTTTTATAATATTTATCGAAGATCTAATTTTACTATCTAAATTACAATATAATTTCTTAAAAGATCGTATTCCGACATAAAATCTTACATCTATCCATAATTATAAACACATTGATCCTTTAAACATACCATTATTTTTTATTTTGGACCGACAAATTAATAAAATAATAATGTGAATATCTTTAGTCTTGATCTTTTCTGAAACATCTTCTATTCGATCTGACGATAACTAAATCGAAGATATTATCATAGAACCTAAATTAGAATTAAACATTTAGAAATTATACTTAGAACATAATCACACTCACTTTTTAAATAATATAAGCCTTAATCATCAATCATTAAGCAACCTACAAGTAATATCATGCTTGAAGACCAAATTATAATTTTTGAAAAGTTCAAGGACCCACAACAAATAACAATAGATTAATAAATTTTTAGTTTGAAACCAAATAAGTCTCATTAAAGTATAGTTAATCCAGTTGTGGACTTTAATAAAAAAAAAAATCATAAAAGCAGAAATTATAAGTAAAATCGTACAATAGACATATATTCATATGTGACAACTATTAGGTATCAATTAACAACCTTTTAAATTTTCAGAGACTAAAAATGTAATGTCTAGAAGTTGAAGGACTACCTTACGAGTTATTATTTAGTTCATTTTTACTACTAAATATCCAATTTAGTCATTATACATGCTATTATACTCCCAAAAGTCCTTAAACATCATTTTATTGCTTAGAAAATTATTAAAATTTTGTGATCAACAAATTTATTGTACTATTTCAAATTATAGTCATTTTGGCAGAATATATAAATTTTAGGGACTAAAATTGTTATTATAAAACGTCACAAGTTAACAATAAAATCAACACAAAAACCAAACGTAACGTTAGGTATTATACACGCACGTAAGTATTGAAATATAAATGCATTTATTAAACATGCATGCGAGAATTAAACGCAAGTATTATTTTTAAAGGATAAATTATGCATTTAGTATTTAAACTATCAATTTTAATTCATTTTAGTACTTAAACTTTACAAATTTTCAAAATCATACCTAACGTTTAATTTTTGTTTTATTTTAGTACCTGCATTTAAAAAAATGGACAAGCTCGCCAGTCGTTGCATCCGTCGGCCGATTAAGCACAAACTTTTCGGCATGTACCTTTTCGACCCCTTGAACACGATTTCACCTTCCATTTCATCGGAAAACGCTTCAATCTCCCTAAATCGACGATGGACAATTCGATTTTCTTCATCCTCAGATCTCCGTCGTCAACCTTCTGATAGGCTTGAAACTGGACTATGTAGGTCAACTTGTCATTCTTTCATGGTCCACTCGTTCGAATTGGTTATTCGTCTACTAGAGCTATGCGTCGATAGCCGGTCCGTTAAGTTTTTAACAGTAGGTACTAAAATGAAAGAAAAACTAAACATTTGGGTATAATTTTAAAAGAATTAAAAGTTTAGATACTAAAACAGACCAAAACTAATAGTTCAGGTACTAAATACATTTTCTAAAACACTTGAATTAAAGATTAAACGAATTTGTTTAAGAATGTTCAATGCATGAGTGAAGGTGCTCAAGGATGTTGGGCTTATTTTTCACTAGAACATAGGCCTATGAAATATCTATTTGCTAGATCAGGTAAAATTAGCCCAATAATATAATCGGGCTAATTATTTAACCCAATACGACCCAAAGCATATTATTCGAGAATTTACCGCATTTATTATAGTGACTTAAACTTTTATTGAAACTCGTTACGTTGACATGATTTCAGTTTTTCGCTCAGTCGCTCGGTTCCTTTTTCCTCATTCTAATAAATGACCTTTCGGGGTTTCAAACTCAAACTTGTAGTCTTGTCCATGATGAAGTTTACATGGACACTGCAACAATCATTCATATCGACATTTCTCATTTCCTTTCATTGACGTTTCAACTCAAACGCAATTACGTTCTTTCGAGTCATTTCTCATCGATGTAGTTTTATTTATGTACAACAAATATGCGCATGCGCATGCACATAAACTAACTCGAAATAAGACGAGTAAAGAGAGCGAGTGTAGGGTTCTCAACACCAAAGACGGGCTATAAATCATACTCTACATTGCTCCGGCTCTTCATTTTCCGACCCATATGTCCAACCGCGTATCAGGGCGTGAATATGGGGATAATAACCCTCTAAATATGTGAGGGAAACTTAGAAAAATCGAACATACCTGCATATCCGGGTTCGAGTAACATATTCTCGAACATACCCGTGTATCCGGGTTCGAGTAACATATTCTCGAACATACCTGTGTATCCGGGTTCGAGTAACATATTCTCGTATATATGAAGTACCAACACAAATTGCCCTGCCTATGTACCACTAAATACTAGTCGTTTCCCATTGTCTGCATTTCCTTATCCTAATTAGCATACTTCCCTTCTTTTTGCTCCCTCTATCCTTGATCTCACAGCATTGCCGATGGGGCGCCTGCATAAACAAAGAAAAACGACGTTATGGTCTTTTCGTCATACGATGTTCATCGCAATCAACATCGGAACTCACCTTTTGCCAATAATCGGGAGCCATCTTCATCGAAGTAACTATGATGCTTTTGATAGCCATTACCGGGGCATAAACTGCTGTATTATTACAGGTTTTTCCCGACGTGTCTAACTTGTATCTGGTCCGGGTTCCAGTCGAGCCAACCTCCTCAACCCGGTCCAGGAAGTAGATGACCGGCTGTTCGCATGGGTCGACCGGCATGATTCGAGTATTAAACGTGAAAGGTCCGTCGCTCCAACTCCTCCATGTCTTGAAAGTTTGCAGCGGGGTATGCAGGTCGAATGCGGCCACCGGCTTTGGATATATTTGAATGGTGTATCCCCATGCAACGGCGATCGACCATTTCCTCTTGTTGTCGTAGCAGATACTTTGCTGGAGGATCCGGTAAGGGTCGAGCCTGTACGGTTCGATAAGGGCTTCCAAGGAGCCGGTCCGGGTCTTGTTCGGGAACATGGGTGCCAAGGCCTCAACGTGGTGGAATGAGAGCAGTGGCGCCATGGGATGCGCTGCAAGCAGTCCATACGCATCCCCTCTAACGTCAAACTGAGATTATCAAAATGAAATTAATATCATCAATTTGGTCAAAATTGAAATTATCAAAAAGAAATTAATATCATCAATTGGGTCAAAATATCCCATCAGTCCTTGTATTCTGGTAAACTTTGAAATATAGTCCCTAAACCTAAAAAAACTTAATTCAAGAACATGCACATAATCAACAGCGTATGATCGAATGCAAAACTTGTATCGATTCGAATAAATTTGACCAAAGAGAGAGGAAAGAGACAAACCAAGAACATCAACAAATATTAAATGTTTCAGATCCTTTAGTACTCTCTTAAAGATACATGGGGACCGGACCAAATCAAAACTAGACCAGACAGGTGGACAATAAAGTAATCTTATGTTATCCTACTTTATATTTTTTTAATTACTTTTATTATTATTATTATTATTATTTCAATAAAAAGTATGCTTAGTCAACTAATGAAAATAACAAAAGTAAATAAAATATGGGATTTATCATTTATGTGCATACAAATGTTGGACATGCATTAATGATGCTCACATGCAAGCCAAGACAGCACATCATTTTGTTACTTCTTTAAATCTTATTATATTATAAATTATTATTATTATATTATAAATTCGATTGTTTTTTATGATAAAGTAATGGAATTAATGAAGTCGTGTCACTTAGTGAAAATAAAATATTTAAAATTTGTTAGTTCTTGTTAGAATAAAAAAATATTAATAAAATATGTTTGAATAACTTAATAACAACAACAACAAAACCCTATTCTCACAATGGGATAAGGGGGAGATAAGGTAGTAGGTTGCCCCCAACACCAGGTTGAGAGCAACTTTCGTTGAAGACCTCCGTTGAATAACTTAATAGCTAAGTTTAAAAAACAAATATAATATACAAATCATGAAATTTAATATATATGCAAATAATATGTTTGGATATGTAAAAAAATATTTTTTATTTTAATTTTCTTAAATAACCTCCAGCCCAAAATCATAGCTAATTTTTTTTATTTTAATAGAAAATATTAATATTTTATTTTATTTTATTTTATTTTTTGAATTTTCCAATAGCAGTGAAGAAATTTTATCTGAAAGATTGCTTCAATGTAAGGTGGACATGCTACAAAACAACTTCCTTTCGAATCCAATCTATACAGTTGTTCAACTATGTATGTATTTTTTTATTTATACATGCATTGTATTTTATCTTTATTTTTAATTTTCCAACTGCAGGAAGTCTCCCACAGAAGTTGCTCTCAGCGTTGGGGGCAACCTACTACCCTACATCCCCTTACCCCATTGCATATGAGAATAGGACTCTGTTGTTGTTGTTGTTGTTGTTATTTATTACTTAAACTTTCAGTTTTTTTAAAAACTTGACGTTAAATTTTAAACATGTACTAAAGTGAAACAAGAACTATAATTTTTAAAAGTGTGGTACTAAAATGAAATAAAAACTAAATTTCATGTAAAAATTAAAAATTTAGATACTAAAACAGACTAAAACTAATAATTTAGATATTAAACGCGTAATTTACCAAATTTTTTTCACCACATCACAATTTTCCCCAAGGATAAGTCACCTTCTAACACTAACTTAACAAAAGTGAGATTTATAAAGGTGTAACATCAAAATCCAATACTATAAGAAAAGGTGGCGACCCCAATCATTAATCAGTGGACCAAATTCACCAACCAAATGTCAAGATCAAAGTGGGGGTGAAAAACCAAAAAGAAATATCCACGTGGCAAACAATCAACCGATCGTAAAAAAAAGTAACCGCAGGGTAAAACCATCACTCCATAAACAATCGCCACGTGTAAAACAAGATGGTAAAAACGGACGTACCTGATGGAAGCCTGGCTCTTTGGTGAGTGGGACCCCGATCTCGGTAATGCAAGCCCAAATGCGTTGATCGGAGCCGTAGAAATAGTAGTACCGGTTAAGACAACCGTCCAATACTTTGACTAATTTCTCCGCCAAGGGGTAACTCACGGCGAAACCTCCTCCGCCGAACGCCATGTCGTATGCATGCATTACGTTCTGTTCGACGCTCTCCGAAATCCCGCCGATGTACCACATTTCACGGTGATCGTATCTTTGTCATATAAATAATTATCACATCATAAATTTTATTTAAACTTTTTAAACATAATCTTACTTAGAGTAAAAAGAACAAGGAAAATGCTCCTAGTTTCATCAATTAATTAAGGATATATTATATGTTTAGTATCTAAATTATTAATTTATATATTTTAATATTTAAAATATTAAAATTTATAAAATCATACCTGAAGTTTAATTTTTGTTTCGTTTTTATAACCCGTTAAAAAATATTAAAAATTTAAATATTAAAACAGATTAAAACTGATAATTCAACTGATCAAAATTAATAATTTAAATATTAAATATATAATTTATCCATTAATCAAATATATTTGTTCTAATTTTATTTATTTTTTAATTATAAAGTTAAAATGAGACTTAGATATAATTTTAACAAAATAATTGAATAATCAAATTCATAATTTCCGCTAATTTCTAGTTTTTAAAGTTAATATAAAAAATTAAAATTAAATGGTGAAAATGATAGTGTACCTTCTTAAGGCAGAAACTATGTTATGAGTGAAGAACACAGTATCGTCGTCTCCCATCACGAACCACCGCACATTCGGCAGCTTCAAATTGAAACTATCCAAAATTATCCGAGCGATCCGAACCGCCGGTCTGGAACTCGAATACATAAACCGTTTCCATTCGGGACTCGACACCCGATACGGCAACGAGTCACCGCCGTCACCCGGCGGCGGCTTCTCGTCGAGCCAGACGTATCCGCGAACGGATTCCACGTCCCACCAGAGCGAACTCAAAGCGCGTCGCTCTTCCCACGTCCTGGCCGACCCGCCGATGCCGAACAGGATATGAGAGATGTTAGTCGGGGAATCATCATCCGGCGGCGAACCGGAATCGGGACCCGTTTCGACGTTCGGGTAAGTGAACCGGACGAACGAGTGAGGCCGGTTCGAGAAGGAGATGTAAACGACGAGGGTAATGGAGGTGAAGAGGTAGAGGAGGAGAGCGGCTCGGGAGACGAGCGCCGACATGTCGCGGGGATTCTCCGGCGAGATGAAAAACGCCGTCGTTTTGAGAAACTCTATCCTTGGACTCATCTTCTTCTTCAAACGGAAACTGTTTAAAAAGGAAACTTGAGATTGTCGTCTGAAAATCGGAGTGATTTAGTTCGAAATTTCGATGAATTTAAGTAAGATGGAGTAAATAGAAAGGTTTATGGTTTTCAGTGATTTTGTGAATGCTTAACCGTTGAACCTCGTACCTGTGCAGTGTTGTTAAGCAAGACAGCTCGGTTCAGACATGTTGGGCCGAATCTGTTCGGCTTTGTTTCCCTGATTTTGCCCATTTATAGGTTTAGCCTAACGCCACAGCCCAATTATGGAATGTTCTAACCGAACCACATCGTGTTTTTTTAATTAATATAGGGTAAGTACAATGTATTTGTTTAAAGATAACTTAATCATTTTACATTGAAGGCTCACACCCTTAACACTTCTGGTGTTCAAACCCGGCACATCGTAAATGTTGAGATTTAAATTTAAAAACGCATAATATCAAAGTTAACCCCAACGTATATTAAAATAGTCATTTTGTCTCTTATACTATTTTTGGAATATTTTGACCTCAAATATTTCATTTTAGAGCAAAAAGGTCTCTAACATTTGATAAAATAGTCACTTCGACCCTTATTCTTTTTTATGAACCATTCTAACCCTCAATGTTTTATCTTACGTTAAAAAGGTTACTATCTTGGAGCGTTAATCGTATATTAGCTAATAGTTTTCATCTATAAAGGGTATTTTTTATCCAAAAGTGAAATATTAGGGGCCAAAATGCTCCCAAAAAATAAGGACCAAAATGACCATTTTAATAAATATTAAGGGCTATTTTTGATATTATACCATTTAAAATGTACATATAATTATGAATTTTTAGTTAATAGAGTATATAGAGGTCGAATTTAACTCATCTCAATTTGATCAAATGATTATTCTCAAAATATTTATTGCTAATTTAGATATATAATATATATTCATTTAATCTGAATTAAATTAAACTAACTTTATGTTAATTTGTAATCTAAATTTTACTCGCGCAAACTATTAAAGTCAGTACTTAAATTTAATATTTATATTAATCATTAATTATTAAGGCAAAAGCTTAAGCCTTGTATTTCTAAAAAAATCAATGTGGCACTCGTATTATTTTTTTCTTAATGTGGTTCTCCAATTAAAAAAAATTCAATGTGGCCCTTTGACCAATGTTTTCCATCATTTACCAACATTAAAGCAAGTCCCTCGCTATTAGGATGCTATAAGTCAACTAAGTTCCTACAAAAATCATGTTAATTTTGTAATCTAAATTTTACTCGCGCAAACTATTAAAGTCAGTACTTAAATTTTAAATATTTTATATTAATCATTAAATATTAAGGCAAAAGGCTTAAGCCTTGTATTTCTAAAAAAATCAATGTGGCACTCGTATTATTTTTTCTTAATGTGGTTCTCAATTAAAAAAAATTCAATGTGGCCCTTGACCAATGTTTCCATCATTTACCAACATTAAAGCAAGTCCCCTCGCATTAGGATGCTATAAGTCAACATAAGTTCCTACAAAAATCATCTCCTTATTCTTTTCCTTCCTCTTCAACAATTGTTCATGCAACCGGAAACTAATGTTTCCATCTCTACCAATAGCCACAAAAATTATTCCTTTCACAACATATTTGAGAAAGCATACACGTCAACAGAATTAACGGATGCGTTGATCAATGGCGGAAAATTGGTCAAACGGCCACATTAGGATTTTTTTTTTTGAATTTGAGGACCACATTGAGAGGAAAAATATATGAGTGTCACAATGGTTTTTTAAGTACAAGGGCTTTGCGTACCCTTTGCCAACCATTAAATCATTCTATTTTAATCTTTCCATTAATATGTCGTTAATGATATTGATTTTTTAAGGTTATGAGAATTGAACTCGTGACCTAAAAAAATAATATTTTTTTAAGGACATGAGAATTGAAGCCTTGACATTCTAAAAATTTAATATATTTTCTGAATGACCTAATTTTTTTATAAGGTTTTAGGTTCAGTTCTCGTGACCTTATATAAGGGATCTAGTGTCTCATCCCACTAGACCAATCGATTGTTAGCATAGATAATCCTTTATTTTATATGCTAATTATACTTAGGTAAATATATATATATATATATATATATATATGGAAAAAATTCCGATCTCTATGTTATATAAATTTTAATTTAATGTTTGTTATTTAACATCTAAGATGTATGTTTCAAAGTTTATAATTTTATTTTAAATTTTAAATAAATAAAATTACGTAAAATTTGATTAATCTAAGGTGATTACAAAGTAGTATTTGTTCTAATACTCTCAATCATTTGACAATGAACACTCAACCTTGCTACAGTCGTTGTGGTGTTTGAACACGTGACCTCTCTAAACAACAATGATTCCTTTAACCACTGAGATAAATTAATTATGCAATTATTACGTGAAATTTAGTTTTTACAATTGTATAAAAAATAACTCCCATGTATAATATGCATGAGACAAGGACCTTCTTCAAGATCTTATGTCGTTTCCTATATAGGCCACAGTAGTAGATCTTTTGTCATTAAAGATAATGCAAGAAACCCTAATTTTAATTTACTAAACTATATTTACATGCAAATAATTGAATGTAAGTTGAACCCACCATTTATTTCGTACATCGAAAGTTTGAATTCTGACATTTACATTTATTTCTTAAAATCGTGTTGTTTATATCATTTAAAAAAGAATAGTACATTTATTATCAACAAGATTTTTAATAAATTCGATTGATCCCTTTATTTTCTGAAATTTGCCATAATTTCTTAGTCTAGATTCGATTAAAAAAATTAGGCATATTATAAACATGTTTTGTTTCTTGCATGTTGTTTGAAGAACAAACCAAACCTTTTTATATGTATGTTTCTCACACAATCATTTGACTGATAAAACTGTTAAATAGGTATTTGTATCATTCTTTGTCATTAATTTCAATGATTTATTTGAAGAATTAACAAATCTAAATTTAGCCTTAGAATTAGAGAGAGACCCTTTAGCTTAGCATGAGGTTTAATATAGGGAAATGTAATTTGTAATAGCGCTTGACAATTTTGTCCCTTCTGATTTGAACACAGAATCATATATGAAAGTTTTTGTAGATGTAAAAGAGGAGATCATGTTGGATAGAAAACGAGCAATAGCCTTAGAATTAGAGAAAGATGCCCTTGGCTTAGCATGAGGTTTATAATAGGCTCTTAACGTTAGAGTCAGTTTAGGATGATGATTACTATTTTACAGGTCGATAGGTGAGTAGACATTGTTGCTATATCGTAGATTTAACGTTGATGAGATTACATCAGTCAAGTCAGAACACTATAATTAGCCAGAGGATATGAAACTATGAAGTTTTTCTAAGAACTAACAAATCTAATTTAGCCTTAGAATTAGAGACCATTTAGCTCAACATGAGGTTTATATATAGGAGAAATGTGATTGTAATAGCGCTTGATAATTTTATCCTTCTGATTTGAACACAGAACCATATTGAAAGTTTGTAGATGTAAAAGGGGAGATAAACATGTTGGATAAGAAAACGAGCAATAGCCCTAGAATTAGAAGAAATGCCCTTTAACTTAGCATGAGGTTTATATAGGCTCTTAACGTTAGAGTCAAGTTTAGGATGATGATTACTATTTACAAGTCGATAGGTGAGTAGACATTGTTGCTATATCGTAGATTTAACGTTGATGAGATTAACATCAGTCAAGTCAGGACACTATAATTAGCCAGAGGATATGAAACTCTGAAGTTTTTTCTAAGAACTAACAAATCTAAATTTAGCCTAGAATTAGAGAGACCCTTAGCTCAACATGAGGTTTATATATAGGAGAAATGTGATTGTAATAGCGCTTGATAATTTTATCCCTTTCTGATTTGAACACATAACCATATATGAAAGTTTTGTAGATGTAAAAGGGGAGATAAACATGTTGGATAAGAAACGAGCAATAATCTAGAATTAGATAGAGACGCCTTAACTTAGCATGAGGTTTATATATAGGCTCTTAATGTTAGTGTCAAGTTTAGGATGATGATTACTATTTTACAGGTCGATAGATGAGTAGACATTGTTGCTATATCGTAGATTTAACGTTGATCAGATTAACAACAGTCAAGTCAGGACACTATAATTAGCCAGAGGATATGAAACTCTGAAGTTTTCTACGAACTTAGTGGCAGAAGTGTGGTTTTCGAAGGATGTATAACCATCTTTTTATTATTATTTATATTTGATTCCTTGAAGTTTGTCTTGACTCTATCCCTAGCATTAACACTATCAATCAAACTAAGACTCAATCAAATAATTTTAGGGTAAATTATGTATTTAATACCTAAACTATTAGTTTTGACACATTTTAGTACGTAAACTTTCAATTTTTTCAACACCATACCTAACGTTTAGTTGCTTCATTTCAGTACCTCGTCGTTAAAAACTTAATGCGTTTAGTACCTAAACTATCAGTTTTGGTCTATTTTAGTACCTAAACTTTCAATTGTTTTCAAAATTTAACGTTAAATTTTGAATGAGTGTACTAAAATGAAGCAAAATCTAAATTTTATGTATGATTTTGAATAAGCTGAAAGTTTAGGTATTAGAATGGACCTAAAACTGATAGTTTAGGTACTAAATACGTAATTTATCCATAATTTTATTAAAAATCCTAGTGCATCTATTAGAAATAAAGAAAAGGGTTACTTTCAAACAAGTGGATCAATCTCCAAGAACTCCTAAACAATGAACCCCTTTTGAAGAAATTGCCAGACCAATGCTTAACAACAATGACTGTGCATCAAATCTGCTAGAAAACAATTGAATAGCTTCACTGGTTGTAGTTTTCAATGCATTCAATGTCGATAGGGTTGAATTAACCCTCTACTTCTATATAAACCCTATTTTCTTCAACCCCCCTTGCATGTTTTGAAGTACCAATGAAGTGTTCAAGTGATTCATCATGGGCATACGCATGGCCTCCTCGGTCGTACTCGTGCAGTTTTTGCGGGTCGAGAATTCGGGTCCGCTCAAGCCCTCGGTGGTCACATGAATGTTCATAGGAGGGATAGGGATAAGTCATCTGTTGGGTTGAGTACTGCTTCTGTCTTGTTCAAACGACCAAAGGTTGCTGTTTCAGCATGGCCATATTCTCCCCTCCAATGGCGGGTGCTTGAACTTAAGCCCGCAAGCTCCATTGAAGGGTTGGACCTTGAGCTCAGGCTAGGTGTTTCTACATGGATGAATTCGTTTAACTTCGATTTTTCTTCTCTATTTGCATCACATCTTTGATATTATCACTGGAAATGATCATAAACCATATATAAAATCTCTTTAATGTTCAGTTCAGTCATCGAATTCGATTATATTTAAAGTCGAACTACATTAAATCTCGACATTATAGCATCAAACCATGAATTATTACACTATTCAAACAGTTTTCATCCCCATGAATTCTGAAAAAACCATTTGATCTCCAAAAAGTCCAAAATCTTCACCTAACACAATGGAAGTATGAAACAAAGTTTAATAATTCTACACCAAAAAATATTTTACTAGTAATATTCTTTTGGGTTTGAACTCGAGGGTTCGTACGTTTTAAAGTATAAAATTGGGTTTAATTGCAGAAAACGTCCCTAAATTATAACCTAAATTTAATCCACACTTTCAGCAACCTATAGCTATCATTTCAGGCATTAAATGTTAGTTGAACTTATTTATGTACAACTTGGATATGATAGGTTAAAAATACTTAACTAAAAAATAGACAAATTATCTTTCTTGACAAGTTAACATCCAAGCGACTCAAGTGATAGTATTAGGGATTGACATTTGATTCGAACTCCACAAGTTCTAACATGATCCGATAGAATTATATTTATTAATTCGGGTTTGGGTCGGATAGGTAAGGTGAAAAATATTTAATATGATCCAAACCATGAATAATATATCAACTATATAATTAGGGATATTATTATAATCATTCTTTGTGTTTTTTTCAATTAATTTTACCTATAAAAGTAAGAATTTTTATATATCTATTTGTATCTAGTCAGATCATGTGAGTTTTTATTCTCAAAAATTGAGTTGAATTTCGGATATAATGAAACTTTCCTAAACATATATTAGATCAAGTGACAGGTAAAAGAATGTTATACTTGATAAAGTTCAAGTAATACAAAAACCCGACTTGACCCATTATCATCCTCGCGTAACATACTATTATTTGTAGTTTAAACCATATGTTTAAATAAAGGGTAAAGTATACAAATGGTCATCTGATTACAGACATGCTTGTTGATCCTCGTACTATTAAAAGTTAAAAATTGATCATTTGACTATCCCTATGTTCTAAACTCTCCTTTTTCGTTAACAATTTGACAGTCGTCTGAGCTGGACATTAACCTGATGACTGAGATATGATAAAATATGATCCCATAACCGTTTGAATTGTATATTGTGTATTAACTCTCCATTTACATTATGCTGTACAGCCAGTGCATAAAACATTATGTCATCGAGTTAGTGCTTGAAAGCAAAGAAACTACCAGTAGACATCATTACAATATAATTTTATTATATCTCAATCATCATGTTGACGTCCAGCTCAAATGACTGTCAGTTTTTAAAGGAAAATGATAGTTTGGAATATATTGACTATTTTGAACTTCTAATAGCCGAAAGACTCAATAAAATAATATATAATTAAGAGACCATTATAACCTTTAATAGTTGGAGCCTCAACAAAATAGTGTATTATAATCAGATGACGAACATTTGTGTACTTTACCCTTAAACATATCATATGGTACATTTGAATCGGCATTTAACACCCAAACTAAAGGTGAGAAGAAACCATTAATGGTAAAATCAAAATCACCCCCCCCCCCAAAGATTATTTTCTCAATTCCGACCCCTAATAGAATTTTCTAGCTTTGTCTCTAACGGCGAGGCTAACAGAAGGATTAAATTTATAAGATATTTATACTTAAGGGTTCAATAAAAGATTCGAAATTCAAGGACAAATTTAGAATTTATGCTATAGTTTGAGGACATACAATTAGATTATCCATATTATTTTGTATAAAAAATTCCTGATCGGCACGAAACAACTAAAAAAACAGGTTATTATTACAGGACACTGCTTGTTGAGTCCTCGTACTATTAAAAGTTAAAAATTGATCATTTGACTATCCCTATGTTCTAAACTCTCCTTTTTCGTTAACAATTTGACAGTCGTCTGAGCTGGACATTAACCTGATGACTGAGATATGATAAAATATGATCCCATAACCGTTTGAATTGTATATTGTGTATTAACTCTCCATTTACATTATGCTGTACAGCCAGTGCATAAAACATTATGTCATCGAGTTAGTGCTTGAAAGCAAAGAAACTACCAGTAGACATCATTACAATATAATTTTATTATATCTCAATCATCATGTTGACGTCCAGCTCAAATGACTGTCAGTTTTTTAAAGGAAAATGATAGTTTGGAATATATTGACTATTTTGTAACTTCTAATAGCCGAAAGACTCAATAAAATAATATATTATAATTAAGAGACCATTTATAACCTTTAATAGTTGGAGCCTCAACAAAATAGTGTATTATAATCAGATGACGAACATTTGTGTACTTTACCCTAAAATATCATATGGTACATTTGAATCGGCATTTACACCCCAAACTAAAGGTGAGAAGAAACCATTAATGGTAAAATCAAAATCACCCCCCCCCCCAAAGATTATTTTCTCATTCCGACCCCTAATAGAATTTCTAGCTTTGTCTCTAACGGCGAGGCTAACGAAGGATTAAATTTATAAGATATTTATACTAAGGGTTCAATAAAGATTCGAAATTCAAGGACAAATTTAGAATTTATGCTATAGTTTGAGGACATACAATTAGATTATCCATATTATTTGTATAAAAAATTCCTGATCGGCACGAAACAACTAAAAAAACAGGTTATTATTACCGTTTCCTCAACAAACCAAACCTAGAACCCTAAAGACAAAAATATTCTGGAAAAACAACGAAAAAATAAACATTATAAATCTACCCTAAGCTATAAAAACAGGCTGTTTATTATAGCCATTAATGGGCTAAGTCCTCCTTGTGAGATCGACGGATCCTCCATGATACACGGCGGAGGTCACTGAGTCATCCGTGGTTGTTTTTTTCAACGTTTAACTCGATAAGAAAAATAGATGAAACATCACTGTTCCACTTAATTAACATCATAAATAAACACAGTGGCATGTTGCAGGGAATTTATGTTACCACCCAACAACAACAAATCTTCCTGTCCCTATGGGTTTTTCTTACATGTTTTTGGGGTTTCTTTGCTTTGTCACAGGGGGTTTTAAGGACAGGCATAAGGGGTTGATTTAGGGTTTCCATGGCAATGGCAGAGATCACATGGGGGGAATGATCTGTGTCTGGTTTTTTTCAAGTTGCTTTTTGAAGAATTCATTAATGGCGGATTTGCTCTTTTGGGAACTGAACTGCATGTCTTGAGAAACTGGATCTTCGGTGCTGGATTATTGCAATGTCTTAATTTGTCGATATTGTGAGGACCATTTGACAAGAAGTCGACTAAATTACTTCCATATCCATATTGAGGTACAGTTTGATTTGATTCGAATCTAAAATACTCGACATACTTTTTCATCGTATTATGATATTATATATTTTTACGATGTTTTGTTAAAAAAATTAACAGAAATATTGACGTAATATTCGTTTAATAATAATGTGTTATTATTTTATAGTAATATGTTAACATTATTGTTAATATTTGGTTTAATGGTTACTTTTGTTCCTATAATAGACCTAATTTATTATTTTTTCCCTATTATATTTGCGCATCAATTTAGGTTATATAATTGTATCATCTTAAACCTCAAAACCCTAAATCTAAATTTCTAAACTCTTACTTAAAACCCTAAACAATAGTAAATAACTTAAACATTGATGCAATTAAACAACTTCGAGAACTAGGGGCGAAAATGATAAATTGAGTCTACTACAGGGGTAAAAGTAGCCCTACAGTCTTTGTTTTTTAACAGTTTGTGACCAAAATGAAACCATTACATAAGTTAAAGTATGATTTTGAAACAAAAAATAATCAAGTGACCAAAACGTTATAAAAATGATAATTGAGGTACTAATATATAGTTTACCCTATTTTAAGTAAGGATGTCAGTTAGGTGCGACGGATGTGTGGCGCTTTCCGTATCCATCTCATCACGCGACTTGCTGCGACTGTAAAATTCAAAATTATCCTCATCTCACGATCTGTAAGACTAAAAGCCCAATAGGCAGCCTAAGTGTAATGGCTATTCAAATATTCGGGTCGGTGATTTTTCGGCCCGTGTCTCGACCCGGATGTTGCGGGTACCCGGTACTTGGTTTTTTTTTTATTTTCAAATTATTAATTTAAAAAATATACACAAATTTAAATGTTCGAAATTTCAAATTACATACTCTAACATCCAAACATAAAATTTAAAAGTTGAAAATACAAAATCTAATAATCTATAATATTATATATATATATATATATATATATATATATATATATATATATATATATAATAAATAAAAACTAACCGGGTATTCGGCTAACCGGGTTCTCGGAAAAACACAATTTTGTGACCGGACCCGACCCATCTTTAAGAAAATTACCCAATCTTTTAATGTTTGGGTCGACGAATCAAGTCAATCGAGTCGGATATTTTTACACACTCCTAATTAAATGTATATATTTTTATCTACTACTAATAGGGGTAGTAAGATGAGGCGATATCTTAAAATAATTTTCAAGAAATCAAAATTTGATATTATGAATAGAAAGTTAAATTGAAAGAATTGTTTCATAATAGTTTTTTACAACATTCATTTTGAATTTAAAAGTTTGAAATTTTATTTAATAAACATTCTCAATTCGAATCGAATTGGTTATTAAAAATCATTTAATGACACTTTCATGACACAATTTTTTTTTATTAATCTGGGATAAATATAAGGTATAATTTGTTCAATGATAACTCGGGTCCTCAAGACAGTATATGTTGAAATAATTTCGATTTCAAATTTATTTTGGAGTTAAAATAAATAAATAAAATCATTTAACATTTCAATTTTAGTACATTTCAATTTGAAGAGTTTAGTGAACGTGGAGGACCACATAGCGTAAACTTGGAGGTAATTTTGTCTTCCACTTAATCTAACATTTCAATTTGATCCTACAAATTTTCATATCTTTTAATTGGATCTTTATAATCCGTACGAATCAATAAGACGAATTTACGTGTAATTTTTTCGGTAAATTCCATGTTTAGTATTTAGACTATCAGTTTTAGTTTGTTTTAGTACATAAACTTTTAATTTTTCAAAATCAAACATAAAATTTAGTTTTTGTTTTATTTTAGTATCTGTTCAAAGTTTAACGTTAAGTTTTTTTTTTTTTAAATGAAAGTTTATGTACTAAAACGGATCAAAATTGATAGTGTAGGTACTAAACATGTTAAGTTTTTAACGGATGATACTTAAATGAAATAAAAGCTAAACGATATGTATGGTTTGGAAAAAAATAAAGTTTAACTATTAAAATATACCAAAATTGATGATTTTTATACTAAATACGTAGTTTATCCAATATTTTTGGTAAACTTTATGAATGACTACCTAGTTATAGGGTTGGTGTCAATATGATTATTATTTTCAAAAGCTCATTAATATAATTACTTAACTATTTAATTAATTTCAATATAGCCACTTGTCATTAATATTTGACGGAAGAGTTGATGTAACAATTAATAAAATTGGTATAATTATATACATTGTCCTCAATAGTTACATATTCTATCAATTTAGTCTTAGTTTTAATTTAATTAAAAAAACAAACTATCCATCCATGCTTGAGGTCCTTGGTTCAATTCCCCTCATTTTTTTATCTTCAACCAAACAATGATACGTGTCGGTATTAAATGTGTCAAAATAACATATTGACGCGTAATATTTCACTGTTAGATGGTTTATATTTTTGAATTAAATTAAAAATAAGGCTGAATTTGATAGAATATGTAACTGTTGATGACTAAATATATAATTATATTAATTTTATAAATTATCACGTTAACACTTTCGATAAATATGAACGATAAATGATTATATTAAAACTAATTAAATAGTTAAATGATTGTCGAAAATAGAAGGAATCCATAATTAATAAGAATGATCGGATCAGACGCAGTAGTTTTCAAAAGGGTTAGGTCAGCAACCCATGCCTGCCAGCCCAAACAATATACGTGGCACAATCTCATTGGCTACAATCCTGCCCTAACTTTTATTATTATTTTTTCGTACGACTCTAATGAGTCTATTTCCACGTCGTTCGTTGTATAATTAAAACATTACTTTTAAGTCATACTTCTAATCTTATCCCTACACGTGTACGATGAGATTTTTACTTCACGTGGTTAGGTCCTTTTTTGTAATAATTTTTTCTTTGGGGATTTTATAATTCGTTGTCGAGAAACCATTGGTAGCTTTTAAATTCTTGCAATCAATTCCTTTTTTTTATGCCAAAAACACAAATGAAAGTTGAAAAATACTATGATTAATTGTTAGGGTAAACTATAATATTACTCACTAAACTTCAGTTTGTGTATCGATTTTAGCATTAAATTTTAAAATATTTCGTCTTTAATATTAAATTTTAGTTTTTGTTTCAATGAGGGCATTAGATCGTTAAATCATTAATGGAGTGACAACGTGGTTGTTTCTTTCAGATTTTCTGCAAAAGTAAAAGAAAGATTGCGTTGATGTTATCGGTTAACCCATGCCCATCGTTAACCGTCATCAATTGTGAGAAATCCCCAAACCTTAAAAATATGGTAATGTTTTTTCGCGTTTAATTTCGTAAATTTTAAAGAGATTTTGAAGAAAAAAAACTAAATCGGTAAAGTGGTAGGAGTATAGACTAATGAGATGACTTTATCTTTGCTTACGATGGACCCAAGAGATATCGAAGAATGATAATTTTTGCGACAATCAAATGATGAAAAACTTCAAAATTTGTTGAAAAGGATTATACAAAAGAATAGCTTCCACATCGATATATGTCAACTTCCACGTTAGCACCAAACTATCACGTCATTCGGTTGTTAATGGCTTAACAATTCAATGCTCTAATCGAAATAAATATTAAAGTTCAATTCTAAAATTGAAGTGTTTTTTAAAAAAAACATTGTTTAAAATTTAAATCGATATACAACCTAAAATTTAGTAACTAATGGTACAATTTACCCTAGTCATTAATATATCAGTGGCAAAGTTTTATTTACATATCCAGACCCTCCAACTTTGCTGGAGCTTTTTCCTAGGTCTTGTAATATGGAGGTAGACAAGTTAATTAAGGAGGGGATTGGTTGATTGTTTCAGGCATTTGGTTGTACTGTTTTCTGTTGTATTCCATGAAATGTTTAGCCGTTAAGTCTTCATTGTTGTTGCTAAATTGGTTAATAGCTCAGCCAAAATTTATACTGTGTTAGTAGCTTAGTTGGTTTAGGCTAAGCTAGTTATGTTGTATAAGGTTGTCTTCGGTTCTTTTTTGGTTTTTTGGTTATGTTGGGGGTGTTTATCTGGTTGTATCTTATGTAATTTCTTTTGGTTAATGAAATATTTAGGCACTCTTTTCCTCATTCCGCTGATTAAGAAGTTTTTCTACAAGCTCCTTTAATCAAGAAGGGGGTTTTTAACGAGGCATTCAATTCCTGTAAAAAAAACAAAGTTTTATTTACACGCAATTTTAATAGTTATTTATTTAAAATTTACCCTAGCATAGTCTACCATACATAACGTTGTTTACCCAAATAATAAAGTACAAGGGAGCAATTGTGAAAATTCGAAAAGTGTAGGGGATGTAGTGGGAAATTATGCTTCGTGTTCAAATTGCGAATAAGGACAGTAGATTATAAAATTCTTCAAATCAAGCCTGTCCTTATACGTGGCACCATTTCACTGGTTGTTATCCTGCTCGTGGATCCGTAACTTACTTAAATATAAAAGTATACATGAAGTCCTTGTACTTTTTAAAAAACTAATGTAATCTTGATTTATTTTTCTCTTAATGTGGTCCTTCATCTCAAAGAAAATTCAATACGATTCTTTGACCAACATTTTGTCGTTGACCAATAAATCCGTTAATTCATGTTGACGCAGATGCTTTCTCAAACCTGCTACAAAGAGAATATTGCTTGTTGTTGTTAGTACAAAAAAAATAATCAGTTTTTGATTGCATGGGCAGAAAAAGAATAATACAATTAGTTTTTTTTTGAGTTTTTAGTTTTTTCAAGTGGGCTTTTATCTAATCGACTCGTGAATCTAATTTTATTAGGTTTATATTTTAATGAATTTGATATCGTGAATTTGTTAAAAAATAATATATTTTAAGTTTTAAAAGTGTCTCATTCAAATTAACTTATTAAAAAAATATAATAAATAATAATATTTATATTTTTTCTTACTCGTATTTTTTATATCTATCAAAATAAATTTATCAAATCTATAAATCACTTTTTGAGATATAATTTTATCATCTCTCTTATTTTATATATGACTAATTTTATCTCTTAAAAATGTATATTTTATTAACATTGGGACATAGTTAATGGGACGGAAAGAGTATAATTTCTGAATGAGGAGTTTAGTTGATTTAGGTGTTGTATTAAAAGGATGAGGGCTGATTTTGAAATTTAGGAAAGTATTGGGGAGGTAATTGGAAATTAAGCTACGTGTTCAAATTGCAGAGAAGGACGGCAAATTATAAAATTCTTCACAGTGCAATGCTAGGAACGTGTTAAAGCGAGAAGCACGGGGTGCGTTGTGCACCGTCCGATACTGATCAGCTAAAGACACGTGTCGAATATCTGGGGTGAAAATCAAGGCTTCAGATATTATGCTGGGAGTTAATCGAGTGAGGAACCCTCGACATGTGGTCCCACAATTATTCATTCTGTTTACGTAGCTAAAATCTTATTAAATGCCTCCCTGTTTTAGATTTGTTTCCCTTATTCGCTATCGTATTACACGATCTCGCCACGTGTTTATATCTTAAAAAATTTATTTTGTTTTATAAATTTATTAAAACATAAGATAAAATGACATTAGATGTCCTTGTACTTTTTGAGAAAAATATAATGTGACATTCGTATTATTTTCTCTCAATGTAGACTTCTAACTCAGAAAATAAATTTAATATAGTCATTTGATCAACATTTTTTTATTATTAACTATTATGATATTGACATGACGGTCTACGGTGCTGATGTGATTGTAATTCATATGTTGTGATTGAGTTATCAATTTAGCTATTTGTCATGTTATACATCACATTATCAACTACAATAGACTGTCATGCTAGTATAGTAAACTGTCATGTCAATACAATGAAATGTTACATCATCACCGTAAGAGTCATAAACAAAAAATTAGTCAAAGGATTAAATTAAATTTATTTTTTAAGTCGGAGGGTTACATTGAGAAAAAATAATAGAATAGTTATATTGTTTTTATTAACAATACAGGGACCTATAATTGATTTTTACCGAAAAATAAATAAAAAGCAATAAACAGAAAAACAAAGCGGGGTCGTCCCCACGGAACCACATGCGTGTCAGTAAAGTAAGGTCCTTCAACTGCTCGTGTCTCCCAATCATTGGCCCACGTTACCCCACTCCCACCTTCCAAGGCCACCACCACGTGTCATTATTTCAACAGATCCGATAAAACGGACGGTGGAAGATCGACTTCTCCAAATTCACTAAATCGTCGTCACACCAACTGTACGTGTCAGGTCCATCCTGCCCGACAGCGACGGGCAGCCTGCCCGTACTCCGATTGTGGCCCCTAGGTGCATATTAGAGTTCTCCGAATCTCTCACTACAAAAGGTCTATTATCCGCCATTTTCATGGGTCCTTTCATTTCCAATTCAAATCTCTATAAAGAGAAAAAAATCTCTCGATTTTGAAACAAAATTTGTTAAAAAAATCTCTGAAATGGCCGGAGTTTGCTGTGGAGTAGTTGCCGAGAGTGAATCGGCCGCCGCGGTCGATCAAACCTCGAAATCTTCTCGTCGCCGGAGAATGGACATTCTTCCATTTAAATTAATCTCCGACGCCGCCGCTTCAATGCAATCGGAGAACAGTAGAAAACGTCAGAAGCTGGATCTCGATCTCGTACTCCCGGTTTCTCCTCCTCGTGACAGTCGTTACGCGATTGAAAACTCGGATGCTAACGAGCTTAACGGAGATCATGAAATTAATGGAAGCTTAAATTGTAATGGAATAGTAGGTTTAGAGAACGGAACGGAGCTGACGAAGTTCGGTTTGACTTCTGTTTGTGGAAGGCGGCGGGATATGGAAGACGCCGCTTCGATTCATCCGTCGTTGTGTAAACTCAGCTGTGAAGCTGAAATCTCGTCGGATATTCACTTTTTCGGCGTGTTCGACGGCCATGGCTGCTCTCATGTACTGAACGAAACGAAACTCATTTTGACTTGAAATTATTACGTAAAATTTGAATCTAGTTTTAATTATATTGGGATTTCTGTCATCTTTTTAGGTTGCGATGAAGTGTAGAGATCGGTTTCATGAGATTGTTAAAGAAGAAATCGAAGCTTGCGGCGGAGGAAAGACGGTGGACTGGAAGCTAACGATGGAGCGAAGCTTTGACAAGATGGATAAGGAAGTTCAAGAATCGATGGTTGTAGCCGAAGAGAATTCGAACTGCCGATGCGAACTCCAAACTCCTCAGTGCGACGCCGTTGGATCCACTGCCGTCGTAGCTCTTGTCACGCCGGATTACATAATCATTGCCAACTGCGGTGATTCCCGCGCCGTCTTGTGCCGAAACGGCACCGCTCAACCCCTCTCCGACGATCACAAGGTATTAAATTATTTTATTAATTTAAGCTTAAAACATTAAATTAAAAAAAACCATAAATCAATCATAAATTTAATTTTTGATATTTTCAATTTTCGCAGCCGGATCGACCCGACGAGCTGCTCCGAATCGAAGAAGCCGGTGGCCGAGTTATTTACTGGGATGGCCCTCGAGTTCTTGGTGTATTAGCCATGTCTAGAGCAATTGGTAATTTTCAAAAAATTAATTAATAATTAATCAACTAATTTCCTTTTAATTTTTAATTTTTAATATAATTTTGTTCTGTTTTTAATTATTAGGCGATAATTACTTAAAGCCGTTCGTCATACCGGAACCGGAGGTGACAATAACGGAGAGAACTAGCGAAGATGAATGTTTAATATTGGGAAGCGACGGCTTGTGGGACGTGGTGACAAACGAAACAGCTTGTGGGGTGGCGCGTATGTGTTTACGCGTTCAAAAGCCAGCGTCGCCACCGATGTTACCGTATAGTGATACGGCGGTTCGCGGTAGCGGCTTAGCCGAGAGTTCCGACAAGGCGTGTTGGGATGCCTCCATTTTGTTAACCAAGTTGGCCCTGGCTAGACATAGCACAGATAATGTCAGCGTTGTCGTTGTTGATTTGAAGAAAAATCAATAACTATAAATAAAAATTTTAATAAATAAATAATTAGGATTTTAGAGACTAATTTTTTAACTGACAAAAATTTGTTAAGTGAAAGGAAATAGTGTATTTTCCCCTTTATTTTTCTTCTCAATTTGATGGAAATTATAAGATATTTTTTGCAAAAACTATATATTATTAAAATATTTTGGTTGGTTTTTTTGACTATTTTATAGATAAGATCGTACTGGATACAGTTAATTTGTGTTTGATTAGCTTTAAATCGGGATGAGTAATAGTTGGTTGGATCGGAAATTTTATATTAGTCATCTAATTCGAAAAAATATATATATTTTATTCAATTTGAATTTGATTTAATTTTTAAGATAAAAACTAAATTAAATTTAATTAGATTAAAAATAATAAAAAAATATTATTTTTTATTGAAAAATAATAATGATTTAATTAAAAAATAATATATATAAAATTATTATAGTAATTATTTTTAAATATGTAAGATAAAATTATATTTTTTGGATCAGATTGAGTTGAATATTTTTTATCTTAAATCTGTATCTGATTTAACTCGAATATTATATTTAAAAAAATTAATTTAAATCTATTTCTTTTTAAAATCCACCTAATTTAATCGGATCGAAACTCGTAAAGTTAGAGTCTCATGCTATCTATAGCTTTAAATGTCATTCAACGACAATGGGAGTCCATTTTTGACGAAATTAAGCTTTAATTAAATTTAATTAAATCATTTATTGTACTTTTAAAATACTACTATGTTTAGTTATTTGAATTCGACCTTTTTTAATTCTATACGCATCAAATCCCAAAAAGACCACATTAATAAGGTGTTCACCCAATATTATTTTTAAATATATATTTAATTTAATTATTAATATTTGATCTATGGGATGATTTGTTTCACCCCCAAACTGTCCTTAATTACCCAAACTTTTTCAACAATTCAATTCCATCCTAAATTATATGTATATACTAATCACATCTCGTGTTAAAACATTGTTAGGCGAAACCATATTATATATGTTTGAAAAAAATAGAATTTATGTTATATTATAATTGAAAGTGATTACACATTTATATGAAATTGAGAATGAAAATGGAATATTTAGAAGTTTGGGAACTAATGTAAAATAAGGGTTATAGTTTGGGGATGAAATTAAAATATTCCAAACTTTAAGGATTAATTTAAAAAAGTTAGTTCAAGAATGAAATTAAAATATTCAAAAGTTTAAGGACTAATGGAGAATTATAATTATAATTTAGGGATATGTAATGCAATCGACTCTAATGAATCTCTCTCAAACAAATATTTGATCTGAATTTAATAAATTTACTCGATTTGATCTAGAATGTTAATATTTTTATATTTAAGTTTGAGTTGGATTAAACTAATTTTCTAAAATAAAATATGATATTATTTTATATTCGAGTAGATTAAATCAATTTTTTTTAAAATAATATAGAATATATTTGAATTAAAATAAACATATTTAATTTAATAATTAATCTCTATATATTTAAGAGTAATTATAATACCTCTGTCAATATTTTATAGTTATATTAAATAAAAATAAAAATAAATTCATAGAGTTTCGTTACTTAATATTATTGTAATTAAATAAATAATTATAAAACAGTAATATTGAAATTATATCCAAAATATAAAATATCTTAATATTATGGTATAATATAATTAGATGACCCACTCACATGGCTTGTACGATTGCCGAGACGTATCCTTGGTCGGCCACTTACTTTTTTTTCTTAATTTTTAATTTAGTTTTTTAAATAATTTTGAAATCTCAATAATTTTACAATAAATATTATTTGATACATAAAAAGTTAAAATTTCTTAATTTCACAAATTTAATTATTTTATCGTCAAACATCTTATTTATTTAAAAGTAAAATATACAAATAACCATCCATTGTATGATATTATTTTATTGAATTTATCGATCATTAAAATTTATAAAATGATCAATCGATTATAAGATATTGCTTTATTAAATCCCTCAATTATTAAAAGTTAGAAAATGATCACCGATTATTCATTATGTTTCAAACTCGTCATTTTTCGTTAAAAAAAAATAACGGCAATATGAGTTTGATGTTATTTTGTTGTCTGAGATATGATAGTCGTTTGAGATTCTATGACCATATTTTATCATATCTCATACAACATATTCACATCCAACCCAAAATGCCATCAATTTTTTAAAAGAAAATGACAAATTTATAGCATAATGAATAATCAGCTGACTTTTAACAGTAAGAGAATCAACAAATCAACATCATATAGTCGGGATCATTTTATAACTTTTAATAGTCAAAGGACTCAATAAAGCAAGACTCTATAATTGGAGACCATCTCTATACAACAACAACAACAACAACAACAACAACAACAACAACAACAACAACAAAATCATATTCCTATATGTAATGGGGTTAGGGGAGGTAGGGTAGTAGGCTGTCCCCAACGCCAGGTTGAGAGCAACTTCCGTGGAAGACCTCCGGCAGTAAAAAAAATTTAAAAATAAAGATAAAATACAATGCATGTATAAATAAAGAAATAAATAAATAAATACATAGTTGAACAGTCTTCATATGCAGTCTTCATATTCGCGTCTATAATGGGAAGTTATTCCTGCAAATAAATCCCTTCATACAAATCTCTGAAAATGGAGACCATCTCTATACTTTACCCTAAAAAGTAATTAAAATTACACGTTAATTAATTAAAATTATTTACGGAAATAAAAATATTATTAATATAACAAAACAACATCATATAATTAGGGATCATTTTATAACTTTTAACAATCGAGATATTTAATAAAACAACACGAGAACACCTATCGTCGAAGATCATTTGTATAGTTTTCCCTAAAATATAATTAAAAACACTTGATTATTAATTAAAATTATTTTTAAAAAATATTATTAATATATTAAATAATTATCATTAAACAAAACTGAAATTGATATTAAAATCACCAAAAAAAAATAAATCAAAAATATTATTTAAAATCTAAAACTAGAGTTTAACAAAACTTTTTTTCCTAATTAATCTAGGGTGTTTACCCTACAATCATTGGTGTTCGAATCCAAAACATCTAGGGATAACAACTATGGGCGGATCATCATGGGGCCCAAGGGAAGCCTTGACCCTCGCCAATTATTTTTTTAAGTATTCATTAATATTAAATATATATATTTTGCAAAATAAATAAAGAAAATTTTATTCAATCGCCTTGTTTAAAAAATTGTATTTATGAAAAATAAAAATACTTTAACCTCCGCTATAATAAATTTCTGACTCTACCCTGATAACAACTATAATTTACAAGGAATAATACTTAAAACTTAAAATCAAATATATAATTGAAAAATATATATTTGAAAATTGAAATAGATGGAAGGAATGCTAATATTGTAGAGACAACATTTTTGTGGTTAGTTATCTGGTACGACAACCTAATATAAGCCTAAAAAAAGGCGTTACCAGAAACGTTCATATTTTTTGAACATTTCTGGTAGAACGTTACTTAAAATGTTATTTTTTCCAACAAAAATGTTAGTTTCGTTACCTAAAATGAATATTTCTGATATTAACATTTTCGGTAAAAAAAATAACATTTTAGGTAGCGTCCAATATTAATATTTTCGATAGAAAAAATAACATTTTAGGTAACGTTCTACCAAAAATATTAAAAAATATTAACATTTTCGGTAGCACATTTCCTTAACTTTATATTAGGTTGTATTTCCTCGTACATTTTTTTTTACAATTCAAATATGCTGCATTTGAGTGAGGAATCTTAGACAACATAAATAGACTAAACGATGATGCATGCGAATTATTGTGGGGGGGAATATTTTGTAGAATCTAATCCAAATATCTGCAGTATCAAATTCCTTCAATAATATTATTTCCTGTCAATTTTTGTTGCCAACTAATCAAGTGTATGACATTTTTTTGTTATAGATTTTTTTTTTAAATAATTTATAATGAAGAGAAAAAAAATAAAATATTTTCATCCAATGAATACTGAATCTATAATCTAAAGAGATATGAGAGGTGTCAACGAAGAGTTTTTAACCATATGTTCGAGAAATTGTCAACTTTTATTATAGATTTTTGGGTAAGTTACGCGTTTAGCATTTAAATTATCAGTTTTAATATTTAAACTTTCATTTTTTAAAAAATATATATAAAGTTTCGTTTTTATTTCATTTTAGTACATCTGTTCAAAATTTAACGTTGAGCTCTGAAAAAAAATTGAAGTTTAGGTATTAAAATGGACCAAAATCGATAGTTTAGGCGCTAAAGGCGTTAAGTTTTTAACAATGAGGTACTAAAATGAAATAAAAATTAAAAATTAACTATGGGTTTGAAAAAATGGAAACTTTAGGTGTTAAAAAGTATTAAAATTGATAGTTTATGTACTAAATACGTTAGATTATTTGAAATTATGTATTCAAAATATTTAAACATGTAATATTCTTTTTAGAATACCAAGAAAATCTGAATGCGTGATTGGATTTGTAAATTAAGTGAATGTTTAAATAAAATTAAAAGTTGATTACAAAGTGATATCTGTTATAAATACTTTTAACTATTTGACAATGAATGTTCAATCACTTTGCCGTAGTTGTTGGTGCTCGAACTCGTAATATTTAGGAACAACAACGATTCCTTTAACTACTGATATGATTAAAGTGGTGATTTTTTAAATATCGATGATCACTTACCGTAGTTGTTGGTGCTCGAACTCGTAATATTTAGGAACAACAACGATTCCTTTAACTACTGATATGATTAAAGTGGTGATTTTTTAAATATCGATGATCACTTAAGTTCTTTATCAACTGTAAATGAGGCATGTCCCAAAACATGTGAATGTCATGTGTTATTATTAAAACGAGGCCCTTGAATTATTTTATAATAAAAATTAAATTGTCAAATTTGAAATTACTAGGAATCTATAAGGTTTCTTTTATCAAAATTCATCATGAAAAATGATTAAAGATATTGTCAAAATCCTCGTTTACAACTTTTTCTGGTATTTTCTCGAGAATCAGATGAAAAGTTTATTTTTTCTTTCGAATATAAATATCTTTAAGGCACAAATATTATACATAGACGGACCTAAATGGCATTCACGTGTAAGACTCCTAAATTTTGGGCTCTTGTGACGGATCACATTCTACACTTCTTATTGGACGGTCCTACTCTAAATCTTATTTCAATTCTACCCGGAGAAGAGAGGAAGAAAGATTATAGAGAGAAAAGAAAGTGTTTTACTAAGATCAAATCAATTTAATTGTCTTAAATAGTTGAGGTTAGGTCAGATCAAATTTGATTTTAGTATAAAATAAATCGATCGAGGATAATATTATAATTATTCCTTATATACTCGGATTAATTACAATAATATCGTTTTAAGTATTTTTTAATTAGAACCTTATTTTAACTAATAACATGATTTTTTATAAAATTTTATGTCGAGTCAGGTCGGCACATCAACAAAGATATTTTTCAAAATATTTTTCTTTATACTATTTCAATAAATAATAAAAAAATGACATTACTAATACAAAATTACTCAAATTATTCCATCAAAATAAAGTAAAAAATTATTATAAAACTAAATATCAAATAAATTAAAACTAAAGTAGACAATTAAGAATTTTAATAAATTCAATCAACTTCACTTTTTTCTTCTTACAAAAGCCCAATATTTCTCAAGAAAAAAGCCCATGGAAACTAGACAAAATAAAATAAATCCAAGGAAGACCAAAAGGTCAACCAAAGTGTGTTTTTGGGGTAAACTACACAGTTGGTCTGTAATGTTTGGGGTAGCTTTTCTTTCCCTACTGATGTCTCAAAAGTTACAAATCGATCACCAACGTTATCAATTGATAACAAACTGATCATTCAACGTTAACATACGTTAAGAGGTATGACGAAAAACATAGCTGAAACTTTAAGTGCTTACCATAAAATAAACTGGTCACTCAACTAATTCCACGTAAGCACTATCATGCCATGTATGTTTCCCGTCACACCTCTTAACGTCTTTTAACATTATCGATTGGTAGCAAACTAGTCACCCAGCTAATTCCATGTAAACACTTAACGTGCCAGTTATGTTTTCTGTCACGCCTCTTAATGTCTTTTAATGCTGAGTAACCAGTTTGTTACCAATCGATAATATTAGTGACTGCTTTGTAACTTTTGAAACATCAGTGGGATAAAAGAAAGATACCCAAACATTAGTTACCAACTATGTATTTTACACTTTTTTTCTCTTGTCATCGTCAATTATCATCTTTTTTTCCCTCAAGGGTTACCCACTTGACTATCTGTTTCTGTCTTTGTTCCCTCTTTTTCCTCGCCCCTTTCCTCCTAAATTCCGAATCATTCTTTTATTCCATAAAGGTAAATAAAGATAAAGATTACCCCTTCCACAAGTATATCAACTAAAATAAAAATAAAAGAAAACCCTACTCCCCCCTCTTATTTCTTTAGAACTGTAATGTACCCAGCAAAAATAAGATTGGTATCGTTGTTTTTATGAAGGGCAATGTGAAATTTTTCTGGGTTTCTTCTTTTACATATGCCTATTGTATTTTTAATGGTGCAGTGTCTCCAAAATCCGAGGGCAGAAGGGAGTTGACCTTTATTGTTCTTTCAAGGTAAATTATGCTTAAATGCCTTTTTATTGTTTGTTTAAATGCCTGAGAGAATATTTACATTTATTGGAGTTTCTTTGGGCTGTTACTTGTTGAGTGAAGTGGACAGAATAAAGGTTTGCTCCTTTTTTTTAGAATATTTTTTTTCCTTTTTGTTGATATGATTTATGAATTTTGGGTTTCTAAAAGGGGCAAATTTGTGTTATATAAGTGATATTTATATAGAAAACGAAGATGAATTCGTATAGACAAGTAGAGTCAACTCTCAAGGAAATACTTGAAGTGATCAAGCCCTTGCAAGAAGACTGGGTTACACGGTTTAAAATCATCGATGAATTGCGCGAAATCGTTCAATCTATAGAAAGTTTAAGAGGTAATTTTTATGTTACCTTATTGAATGGTTGTTCCCGGTTCTTCATTTTGATTGATCCATGTAAACTTTCAATAGAGATGGATATGAAAATGCTAAATAATGCTTTACGTGACGAATTAAGAAACGATTTCGAATGTTGCAAACCATAGCAAACTGGAAAGATTTTTGTATGCAGGCTTAAAATTTTATATTTTGGCCTTCCATAAATGGCCTGATTTAGTTTGGTTTTCAGAAACAATTGTTTGACATTTTACCCTCATGATAGAACGATTAAATCAGAGTTTTTAGCTGATTATGGCATTGGGGATTTGAAGCTTTTGGTAATTAACATTTGTGTAAATGACTTAATCGGTGGATACAGGTGCAACCGTGGAGCCATTTGGATCCTTTGTGTCTAATCTCTTTACGCGGTGGGGAGACTTAGATATATCTGTTGAGTTATCTTATGGTTCATGTATTTCATCTGCCGGAAAGAAGCATAAACAGACAATACTCAATGAATTGCTTAAAGCTTTAAGAAAGAAAGGTAATTTTCATATTTTCATGTTCTTGTTATAACATATAATAGGGGAGTAAAGAAAGCTTTTTTTTGGCAAATTAATATTATTCATCTTTGATTGTTTGCTATAAATAATGCCTAATTAGTTATGATATAACATTTATTTCAGGTGGATGGTTAAGTATACAATTTATTCCCAGTGCAAGAGTTCCCATTTTGAAAAGCATCAGCAAATGGCAGAACATCTCTTGTGATATTTCAATCGATAATCTGCAGGGCCAAATAAAGTCAAAATTCTTGTTTTGGCTCTGTGAGATAGATGGTCGATTTCGTGACATGATTTTACTGGTAACTCTCGTTAAAAGCCAACACTTTCCATTGTTGATAGGACTGCATCTCTCGTTTCTTATTCTTGCTGTTACCGATTCGTGCAGGTGAAGGAATGGGCCAAGGCTAACGGTATTAATAATCCGAAGTCCGGGACTTTTAACTCATATTCCCTCAGTTTGCTAGTCATTTTCCATTTTCAGGTGGCTTTTATTATTCATTCTATTATAGGAGAAGTTGTAGAAGGGCTTGTTTTATTTAATTCATCCATATGTTGTTTGGGTGGAGTAGATTGTATCTGTTATTCTACTTTTCATTTCTCTTGAATTACATGTGTTTGACATGCATCAAATTTGAGTACATACCCATATTAGATGCTCACATATTTGTTTATCATTTCATATATTTTGTTTTTCTTGCAGACTTGTGTACCTCCAATTTTACCTCCATTAAAAGATATATACCCAACAAATGTTGTCGATGATCTTACGGGTGAGTCTTAGCTAAGCCAAAAACTATAGAGAATGTGTAACCCAAATATTCTTTTCCAAAAATTCTACTTAATTTTTTTTGTTTATTCCCTGTTTCGGAATAGGATTTCAAATGAAAGTTTTGATTCTTCAATTGTTGGACCTTGGTTGTGTTTGATTAAAGCTGAGTCGGACATTTTATATTTTTCGTTAATATTAAAATGTTAAACATGTTTAGAGGATATATTCCTGATACAAAAGCTTCTCTGCGATTGTAGGTACCAAAGATGACGCAGAGAGACGTATTGCACAAATATGTTCGTCTAACATTGTCAAGTTTAGATCATGCAGGACCATAAACCGGAGTTCTTTGTCTGAGCTGTTCATTTCCTTCATTGCCAAGGTATCGTCTATTGTTAATGTCGAAGGTCAAAATGTTCTTTAACATGTAGTATGACAATATGCTTCGAAAATTAGTACTCTTTGGGAGCACCATGTAGGCTTTATTTATGTTTAATCCTTAAATATTTCTTCAGTTTTCAGACATTAATTTGAGGGCGTCGGAATTGGGAATCTGTCCATTTACAGGACAATGGGAGTACATAGAAAACAATATGAGATGGTTGCCCCGGACGTATGCAATATTTGTAATATTCTCTCCCTCTTTTTGTGTTATATTTTTTAAATTCTTCATGGCTCAGACACCAAAAACTATAATAGTCTTTTTTATGTTTGTTTTAGGTTGAAGATCCTTTCGAACAACCAGAAAATTCTGCTAGGGCCGTCAGTCAGAGACAATTGATAAAGATAGCTGAAGTATTTCAGATGACCCGTCATATGCTAATCTCAGCTAATTTGACCCGAAGTACACTCCTCCCTATATTGGTTGGACCACAGATATCCCGATTTTTTGTAAACCATTCGGCTAGTTACTCAAGTAGCAACGGCAGCCACTATCTGAATCCATATCCACATCCACATCCACATCGATCAGTGCAATCACCTTTGCAAATGCAGCAGCAGCACCGGCAGCCGCTGTACGAGAAATCAAGGCCCTCAACCTCACAAATGCAGCATCAAGCTCCAAAAGTGGTGTCCCCCGCATCGAACATGCAATCTCAATTTTGGAAAAACAAGGGTGTCGAATGGACTGGGGCCGAACCATCAATTTCAAAAAAGGACCCCTTTGGTCTCACAAGTTCAATTGCAAGTGCAACCTCAATTTCAGAAGTCAAGGACTGAAGGTTATAGTGTAAATCCCGGCGGTCAGAGGCCATTGCAGGTACAATATATTAATGGAGGGCAGATATGGAGGCCAAAATCTGATAAATAGAGGGTCTTTAAAGCTTTTTGAATTCACTGTTGTTCATGTGTAATTGGAACATATTGTATTCTGTGTGTGTAAGCATGCGAATTCAGGATCGAGACGTGTGTTAATATCCGTCGAAGAAATTATGTATGTAATGTTAAACTTGGCTAAATTATTAGACTTGACCCGATTCTTGGAAAATGGTAGAGTATGTTCACACTAGCATGAGAGAGCGAAAGTGACCATATCCAATGATATTCGATAAGAGTTTTATCATATTCAGTGTGATCATTAATCAAGGAAATGTAATATGTTAATTGATAATATTTGATTGGATTTGATATTGTTTCCTTAGAACCGAACCGGTTAATGAATCGGTCATGCTATCGATTCACCGGTCCGACCGGTCGGAAGAACCGGACGACGTCATAATTATTTTAAAAATTAAATAAAAATACCAAAAATATTTAATAAAAAATAATTTTGTATATCACAAGTCATATTCAAAGTAAATCATAACATATACGAGTTAAAAATCATAAAATCAAGTGAAACAAAATGATTCAAATTAACTACAATATAATATTTAAGGTAAAATATATTAAATAATAAATATAATTATATAACTATAATTAAAAAATAAATTTGGGGCTAAATGATATTGTTTGGTTTAATTTTTTTTTTTAAAAACAATTTCACATGGCTAAAAAACATAGAAGAACATCCCAAAAGTCTAAAGAGTAAAAATATGAGAACAAAACAATCTCACATGGCTAAGAAACATAGAAGAGCATCCCAACTAACTTCTATAAATAATAGAGGTAATTTGACATTCAAAATCATGGAGACTTTTGGTGAGCATAGAGTGACTATTCTTTCACTTCAATCAAGCTCGAATTTTAGGCTTCAATCGAGCTTCTAAATTTTTTTTGAGTTCAAGCCTTTTCAAGTTCAAGTTTCAATATTATATTTCGAGTTCGAGTTGAACTTGATAATTTTTAGTTCGTGAGTTTGAGTCGAGTTGAGCTTACTTTTAAAGTTTGAGTCGAGCTCAGCAATACTCGAGTTCGACTTGGTTCGTTTAACAAACAACGTCGTTTGGTTTAATTTAAAAAAAAAAAACAAAATTGGCGGTTTTTTTCGGGGTTTTCAGTCGGTCCGGTTCGAACGGTTCAAAGGTTCTGGCCAGTTCACTAGTAGCGGTTCAACCGATTTAGTTTGAACCAGACTAGATAACGATTTCCGATTGAACCGGCCGATCATGTCCGGTTTTCAAAACAATGCTTAGAACATTTAAGATTTATCTTAATCGTTCATGTAAATTCATCTAGACCGTCCATTGTAATGAGACTAAATTATAAATGGAGACCTTCCCCCACCTCGTTTCTTTACATTAGGTTTGTGAATACCATTGACAGTATTCACTCAATTTTCTCTTGTTTCTCCGTCAGACCATTATTTGATATTTTAATGGCATGAGACGAATATAGAAATTAGATCCCTAATAATAATTATTGAAAAAAGTGAATCATAAAAACAAGCAAAGCTAAATAAATTTACTTGTAAAAATGATTTTTCATTATGTTTAATAAATTATCTAATAATTACATTAAATTTTAAATAGAAAACAATAATTTTTTTATTAAACACCAAATTATTTACACAAAATAAGCATGATCCTCTTTTAAATATGCTAAAGTATTGATTCCCAATTATGACCGTTTATGTTGAAGGCGTATAGACTTTGTTAATCTTTTAATTTTTCTTTAGTTTTCAGACTTGAATTTGAAGGAACAAACAAACTCTCGGGTAACAATATTTGTAATATTCTCTCCCTCGCTTCGTTTAATATTTTTAAAATTCATGATTTAGATTACTTTTTATAATAGTACTTTTATGTTTGATTTAGATTGAAGACTCGTTCTAAAAAACTGAAAATTCCGCTAGAGTCGTCAGTCAGAAACAACTAACGAGGATAACTAAAGCATTCCAGACGACCCTTCGGATGCTAATTGTTGGTAATGCTCAATCCCACATAGTGTTGAAAACACTATTGGAAATAGGTATTTAAGGTTTGGATTCTCCACTTCGTTGTTGAGTGAAAGAGAACAAGCGGAACTCTCGTGCACCGTCGCCGCCGCCGTCCGTAACGACTTGGCACGTGGTCATGGTCGTGGTCGTACGTGCCTTTGAAACATCCGCGCTGATACTATATTTTTAAAGAAAATTCTTTTGAAATTTCTCTTTGAAAGTTTAAATTCAAATGAAAATGTGAAAGATGTATCTAGACTGATAACCTGAACTATTTTTGAGTCAGGTTCATCTAGGCGTTTTAGTAGTTTCTAGCCTATAAATAGAGAGTTGATTTCAACTTCTCATCTCACTCTCTCAATAGATTTTCCGCTTAGAAGTGCAATACTACCAACAGTCCATTATGGTTTCGGGTGTACGCAATTTGGAGCGACCGTGTTAACCTCGGGGGACTGTAGAACTAAGTTTTGATATAACAATTAAGGCAAAATGTTTTTGGACTTGAATTGAATTTATTCAAAGTTTTTCAAAGATTTCAAAAATAATTCAAAGTCCATTTTAAAATTGGAATTGAGCAAAAATTGATTTTTGTACAAGTAGTACCGATATTGTTCTTTTCAGTATCGATACCACATGAATGGTACCGATACTATTCTTATGGTATCGATACCATAGGCAAAGGTAGTATCGAAACCATCAAGGTAGTATCGATACTACCATGAAGGCTCAGATTCCAGAATGCAAAAATGATACCGATACCATGAAAGGGTATCGATACCACAAGGCTCCAATAGCTAGTAACAACTAGTTAATTTGAATTTAACAAATGTAGTATCAATACCCCATAGTGGAGTACCAATACTTCTAGTTCTGGACAACCTTACTTTGCATAAAATTAATCCCCAACGGCTAGATACAACTTTAAACTCATTTCAAGGTATAAAAACAAGCTGAGGACACTTGAAGAAGAAGAAGGAGAACACCTATCCAAGCAATCAAACACAAGAGAAGATTTTTTCAATCTTATTTTCCTTTCTCTTGTAAATATTTTTGTTCTTGTGAGCTTAATTCTTGTAAACACCTATCTTAGAGAGGTTTTCTTGTTTATATTTCCTTTCATTGTAAAAGGGTTTTGGTTTTAGCTTAGCCTACTAAAAGCTAGGGAGAGGTTCTAGTTTAGCCCGTGAAAAACTAGGGAGTTTGTAAAGGTTATCTCTTTGTCTTGTAAAAAGAAAGAACAAATTAGTGAATTTGTTAGAAAATCCTTGGTGAGGAGCTAGGGTAGTGGATGTAGACTTGGCTGAGAAGTCGAACCACTATAAATCGCTGTGCAAATTTTCTATCTTTCAATCTCCTTACTCGTTAAACACAAGAACCAACTCGGCCCATCTAGGTGAATCCTTTTGGTTGTCGATTCGAGCTTCCGCAAATCCCAACAGGGACGATCCATCTATTGAAGCGATTACACACATCGGGGCGAATTCGTTTCGAAGGCAGTGGTTTTACCATGACACGATTTACAAATTTATTTCTTTTAAATTACTATATACTTTTCCTTTCAATGCTAATGGTGTGATTTTGCACTCCTTATTTCTTACAATTTAGAAAATAATTTTGTATACTACAAATATGACATCACTTTTGAGCAAGTTGATTCTCGATCTTTCCAAGCTCGATGCACTTGATGGAAATAATTATATAAGGTGGTCCCAACGAATCCTGATATTCTTCGAGCAGCTTGACCTCGATTACATGCTGCTCAAGCCACCACCTACCATGCTGTCAACCCCAGCTGCCAGTAATGATACGGATGTGGTTCTGAATGATGTTGCCTTACCAACTGTTACCGCTGCTCTCGCTAACTACGAGAAATACAAGAAGGATAACAAAACGGTGCGAGGACACCTGCCAAATAAATTATTTGATATGTTCCTTAGAGAAAGGAATGCCAAGGCAATTTGGGAGACTCTGGAGAAAAAGTATGGTGCAGATGATGCGGTCATCAAAAAGTACGTTGTCGGCGAATGACTTAAGTTCCAGATGACAAATGACAAGTCGATAATGGATCAAGTTCATGACTATGAGAACTTGGTCACTAACATCATTGCTGAAGGGATACAAATGTGTGAGGTACTTCAAGCCAATGTTCTCATCGAGAATCTGTCCAAGTCCTGGTCCGAGTACCGCAATTCTCTTAAGCATAAGAAGATAGATATTTCGCTTGAAGAGCTGGTGGACCATATGAAGATTGAAGAAACCAATCGATTAAAAGATAATGTTACTAATTATCTGAGTAATTTATATGTTAGATCTAACTTGGTTGAGTCTAGATTCAAGAAGATCATGAAACGAGGAAATTAAGACAAAAAGACAAAACCTCATAAGGCTACCAACTTCAAGAAGTCTGGAAAGACCAAACCTAAAGGAAAGACGCTCAAGTGTTATGTTTGCGGTTTAGTCGACCACAAAGCTTATCAATGCTTACAACGCTCAGACTGCCAGAATGACAATAAGCCACAGATGCACGTTGTATAAAAAAATGATGACATCATTACTTTGGTGGTCTTAGAAGTTAATTTGGTGGAAAATAGTTCAAAATGGGAGTTGACACTGGCGCTTCGAAGCACTTTTGCACAAGGAAGGATCTTTTCACCAAGTTCGAGGATGGGAACATAGGTGAACATGTGTACATGGGGAACTCTAGCAGCTTTGAAGTACTAGGAAAATGCAAGGTTTTACTCAAACTGACTTCTGGTAAAACTCTGGCCTTAAATAATGTTATGTATGTACCTGCCTTGTGTAGAAATTGGATAAGTGGTGAGCTTCTAAATAAGGCAGACATTAAGTTAGTTTTTGAGGTAGATAAACTTGTATTTTCCCGAAATGGTGATTATGTTGGGAAATGTAATTTAAACGGTGGTTTATTTGTCATAGAAACTCAATTTAATGAAAATAAAGCTACCACTTGTGCTTATATTATTGAATCCGTTTATATGTGGCATGCTAGATTAGGACACGTTAATATTCATGCTTTAAAGAAATTGATGAATATGAATGTTCTGCCTAAACTATACATAACTAGCTTTAACAAATGTGAAATTTATGTAGAAGCTAAGCATTTTAAACCTCACTTTAAGACTGTTTCTAATAGAAAGACTGATATGTTAGAACTCATTCACACCGATCTAGCAGATTTTAGAAACACTGAAAGTAAAGGGGAAAACACTACTACATAATTTTTTTAGATGATTATTCAAGATATACAAAAGTTTATTTCCTAAGAACAAAAGATGAGGCTGAAATCTTCTTTGTTATTTATAAGGCAGCAGTTGAAAATCAGTTAGATAGGAGAATTAAACGGGTTAGATAAGATAGAGGTGGTGATTAGGGATCTAATTTCTTAAAAGATATTTGTGAAAAGAAGACATAATTCATGAAACTTCAGCCCCTATTTTCCTCAACAAAATGGTATAGTCGAAAGTACAAATAGAACTTTAAAAGAGATGCTGAATTCTTTACTAATAAGTTCTGGATTATCTGATAACATGTGGGGGGAAGTCATTCTTCAGCCCCTAAAACTGTTGATGCATTATTTATAGGGTATGCTACGAAGAGTGTTGCATACAGATTCATGTTTTTACAAGATTATTCCATTTGTGAGTCAAAATATGTTATTTTCTTTGAAAATACTTTTCCTTTAAAGAAACTGAGAATAAATATCGAAACACAAATAGAAAATATTGCATCCACTTCTTCTAGTAATTTTGCTAGGTCTTCTGAACAAATTGTTTTTGAGCCTAGAAGAAGTAAAAGACAAAGAGTTGAAACCTCTTGTGGACCATACTTTATTACTTCCTTTATTTCTGAGATAAATGATTTAGACTCCATTTCAGTTCCTATAGCTCAAATTTTTATGTTAGGTGATGATCCTAAAACTTTTGAAGAAGCTATAAGATCTATCGATGCTAGTTTATGGAAAAACACTATTAATGATGAACTAGATTCGATAATGTCTAATTATACTTGGGAATTTGTTGACTTGCCTAGGGGATTCAAACCAATCTGCAACAAATGAGTCTTCCGGAAAAAACTGATGTCAGATGGTTCGATTCAACGGTACAAGGCAAGGTTAGTCGTCAAAGGGTTCACTCAAAGGTTTGGTTTAGACTACTTTGATACATACTATCCCGCTAAGAAAATCTCAACGATCCATGCATTATTTGCGCTATCCTCTATTCATAAGTTGCAGGTACATCAAATGGATGTTAAGACTGTATTTCTGAATGGGGATCTAGATGAGGAATTTACATGGAGCAGCAACTAGGTTTTGAAGCACCTGGTATGAAAGACAAAGTCTGTAGACTTAAAAAATCACTCTATGGACTTAAGCATGCTCCTAAACAGTGGTATAAGAAATTAAATAATGAAACAAAGTCTATTTAATATAGAATTACATTTGAATGGGTTGTTCATAGCCCTAATATATCCATTATCAATCGATATATGCATTTTTATTACAAGCCAACTAAAATGATTAAGTATTAAGATTTTCTTGCCGAAAAATTTGAGCAACCATAATACCTTTTTCTGAGGTTTAAATTGCTTCATGAAGTTTTTCTAGGAGCCAATTTATTACAATAACACTTTTTTGTGTTCTCCATCATGCATAAAATTCGTCGAGAAGGACTAACGATGGTTGGAGAATCATGTATGTCTATTAGAGAATTTCTACTAAACACAAAACATTCAATATTTTATCCTACATACATCAAAATGTGGATTTCAACATACTTTCAACAATGTTTATTACTAGAAACCCAAATAAAAACAAAAAATTCACTCTAACAGAAACCCAAAGAAAAATTCATTTCAAACTAAGTTATACAACAATGTTCAACGATTATGAACAGTGGCGGAACTTGATGACAGATTTTGGGGGCAACGTAAAATTTTAAAAAGTTTAGATATTTAAATTAATTATTAAAAAATTTGAAGGGTTTAGTTTACAATTTTTTTTAAGAGAAAATAACCTCAGTGACCAAAAATCCCATATAATATACGATTTTAACCAACTTTTTCCGGATTTGCCAAAATGACCAACAAAATCGCAATGCGATCGCTAATTCGCAACGCGATCTCCATTATCGCAAATTCGTGTTGCATTTTCGCAATGCGATAGTTGAAAATCGCGTTGCGATGGTCTACAGTGTCGTTGCGATTTTCCCAATTCGCAATGCGAATAAGTAAATCGCAACGCGAATTGGGAAAATCGCAATGTGAATAAGTAAATCGCAACGCGAATTGGGAAAATCGCAATGCGATACTGACTATCGCAATGCGATAATACAAAATCGCAACGAGATACATACTTTCGCAACGCGATACTGACTTTCGCAACGCGATTCTGACTTTCGCAACGCGATAATACATAATCGCAATGCGATTTTCAAAGCGCCATTAGTATCCTGGCCAAGTATTTTATTTTTAAATTCCAAACACGAATATTAATATATTGGAACACTGAACCGTCCACAGTATATCCCGTAATCGCAACTCATAACCTAAAACCTAAAATCACAACTCAGTCCCATCTCCATCTCTCACTCTCTCACCCATCTCCGACGAAATCCGTCCCCATCTCCGACGAAATCCGTCTATCTCCATCTCTCAGAGCCACCCTCACAATCAGAAATGGAAAATCAACCAAATCAACCAACGAGGGTTAGTTTTTTTAATTATTTTCTTTTTGAAATTTTTGCATTATTATTAGGTTTTTCATATTGAAATTGATGATAAGTTTACTGGTAATTTCAATAATAGATTAACCATTTCACTTAGATTGCTTATTAAATCAACCGAGAATCGTAACGCGAAATGCAAATCGCAACGCGATTTTAGTTTCGCATTGCGATTATCTCGTTGCAATAGTCAAATTCGCGTTGCGATAGTCATTTTCGTGTTGCGATTTTCATTTTCAGAAACTATTCTTCTTCTGCAAATTGAAACTTGAATGAATTGCATTACTTCAACCAAAAAACAAAGACAAATACGAAATTCACAGTGTTGCAAATTTAAGTTTGAAGAATAAACTACTACTCTTTATGTTTATTATTGTTTTTGGTATATCTTCACAGTGTAGTTTTTGGTATATCTAATTTAGTATGTTTATTGTTTTTGTAGAACTTTTATTCGGCTCAATTGACCTTGAGAAATAAAGTCAGCCTGGCCAAAACAATTGCGTCGAAGCTTTCACCTGCACAAAGAAAAATATTTGAGGATACATGCTTCGGGCCATGGCTGAAAGTACAACATCCCGGTGGAGATGCGATGTTGACACACCTGTTTCTTCAAACCATGACTAGCGATCTACCAGAGACTATACAACGTCGTGATGAAGAGATATGGTTTGATTTTCCACCGGCGTATACGTGTTTTGGGCGGGAGGAGTTTTGCTTAATCACCGGTCTACGCTTCGGACACGATGATGTAGGTCGGTACACTAGACACATTACCCGCCCATCATGGCTATCACGGGTTTTTCCTGAGCTGGAGAGGATGAGTCTACACGTAGAGGACCTGACAAGATTGTTAAATAATAAAGATGGTTTTACTCGGATGGATGATGTCGACGTTGTCCGAGTATGCCTTCTAATTCTTTTGCATGTCGGCTTTTTAGGCAGAGAGGCCAGACAACCTATTCCAAATGATCTAATCAAATTGGTAGAAGACCTAAATGCGTGGAACCTGTTTCTGTGGGGCTCGTATTTATGGAAAGCTACATGGAATAAGTTATCGTCTGCCTTGGATGATCGAAAAAGTTTGCATGGCGATGGTTCCAAATACACTTTGACAGGCTTTATTTGGGCCTTTAAGGTAAGAATTTTTATATGATGTTTCCAAAATTATAAGTAATTATTTAACAATTACTAATGTTTGTTATTATATTGTTTGTAGATTTGGATATTTGAGGCATTTCCCGCCATGAAGACATATACAATAAAAACTTCAAATGATATTCCCAGGGCTATTTCCTGGAAGAGGAAACGGACCTTGCAATGGGAAGATTTACTACGGTATACGACAATAAATAATGTAAGTTAACATAAATACTACCATATGTTTATAAACAAGTTATTACTAGTACACGTTTAACTTTGTTTGAGCTTTTATATTGTTAGGAGGCCAACACTCCTCTACAGAGGCTGACACCCACGGAAGCTGAGCTTGCCACTGATTGGTGGCAAGCTAGTAAGCGTTTTTTTGATGGAACGGTTGATGAGCAGCCTCCACTTCGGGAGCCATCACCTCGCCCAGAGCTATCACCTCACCCAGAGCCATCATCTGATCGACCCGGCTATACACCTCCACAACGACAGCCATCACCTATTATGTCACATCATCGAGCCTCTTCTCCACCATCACCACAAGATAGGCGACCGGCAAAGATGCCACGACGTTTATCTCCCTGTTCTCCACCTCCACCTCAATGGGATGAGTTAGGGGAGTTACGTGATGAGGTCAATGCCTTGCGTGAGGAGGTCGGTACTTTACGCAAAGACGATGGTGCATGGCGTGTTGAGGTGTCTACATTACGCGGTGAGGTAGCCGCTCTACGTGAGATGGTAGCATCGTTGCAGAATGAGGTTCATACTCTACGCAACGAGGTAAGTTTAAGATTTTTCATACTCGTAATTTATTCGGTTGCTGCCAATACTGCTAAACTGTTTTTGTTAGTATTTGTTTTTGGTTTTATTTTTGCCTTTTGGTTGAAGTAATGCAATCCATTCAAGTTTCAATTTACAGAAGAAGAATAGTTTACTTTCGCAACACGAAAATGACTATCGCAACGCGGAAATGGCTATCGCAATGCGAAATAAAAATCGCAACGACAAAATCGCAACGCGAAATGAAATCGCAACGACAAAATCGCAACGCGAAATGAAAATCGCAATGCGATTTGTGTTTCGCGTTGCGATTTTGTCGTTGCGATTTTCATTTCGCATTGCGATAGCCATTTCTGCGTTGCGATAGTTATTTCGCGTTGCGATATTAAGTTTCGTGTTGCGAAAGTAAACTATTCTTCTTCTGGAATGTTTATATATGTTGTCCTTTTAAATGTTTATATAAGTGCTTACTTCTGGAATGTTATCTGAGCATTTTGTGAACTATGATAAAATAATGATTTGGGTGAATACAATGCTAGTTTGAAACATATTTGTCTTTGTTTAATATCATGTCTGTTTATTTACTGATTTATGTATTAATTTTTTTAGCGGCCCGATAAGGTGGATGCTTTACGTCGGGTTTTCCTTGCACGACGGAGTTCACGCATCAGACGGCGTGGACGTGCTATTACGTCTCCGTTCACCCCAATGGTGCGAAGACTCCGCAAGAAGAAGCCCGACTCACCGGTCATCCCTCAATAGTCCCCTTCAATCGTTCAAGAGGCCCCTATTCTCCCTCAAGATTCCCCCCCACCGTTCAAGAGGCCACTGTCATCGTTGAAGAGGTCCCTCCCACCATTCCAGAGCCTGATTCACATGGGGTAATATATCGAAGTATTGAGAAACCCCCACCGGTTCCGGACATGATGGATGAGAGTTGGCTCTCGTATGAGTTACCGGCTAGTACCCTTCCGGTATCTGAAGTGGAGAGGAGACAACTACCGGAAACAATTGTGGATAATACCCTTTGGGCTAAGACCACAGTTGATTTTTATCTACATGAGCGGAGCCAAGGGTGTTACACTGACATCAGCAAACTCAACGATGAAATGTTTTTGTTGCTTGATCGGTCTTGGTGGGGTGTGCTATTAGGGGTTGAAGACAGTGGCTATTTGGATGGGGAGGTAAGTCTTATATTTGTCTTATATATGATTTTGATTAATTTGTTTAAAAATTAATGTAATTCACTAATATATGTATTTTTTTGTAAAACAGCATATCGATGCGTGGGTGTCACGTCTACTAATAATAAGGAAGCTTAGGAAAAATAAAAAAAATTCGCTATATACAATAATGCCGACGGCTTTTCACGCAGTTCACTTGAAGAGTCAACGAGATGAATCATTTTTGTTGGGCAATGGACAAGCTAAACTTTATCCTGCATGGTGGGATGTCGATAAGGTTAGTGTTTATTTTTTAAATTTTTTAAAGGTGTTCATAAATAAGTGCGCAAATAAATGAATTATTACTTATGATCGCAGATGTTTATCCCTGTTTTGGAACATCGTCACTGGCTTCTCGTCCAACTTCAACTCCCATCCCTGAAGATAATAGTGTATGACAACATGATCAATTACATATCACTATCTGATTTGAGAGATATTTTCAAGGGATGGAGCTCTCATTTGGCTAAATTCTTGGATGAGATTAAGTATTGGAGTCATTATGGACACAAGAAGCCAAAGAAGTTCAATGTCACAGTTGTCAGAGACGAGACCGCGCCACAGCAATCGCCGGGAGCCAGAGGGGATTGTGGTCCTCTCGTATGCCTTTGCTTGGCACGTTTGACGACGGGAAGCACAGAGTTTTTACCTCCCACCGATAGAGATAGAGCTGCAGTAGGCTTGTGGTTTTGGCATTATATGGCTAGAGCAATATATTCGAGACGCTGCCTACCTTCATCCGCGTTATGAAAGTGTCCATTGTTAATTGGTAAGTCAAATGCAAGTTTTGTTAACATATATACTCCTTTTGGTTTGAAAATGTTTGGTTAAGTACCTATAATTCAATAATTTGTTGTTTGTAGGTTTTAGATGTGTAGGAAGTCTTGTTTGAGCAAATGTTTGGTTTCTGCAAGTTAATCCTTAAGTGAGCTGCGTGAAATGGATGTACGGGGTCACAAAGTTGTTGATTCATTGATTCAATAATTGATGAAGAAATAAGAATTATTATTATTTTTTGATTGTTTAATTGATTTGTAAAAGATGATTTGTAAATGTTGATTTGTTTAATTGATGTGTACATAATTTGTGTTGAAATGTAATAGTTGATTTGTTGATTTTAATCTGCTTTATGTTGAAGGCAAAACAGACTATCGCAACGCGAAATGGCTATCGCAACGAGAAAATCGCAATGCGAAATGAAAATCGCAACGAGAAAATCGCAATGCGATTTTCATTTCGCATTGCGATTTTCTCGTTGCGATATCCATTTTCGCGTTGCGATAGCCATTTTCGCGTTGTGATAGTCAAATGAATGTCTAATAAGTGATAACAACTGAACATATCATAGCAATGTTCAAACTCAAGTTACTAATACATGCCTAACTGAAAATGTTAAAAGTGCATACATAAAATACACATAATGCAAGTTTTGTTAACATATATACTCCTTTTGGTTTTAAAATGTTTGGTTAAGTACCTAGAATTCAATAATTGTTAAAAGTTTATGCATGTTAATCCTCGTTGCCTTTTTCATTTCGCATTGCGATTCTATCGTTGCGATTTGCATTTCGCATTGCGATGGTCAAATGATTGCCTTTCGCAACGCGATTCTGACTTTCGCAACGAGATAATACAAAATCGCAATGCGAGTTTCAAAGTTCGCAACAGGTTTTAGTTTCGCAAGCCAAATTTTGTGTGTATATATATACGCAGCAGCAACAACTCATAACCTAAATCCCTAAATCGCAACTCATTCCATCTCCATCTATCACTCTCTCCGGCGACATCTGTTCCTATATCCAACGACATCCTTCCCCATCCGGCAACAGGTCTTAGTTTCGCATCTCGTTTGTTTAGTTACAACCATGAAATCATCTAATGTTGATCATGTTTGGATAGATTTGTGTTTTGGAGGGTCATGGGAGAATGTTCATGGTGTTTTACAATATATGCCTTTACCCATGAATCTTCAACTAAAACTGTCATTAAAGAAGTTAACTTATGAAACCCTAATGTTACGTGGTTCAAAGAAATTGAATTTAGAGCCCCTAAGTGGATTTAGGCTATCTTATCAGAGAAATGGTAAAGTTTATTTGTTAACCGACAATGAAGATGTTGAACGATTCATTGCTTACATTAATATTTCAAGTGATGATGTTACATTGTATGTTGTTGAACCTAGAAGTAGTATTATTGGGTCAGTAGCGGGTAGTAATAAACTAAGTGGGTCTCAAAACCCACAACCTTTCTCTAATCCAAATCCAAATCAACTTTCAGCACCAAATTCCGGTTTTCGTATTGACCAATTCGACGATGATGAGCCAAGAGAAAAAATTGTGAGTACTAGTCAGTATTCGAAATTTGATCTTGGTCAATACCCGGACTTTGATATTAGTCAATACACGGATTTTGATGATGTTTCAGAAGAAGAAACAGACCCTGCATGTAATGATTTTGATATTGGTCAATACCCGAATTTTGATGATGAAACACCCGTTGCCGAGGAAGATGTTGTTGATGATAATGAGGAGGAAGTTACGACTGTGAATGAACATGTTAAACATCCATTCTGTAATTCATATAATCCTGAAGAAGAAAAAGAAGAAGAAAAAGTCCCCGAAGAAAAGAAAATGCCACGGGAGTATAACTGGAATATGCCAGAATTACTTCAGTTACCGGAAGAAGAGTTGGCAAAGAAAGCAGTTGATTGTTACACAAAAGTTATTCGTATCAAGAAAGATGATTGTTTTGATACAAAGGAAGACTTGAAGATAGCTTTGTATACGAAATGTGTGGAAGATGGCTATCAACTAAAAGTTAACAAATCAAGCAAAGATCGTTTCGAAACAAGGTGTACGATTGACAAAAACTGTACGTGGCGTATGAATGCAAAGAGGATAAAAGATTGCGCAATGTTTCAAGTTAGGACTTTTATTGATAAACATACATGTTCAAGAACCCAAGTTTTTCCTCACCATAGACAGGCAAACAAAAAGGTGTTGGGTGGTTTTCTGGCTGAGTTAATGTTTTTGAATGGCAGGGTATATCGGGGACATGAAATTATGACTGACATGAATGCTCGGTTCAAGATTAGCATATCATATTCTCAAGCTTGGAGAGCCAAATGTTATGCCTTGGAATTGTTGAGGGGGTCGCCAGAAGCATCGTTTGCCCAACTGCCGGCTTATTGTCACAATTTAAAGCTGAAAAATCCTGGGTCGGTAACTCATATCAAAACAGATAGAGATGGACGCATTTAGTTGCTGTTTATCGCCATTGGTGCTGCGGTTAGTAAATCAATATAATTCTGTTGACTCATTTCTGTTAGTTACATGCATTTCACATTTAAATGATTATATTTCTTGTGTATATTATTTTGTAGATTCGTTCGTTTATTACTTGCAATGCGCCCAGTTATTATAGTTGACGGAGCACATTTGAAAGGTCGATACCTTGGAGTAAACTTATTAGCAGTAGCCATGGATGCTAACAATGGGATATTGCCAATAGCTTACGGGGTTGGCAAATCTGAAACCTCTGATTCATGGACATGGTTTATGGGGCATCTTAGGGATTGCATAGGTCCTATTAGCAATCTGACAATCATATCCGATAGGGCAAACTCAATTGACAACGCTGTTAGAAGGTGTTTCCCAGATGTGTTTTTCATGGACTTTGTGGTGTACATTTGTATAGAAATCTAAAATCAAGGTCTGCTGGTATAAAAAAGCACAAATGGACATACTGGAAGGCTGTAAAGGCTTATCGGGAAGTGGATTTCAATAAGCATATAAACTGTTTAAGACGTGTTTTGCCTCAGTGTGCTCAAACACTAGAAGATGTCGGGTTTGAAAGATGGTTAAGAGTACATCAACTTGGAGCAAGATATGGTTTCATGACGTCTAATAGTGCAGAATCAATTAACGCTCTAAGTCGTCATTCCCAAAAAATTACCCATTACTATGTTAATGGAGTTTTTTCGAGCCTCTATTCAACAGTGGTACTATAAGAAAAGAAACCATGCAGGTATTATTTCTTTGAATTCGTAACTTATCATATATTTTACTAAGTATTATTTATTTAAATTTACAGAAACATTGGAACATCGTGTTACACCATGGACTGAAAAAAAGATAACGAAACGTGTTGTGAAGTCAACGTCATGGAGAGTTGAACCATGTTCAAACACTTTGTTTGAAGTACTGGATAATAACTTAAATGGGCTTGTCGATCTAAATGCAAGGACGTGTAGTTGTATGAAATGGCAAACATCTGGTTATCCGTGTGGCCATGTTATAAAAGTTGCTCTTCATCTAAACCAAGATGATTCAAGCACATACGCTATGGATTGCTACACTACAGAAGTATATCGACAGACTTATGCCGAGATTGTCTACCCTATTTCACATCCTTCTGAGTGGGACATATCAGATGACTTACAAACAGTTTTGCCACCAGCCATGGACAGAAGGCTACCTGGCCGACCAAAAAGTCACGATCGTATACCGTCTAAGGGTGAAGAGAATAAGAGATCGACATGTAGTCGGTGCAAGGAAAGTGGTTATACAAGGTTGACATGTGGATCACCAGTGCCATCACAATCATCTTTTCCTCTACCAAAATATGGATCATCATCAAAATCCAAAGCTCATATGGTGTCAAGAAAAAGGCAATCAAAATCGCAATCATCTTTAAAATCCCAATCACAACTGGCTTCACCTTTTGGGACTGTTAACTTAGGTGATTTTTAAATGCAAACGTTGTATTATGTAGATTTTATGTGTGGACTTTTAACATTTTCAGTTAGGCATGTATTAGTAACTTGAGTTTGAAAATTGCTATGATCTGTTCAGTTGTTATCACTTAATAGGCAATCATCTTAATGTCTATCGCAACGCGGAAATTACTATCGCAATGTGAAATGAAAATCGCAACGAGAGAATAACAATGCGAAATGAAAATCGCAACGCTAATTTCGCAATGCGAAATGAAAATCGCAACGAGGGAATCGCAATGCGAAATAAAAATCGCAACGCGAATTTAATTTCGCGTTGCGATTTTCATTTTCGCGTTGCGATTCTCTCGTTGCGATTTTCATTTCGCATTGCGATAGTACTTTTGCCTTCAACATAATGCAGATTGAAATCAACAAAATCAACCATTACATTTCAATCAATTAAACAAGCACAAATAAGAATTATGTTAACATCAATTAAACAAATCAACTTTTACAAATCACCTTTTACAAATCAATTAAACAATCAAAAAATAAGCAATAATTATTAGAGAAAATAACACTTCTACTATTGAATCAACTTTTGCAGTCATACATCATTTTCACGCAGCTCACTTCTGAGATTAACCTGCATAAACCAAACATTTGCTCAAACAACACTTTCTACACATCTAAAACCTACAAACAGCAAATTATTGAATTCTAGGTACTTAACCAAACATTTTCAAACCACAAGCCTATAAACATACCAATTGTTTATGGACATTTTTATAATGCGGATGCAGGTAGGTAGCGTCTCGTATATATCAATCTAGCCATATAATGTCGAAACCACAAGCCTACTGCAGCTCTATCTATATCGGTGGGAGGTAGATACTTTATACTTCCTGTGATCAAACGGTCCAACGCCAAGCATACGAGAGGACCACAATCCCCTCTGGGTCCTTTCGTTTGTTGTGGTGCGGTCTCGTCTCTGTTAACTGTAATATTGAGCTTCTTTGGCTTCTTGTTTCCAGAACGAGTCCAATAATTTATCGCATCCAAGAATTTAGCCAAATAAGAGCTCCATCCCTTAATAATATCTCTTAAATCAGCCAATGATATGTAATTTATCATGTTGTCATATACTATTGCCTTAAGGGATGGGATCTGAAGCTCGACGAGAAGCCAATGGTTACGTTCCAAAACAGGGATAAACACCTGCAATCATAAGTAATAATTCATTCATTTGCGCACTTATTTATGAATACCTTTAAACTTAATCTAAAATAAACACTAACCTTATCGACCTCCCACCATACAGGATAAAGTTTAACTTGTCCATTGCCCAACGCAAATGATTCATCTCGTTGATTCTTCAAGTGAACGGCGTTAAAAGACGTCGGCATAATTGTATATCGTGTATTTATTTTATTTTCCTTAAGTTTCCTAATTATTAGAAGACGTGACACCCACGCATCGATATGTTGTTTTACAAAAAAAGACATATATTAGTAACTTACATAAATTTACAAAAAATAATCAAATGAAAATATAAGAAAAATATAAGACTTACCCCTCCATCGAAATAGCCATTGTCTTCGACCCCTAATAATACGCCCCACCAAGACCGATCAAGCAACAAATAGATATCATCATTGAGCTTGCATATGTCAGTGAAACACCCCTGGCTTCGCTCATGTAGATAAAAATCAACTGCAGTCTTAGCCCAAAGGGTGTTATCCAGAATTGTGTCCGGTAGTTGGTTTCCTCTCCTCTTCAGATACCGGTATGGTACTGGCCGGTAACTCATATGAGAGCCAACTTGAATCCATCATGTCCGGCACGTCAGAGGGTTTCTCAAGAATCCTTCATATGACGCCATGTGAATCGGGCTCTTGAATGGTGGGAGGGACCTCTTCAACGATGACAGTGGCCTCTTGAACGGTGGGAGGGGACTCTCGAGGAATGATAGGGGCCTCTTCAACGATAAGAGTGGACTCTTGAGGGATGACAGGCGAGTCGGGCTTCTTCTTGCGATGTCTTCGCACTATTGGGGTATACGGAGACTTAATAGCACGTGCACGCCGTCTGATGCGTGAACTCTGTCGTGCAAGAAAAAACCCGACGTAAAGCATCCACCTTATCGGTCCGCTAAATAATTAAATACAAATATCAGTAAATAAACAGACATGATATTTAAACAGTGAAAACAAAGATAAATATATTTCAAACTTTCAACCAAAAGACAAAACAAAGACAAATACTAACTTCACAGTGTTAAAGTAAAAAGTTTAGTAGTTTTGGCAGCAACCGAATAAATTTACTAAGCAATCTAAGTGAAATGGTTAATTTAAGTGAAATTACGAGTAAATTTATCATCAAGTTAAATATGGAAAATCTTAAACTTACCTCGTTGCGTAGAGTATGAACCTCATTCTGCAACGATACTACCATCTCACGTAGAGCGGCAACCTCACCACGTAAAGTAGACACCTCCACACGCCATGCACCATCGTTATCAAGTACAGTACCGATCTCCTCACGCAAGGCATTGACCTCATCACGTAACTCCCTTGACTCATCCCGTGGAGGTGGAGAATAGGGAGATAGAAGTCGTGGCATCTTTGCCGGTCGCCTATCATGAGGTGATGGTGGAGAAGAGGCTCGATGATGTGACGGGATAGGTGATGGCTCTCGTTGTAGAGGTGTATAGTCGGGTCGATCAGGTGATGGCTCTAGGTGAGGTGATGGCTCTCGAAGTGGAGGAAGTGAAGGTTGCTCATCATTTGTGCCATCAAGAAAATGCTGACTAGCTTGCCACCAATCAGTGGCAAGCTCAGCCTCCATGGGTGTCAGTCTCATTAATGGAATGTTGGCCTCCTAAAAATATAAAATCTCAAACAAAGTTAAACGTCTACTATTAATAACTTGTTTATATATGATAGTATTTGTGTTAACTTACATTATTTATTGTCGCATATGGTATTAAGTCTTCCCAATCCAACAGACGTTTCCTCTTCCAGGAAATAGCCCTGGGAATATCATTTGAAGTTTTTATTGCATATGTCTTCATGGCGGGAAAGGCCTCGAATATCCAAATCTACAAACAATATAATAACAAACATTAGTAATTGTTAAATAATTAATTATAATTTTGAAAACATTATATAGAAATTCTTACCTTAAAGGCCCAAACAAAGCCTGACAAAGTGTATTTCGACCCATCGCCCCACAAACTTTTGCGGTCATCAAAGGCAGACGACAACTTAGTCCAGGTAGCTTTCCATATATACGAACCCCACAGAAACAGATTCCATGCATTTAGGTCCTCTACCAATAATATTAGCTCCTGAGGAATAGGTTGTCTGGCCTCTCTGCCTAAAAAGTCGGCATACAAAAGTAGTAGAAGGCATACTCGGACAACATCGACGTCATTCATCCGAGTAAAACCATCTTTCTTATTAAACAATTTCTTCATGTCGTCGACGTGTAAGTTCGGCTTCTCTATTGACTCATCAGGAAAAACCCTGGATAACCATGATGGGCGGGTGATATGACGAGTGTACCGGCCTACATCATCGTGTCCGAATCGTAGACCAGTGATTAAGCAGAACTCCTTCCGCCCAAAACAAGTATACGCGCGGTGGAAAATGAAACCATATCTCTTCCTCACCACGTTGTATACTGTCGGGTAGATCGCTAGTCATGGTCTGAAGCTACAAATGGGTCAAACTAGCATCTCCACCCGGATGCTGTACTCTCAGCCATGGCCCGAAGCAGGTTTCTTCAAACAATTTTCTTTGTGCAGGTGAAAGCTTCGAAGCAATTGTAGTGGCTATGCTAACTTTATTCCTTATTGTCAATGAAGCCGAAAAAAATTTCTACAAAAAAACAATAAACATACCAAGTTAGATATACCAAAAACTACACTGTCAAGATATACCAAAAACAAAACAATAAACATAAATAGTAGTTTATTCTTGAAACTAAAATTTGCAACACTGTTTTTGTCTTTTGGTTGAAATGAAAATCGCAACGAGATAATGAGAATCGCAATGCGGAAATGACTATCACAACGATAGAATCGCAACGAGAGAATCGCAACGCGAAATGACTATCGCGACCAGACAATCGCAACGCGAAATGAAAATCGCAACCGCGAAATAAAAATCGCAACGCGAAATGAAAATCGCAATGCGATTTTTGTTTCGCGTTGCGTTTTTTATTTCGCGTTGCGATAGTTATTTCCGCGTTGCGATTTTCATTCTCGAAACTATTCTTCTTCTGCATTACTTCAACCAAAAGACAAAACAAAGACAAATACTAACTTCACAGGCTAAACAGTTTAGCAGTATTGGCAGCAATCGAATGAATTTAATAAGAAATCTAAGTGAAATGATTAATCTATTATTGAAATTACCAGTAAACTTATCATCAATCTCAATATGAAAAACCTAAAATAATACAAAAAATTCAAAAATAAAAATAAAAAAAAAAACTAACCCTCGGAGGTTGATTTTCCATTTCTGAATGATTGTGAGGGATTTTTGACTGTGAATGGTTGTGAGGGATTTCGCCGGCGATGGGGACGGAAATCTTCGGAGATGGGGACGGATTTCGCCGTAGAGAGTGAGAGATGGAGATGGGACTGAGTGTTGTGATTTTGGGTTTGAGGTTATGAGTTGCGATTACTGTGGACGGTTCAGTTTCCGATTTATTAAGAAAAAATTCGTGTTTGGAATTTGAAAAAAAAATACGTGTTAATACGAATGACACTATGTAAATCGCGTTGCGAAAGTCAGAATCGCGTTGCGAAAGTCGGTATCTCGTTGCGATTTTGTATTATCGCATTGCGATAGTAAGTATCGCATTACGATAGTCAGTATCGCATTGCGATTTTTCCAATTCGCGTTGCGATTTACTTATTCGCATTGCGAATTGGGAAAATCGCAACGACACTGTATACCATCGCAACGTGATTTCCAACTATCGCAACGCGAAATGCAACGCGAATTTACGATAATGGAGATCGCGTTGCGAATTAGCGATCACATTACGATTTTGTTGGTCATTTTGGCAAATCCGGAAAAAGTTGATTAAAATCGTATATTATATGGGATTTTTGGTCACTGAGGTTATTTTCTCTTTTTTTTAAAAAATGAGGTCTATCTAGACTTAATGATAAATTTTAAAAAAATTTGAGAGAAATTTAATTAAAAACATTCAAAAAAAATTAAACCTAATCCAAATTTTTAATTTTGTGGGCTAGATTAATTTTTTTGAAAATTTTAAGGGCCAAAATTATAATTTTTCAAATTTTTGCGTTCCACCTCTGATTATCAACAACCCATTCAAATGTACTTCTATAATAAATAAGGTATGAACATTTAATGTCGAAAGGTTGTGAATTATCTTCGAACAAATATTGTTTTTACTTTCTCCAAATTCATGAAAAATTTCAATAAAAAAAACTGAGATTACTCAAAAAAAGGATGCATGCTTCAATCTTTCTAAGCCATGTTCAAAATAAAAATATTTTTGATCAACTAAAAATCTTAGTGAATTGAAAATGATAATAGAAAATTTGCATTCACATAGACAATTACAAACTGCAAGTAACCATAATACAAAATACTAATAATTATATCATAATTGGATTATATTCGAATTTTAGATAAAAATAAATCTGCACATAATCTACGTGTAATAAGACTTAAACCGGAATAAAATCTTAAACTGAAAGCTCACAAATGGTATCAAAACCTATATATGTCCCTTATGTCACAAAAACTCAAACTCGAGATCTTAAAGTTTGAACCTTCGAACTAGACCTATGAAGGAAGTGTATCTAGGCTTATTACCAGGCTCCATTTCAGCTGAAGATATCAAATATCTGGCTTGACTGAACACCATCTATAAGAACCTCAAAAGTGTCCGATGTCCTCCTCCGGTCCACCGTGTACGATGTTAGAGCTTCAAAATCGATGACCCCTCTTTTATTCTGGAAACAACCCTTTGCAAGACTCTCATTAGCCTGTCTAATTACATCTTCGATTTGCATTAGTTAACACCGAAAGGTGGTGCAACTTCGAGTCCCTGGTTCTACTGGTTCAACTGCGAAGCAAGCGCTTATCACATGCCAAGATCCTGTAACTTGCATGAGGACCCTCGGATGTATCGCGTAAAGCTGGATGCCAACCCATGGCTTTTGCAATATCTTTAAGTTCATCCATAACGTCGATAGAATCGCGGATGTATACTCGCCCACCAGGACGCAATATCCGGTCCATTTCAAGCATGATGGTAGACATATTACATCTGATGTACAAGTAGAAAGTTATCAAATTATCAATAGACCCAACCACTTAAACATGATGTATTAATACTTTGCCCTGTGAATGAAACTTCCAAACTGTTCCCATAGTGACAATGAACCTAGCCGATACACGCTTACCCGTACTTGGATAATAATTTTTAAATAAAAAAGGGAACTTCACCTTTGATAAGTGCCAAAGTGGTGAATAAAATCTTCTATTTTCAGCAAAAAACAATCTCAACACAATCGGTAGTTATATAGTTCATTAGGTGTCCTATTCAAAATAAACTAATTCATAAGATGTACCTTTTCCTCTCAATTGAGAAGAGGCCAGCTGCATGCAAAAAGTCATAGGTCCTCGGGTACGTATCAAATGGCTCACACCTGGAAAATTATAGACGGTTTATATAACTTGGATCGAGCAGGTGTGCGTTTGTTAAACGCAAAACATTTTAAAACAAGGTTTTATTTGAAGGTGTAAATAACTTTTCCGAGATCCGAAGTAATGATATTTTGGTCACAAGATCCTTACTAATGTAAAATATAATAGATGGAAGTAAAGGCATTACTAATCCGATCCAATTCAAACTGATCAACTATGGAGAGTTTCTTAATTGAATTGTGGCGAAGAAAAAGTACCAGTCATGCATGACCCCTATTAATCCACGATCATATATAACAGGCAAGGTATTGGGGCCACTAACAGGGACCACATTGAGAACCCAAGCATCAAGTTGGTTGTCGATCAATGCTGCAGCAAATCTGCACAAAAATACATAAAATATTGATTTTTTAAAATACCGAAACATCTTAGTTGTAAAGTACGAGACAAGGTTTAATAAAATACCCTCCAAAGCCAGCTCTCATGTCCATTACATTCCTTAGATTGAACTTCTTCCAATGTAGGGAACGGACATAACTTGCAACTATTTCATTCCAGTATTTCGATTCTGCCTTGAAGTGTTCTTTTCTAGCTATGTAGGAGTCAATACGTATGCTCTGCAGCCTGTCAGGTGGAGTTTGCAAACGAGCAGGCCAAGGGGCAACATTCGCACCGTATCCATTCTCAGGAAGTCGACTAATGCATGCCTTTAGATCAACATACCTAACATATCATGCAAATATCCTGTGACTAACTCTAAACTACTTGCATTAAACAGCAAAAGATTTTAAACTGGCACCCTTGAGAATGAAAGACCTAAATGATAACCAAGAAGACTTAACTATAAGGACAAGAATGAGTGTTGCAGAATTCCTAACCAAGAAGACTAACTATAAGGACAAGAATGAGTGTTGCAGAATTCCAAATAGCTTTAGAAATTAATCCTCAGAGACTGACGAAGTTAAAATAATATGCAAGTGAAGAAAATATTGTTCAATTGATGGAAGCCATAAAAAAATCAGCATAGAGAAGTGAAATCATGCCAATGGTCAGTTTCATACAGCTGTTAGTAAAACTTTCAATGGTCAAAAGGACCATAGGCAAAACTCCAACACAGTTTCCGAAAAGCAATTATATGCACAGATTCCTTCAAGCAGAAGACAGTTTCTCGTTTTATATGGGACATACACTAAAAGAAACATACACCAGCTAGTGCACAGTAAGATGCATAAAACAAGTATCTAAAACGCCAAGCATTCAATTATATGATTGCCGATGCTCAAAGCATCCTCATATGCAGGAAAGGACATGTATAACTAAAAATCAGCCATTCCAGTTCGATTATACAGTCACATTTATGAATTGTCTTTTCAAAATAAAAAGAGTTTGAACATACCAAACATTATCTGGGTCATCATTTGGATCACACAAAGGAGGAATAGTTCCCTCTTCACGGCTTAAATAACAGCTATTATTAAAAGGCTTCTGCCATATTGCAATGTACCCTTCCTTCTTTACAAGATTCCAGCAGAGGCGAGTAGTAAGGTTAAGCATCTCTGGAAACAAAGGAGATCAAAAAATAATCATGAATTGAAAATCTAATACATAATTACTTACAAACTGCCGCACAACACATTTCACCAAATGAGCACAAGCTAAACAGTATAAATGGTAAACCGGGATAAAAAGAAAATATCAGTATAATTTAAAGTTCAAATTGCAAATCCACAAAGAGTATAGTAGATATCACATTTCATCACATGCTTAACATGAATCTAGGTCCATCATTCCTACCTTCCCACTGTTCCTCAAGGGCTTGTTCGTGCTTGTAAACAGGCTGCGCTGCCCAAGCAAAATAACCACCGGCTCTGAGCATTCTATTCACCTCAAGGAGCAAAATTCCATCTTCATTACAAAGCATAGAAGGATAAATCAGAAGATATCCCAGAAGTTGATTAAAAGAAACATGAAGTGTTATTCTATAAATATCTAATGAAGGATAATGTTTTAAAATATAAACAAGTTTTTACTTTAAAAAAAAGGCAGAAAAAGAAAGTTTATGGGAAAAGAGAGGAAATTGGAATTGCAGAACTTCCTTAATGGAGAAGAGCAACAGAAATAGAATGAGAATATAGGGTAGCCAGATCCCAAAGTCAGTGCAAAAATGATATTTGAAATAGAACAAGAACATTTTATCAGATCTAAAATATTTTCCTTACTTTGCTTTGCAACCAAAAAAATGACTAGATAAAACGTGAGTAAAAGGTATACCATGGCAACTACATAAAACAGAACAAAAAAGTTTACCATCGCGAGTCCAGTTGATACGACATCTAGAACAATGTATCAAATCAAAGGCTTGACTGGGGTATAATAAACGACGAGTTGCAAATGCAGCTACCATTGCAGGCACTCCACGTTCAAGAGCAAATTGGATCTGGTTTTCATGGACATCTTTAGGAGCTATTGACATGGCTATAGCATTCCGTGATAGCAAATAAGCACCAAAACTTGCCACACCACATCCAACATCCAAAACAAGACGAATATGATGACCAAATGTAATCTCAGGAACCATCTGGATATTCAGGTTAGAACCTGTTTGTCAGAAACAAAATCCAGACATTTTCATGCATACATAATAGATTTTAAAATTTTCATAACCTTAGACATTTGATCCAGGTACTGGTCTGCCCCATGTATGAATTGTGTCCCACCTCCAGGAAACTTGAACTTATCCTTCCCTTTTCTGGAAATCCAATTCTGACCACCTTTGTCATCTACCAGACGCGAATGCGGGACATTACCGAACCATACCTATCCATTGAAGCAGTATATCCTATTAGAAAACTACATATGCTACTTGCAAATAAGTGAACGAATAAACAAATCAAACTGTAACAAAAGCAACTTCAAGTAGCAAAAGGTTCTTGAAAAAACATGATGACGTGGGTAGTAAAAACAATATTAATCAAAAGAAGTAAGGCTGAACAAACGAGTAAGAAAGAAGATGGAACTCGAGAAAAACTTAGGTTTAACGAAACCTCTAGTTTTCTTCTAATTCAAAGAAACAATAATGATAATTTGTGGCTGTAATATTTTTACAACTTATTATAATAGGCTTACAAAAATAATTTAATCCTAGCCCTGGATTTAAAACATAACGGAAACTTATAATCCTAGCATCCAAAATATCTCTAATATTTAATAAAACTGAAATAAATAAATATTATAAAATTATAAGCTCATGCATCACACAAGATGGAAAAAGAAGGGTAAAAAGGAAAAAGAAAACACTCAAAAGTATAGTTTCCTTTAATCCCTCAGCAACAAAGGGGGAAAAAATCAAAACCAGCACAATTATCAACCAAAATTCATATCTCTCTATCAAGTTCTTTTTCTTAGTAAATGAACTTAATTCAACACCAAAAAAAAAGCTTTAGTATCACTTCTCAAACATTACATATCTCAATTCTCCCTAGGATATATCACCCGTGGAGATCTAAAGATACCAAATCTGTTTTTTAGTACTTCAACGCATGAAATAATTTAACAAAAAAAAATGAATAGAAAAAGAAACAATTTAACAAATAAATCATTCAACGGTGCTTAGTAAACATTCGAAGTCCGAAAAAGCTAACAAATGAACTCACAGCCTGTTGTTTCTAATTAAGTAATTATGAACTCGTGAATCTAACTCAGCTATATAGACTGCATGCAGAACTAAAGCATTGTCAAAGTACAGTCAAAGTAGAGACAAAGTAGTTAAATATACTAAAAATAAAAATACACAAAGCATATGATATTGCATTTCATTCTGCATCATATCTTTAAAAATTAATCAAAATATCTCACCTCATCGCGGCTCCTAGGCCACGGGATCGGCGGCCGGTACCCTTTCGGAGGCGGAACCAAGCAATTCAATCCTTTCCCTTTCTCCGGACAGTGCCGTTCAAATCTCTCTCCGTTCTTAGTAGACTTAAGCCTCTTGATCGCTTCCACATTATCCAAACAAGGTATAAACTCTCTCATACTCTCGTCACAAAGCCCAAACTTCTTAACCCTGAATGTAGACTTGGCATCTCCCTTATTGGTTTCCGTCTCAATCTCCGTTCCGTTTCCCCAATTCTCCACCAAATCCGGATCGAACTCTCCGATCTCAAACTCATCTGACATCGTACCATTCTCATCCACGATCCCGTAACTCTTTATCTCCGGTGGAGGCGGGGGAGGAGGCGGAGCTGCCTTCAAAGCCGACACCGATTGCCGCTCATTACTTATGACCGGCTCAGCTGATTCCGAGCTGGTTTCGACTTCTGTGGCATTAATGAGAACGGAAACATTTAATTCTTTATTGAAATTGGGAGAAATAGCGACGGAAGGCACAGACGACGTCGCGGAGGAAGGCGATTGGCGGGAAAAGAAGACGAGCTGACGGGAACCGTCGGACCAGTGTTTGCCTAAGTAAAAGAATGAGACGGAGATGAAAACGAAGGCTGCGAATTTGATCGCCGTTTGGCTCTTGAGGAAATCGGCATTGCCAGGAAGCTTCATTGTTTGAAAAACAAAGGCGACGGCGGCGGTGGAGGATTTGCGGTGATCTGGAATTCTGGATCGTCGATTTTGAATCTACAGTGGCATCTTCGTGATTTTCTTTGGAGTTGAAAGAAGAGCCCAGAGTCTGTGAAGTAACGAATCGGAACTATAATTTGATGAATGTGTCTTTTGCTAACCTCACCCGGCTTGCGAATGGATATTTTGTCCCCCTCCTTATCTTATTATGGTTTAATTATGGATATAGTCCCTCTATAATTGTGAATATACTCCCTTAACACTTGTAAACAACCCTACCAAGTCACTATTGATAACAATCGAGAAGCTTAGAGTGGTTATGCACTATTTGATCCAATCAATCATCGCATTTAGGAAGCCCACAAAACACCCATAAAATAAATCATCATTCCTTTATTTACACCTAGAAAATAGGTGAAGATTCACCTTGGAAAAATGAGATTGATGAATTTTATTGGTTGGGATCACGGATGACGTTGAGTCGGGTCCATCAAATAATTTTTCCATTACATGATTTAAACATTAAGTATTCGAAACATGAAATTAGTTTGACCTAGATACCTTGAAAACTTTAATTTTTTTTAATAATATAAATGTGATTGCGAGTAATATTTGTTATAAAATATTCTCAACCATTTAATAATGAAAGCTCAAACATCTTTACAGTCTCTAATACTTAAAGCTAAAACATTTAGGAATAATAACTATCGCTCTAACCACTGAAATAATTAAATAGGTGCTCAAAACTTTAAATTTTAAACTAAATTGTTATCACCTAAAATTAACTCGACCGACCCATTGATCAATCTATTTGTAACTTTTTATCCTAAATAAGAATCTTGTTCCATGTGCTTTGCTAGTCCAATAGTTGAAGGCCCAACATGTTCCCAATGTTTATCCCATGTGATCCAATCCACATCAACTAATTGATCCTTGAGGTAGGCCAATCTCATACAATGATTGGGCCTCACTTCTCCATCACATGATCATTTGTGCCCAATGATAAGCCCATCATTTTCAGACACATGATCGGTGGAGGGGCCCAATTGAAATCATCAAGCGAAAGCAATCAGAAGGTCACCATCATGGTCACCATGTTTCATTCTTAATTGTGACCCTTAAAAACATGAGGTTTAAGCTAATGGAAGGTTTGGGAAATGTTTTATTGAGTGACACTCATGGTTAATGGTTTAACACGAAAGCCATTAGTGAACCAATAATTGACCTTAAATAGAACATAAAGTCATGTAACAACATAGGTTTAAAAGAAAGTTGGGGTGGTGGCCAAAATCTGCACTTTAGACGGTTTACTGCAACTGTTGACATAACCAGGAAGTTGATAATCTTTCTAGTTTGTTCTCGGGGTCGCCCACTCGACTCGGAGGATGAGATTGTCATAACCATATCCATTCAGCTTGTTAATAGCTCTTTGGGCATCCTCTCGGTTCACAAAGTTGACGAAACCAAACCCTCTACTTGTGCCCGTCTTCTGATCCATAGCAACATACACACGAGTCACAGCACCGAATGGTCGGAAAAGTTCATGCAAGTCGGGCTCCCGGGTGTCCTCAGATAAGTTGGTTACCCTAACGGAGTTCTCATCATTCCTGCGTCTCATATCTGATCCGGTGGTTCTCTCAGCACCAGCTCTCATGCTTGGTGGAACGTAAGCTCCCTTTCCAGCTCCGGGAGCAGCCACTGAGGTCTCTGATGCTGCAGGTTTCTCGACAAAGGTTTCGACTGGAGTAGCAAGATCCTTGTAAGGACATTTGGAAGTCCAGTGATCACCTTTCTTACCACATGTACGGCACACCATGAGAACCGCACCTCCCTTGCTAAGTTGAGCCAAACTGTCCCCTGCAGCCTTCATTTCTTCCTGTTTGGTACCTATAAACAATTGTGTCGTAGACACATGCATTTGTACAAAAACGTCACAACGGGAGCATGCCATAAAAAAAACCTTCAAGACCTATGCTGAAAAAACACACAATTTAGAAAACAAGCGTTTCTTGGATGTTGTTAATGGCCTCGGAATGAAGCCAATAAATTGGTTTAACCATTCAACAATCGAATACCGATTTAAAAAAGATGCAAACAGTTTCCCCATGATCATTCCGCATTAAACAACCACCATTTGATTAAAACATGATTGGCAGAACCAATCCACCATTCTCAAATGAAACACAAAACCAGAAAAAAAAAAGTGATTACAAATTTAGGTGAAATTTCGGTATAAACCACTGGTCGGAAGACTGGGAAATGTACTCGAATGTAGTTAATGGCTCCAAAAGTGAAAAAAAATAAACATATTTCACTGTAAAAAAAGGCCACAAACAACAGCTATAGGTGGCTTACTGACCATTCACACAAACAAACAGCAACAATAGCTGATATGTGATTGGCTAATTGACCACCATAACCAAATTAATCAAATCATGCTCATTTAAGTGATACTGAGACCAATACCTTGAAACAATCCATATAAAGATGCAGTCAAATGCAAATGAAGAGAAATTTAACAACAATCAAATGCAGATTAGGAGAAATTTAACAATAACCAATCATCATAATCTAAAACTTTCAAATGATATATATATTCAATTTCATCAAATCTAAAACAATCACAAAAAAGTCTTAATAAAAAGGGGTAATTGGAATCTAACGAGTGCTCGGGGTGTTCAAGAAGAATCTCTTCAGTGGAAACAATCCATATAAAGATGCAATCAAATGCAAATTAAGTAAAATTTAACAGCAATCAAAACCACATAAGAGAAGATTAACAAGAACCTATCATCCTAATCTAAAACTTTCAAATTTATATATCCAATTTCATCAAATCGAAACCAAATCACATAAAATAAGACATTTTAGTGAAAAAAAAGGTAATTAGAATCGAACCAGGAGCTCTGGGACGTTCAAGAAGGATCTCTTCAGTGGAAACCATAGTGAGCCGACTCCCAACATCTTCACGCACCGCATCGCCGAACTTCTCCCAATTCCTCCTCTCCAAAGCCCGCTTACTCAAACGGGCCTTGGCCAGCTTTCGGACTCGGGTCGTCGTCGTGATTTTGACCTTATTACCCTCTTCGTTGAACTTGTATTCGATCACCTTTTTGATCCCGTTCTCATCGGGGCCGATAACTTCCTTGGGCGGCAACAAGAAGTCGAGATCGTCGTCTTCCTCTAGCTCTCCCCATCGGAGCTTGCTGGGCTCGGTTTTGTCGATCGCCATCATTAGGGTTTCGAGAGAACTTGGAGGGTGGCGCTTGTAGCTATTGAGATATTATTTAGACGATGTGGAGAAAGAGGGCTTTTGGCTTACTTTATATGCTTGTTACGACGTCGTCTTATTTTACCTCTAGAACAATTTTTATGGGTAAAATATACATTTAATACCTAAACTATTAATTTTGATCTATTTTAATACCTATAATTTTAAATTTTTCAAAATATACCTAACGTTATTTTAAATACGATTTAGATACTCTACTGTAACTTGTTCGTAGTTTTTATGCATGTATTTTTAATAATATTCTGTGAAACATGTTGTTTGATTGCATAACATTATATTTTGATAAGCATGATATCTTCGTCCGCATCACTCGTCAGGACCCATCTCCTTCTCATCATAATCCACCCCGCCATATTCTTCAGGTTCATTATCGTCCCATTCTAGCCTCTCATTATCGTCCCATCTCTCTTCTGCTACAAAAAGGGTAGAACAAACAAGGTCACTCGAGAAGTAATCACCTTAAACGATTGGTACTAAATTCTAATAAAAACAAAATTCTCTCAACAATCAAATCCTCGTAGAGATAATAATTGTCAACCTTGTAAATTATCGGACAAGGAAAACTCTATGTAATACCAAATATGAGGAGGAGGAGGAGGGGGTTTAACGACAATTAAGTGACACGTCAGCAAAAATTAACGGGAGATAATGGCGAAACCTTATCGAAACGAATTAAAAGTTCGATTATTGTATTACAAGTTTCAAAAGTTAGGTGACCAAAATACAAGCGCCTTAAAAGTTTAAGGACTATTTGTATACTTTACCCTATATTTAATACCAGGATAGCAGAGTCAAGAGGTGGAATTGGGCAAATAATCCAGGTGGGTGGATTATTTGGTCCAATAGAAAAGTATAATTATAATAATACTCCTCTATATATTATCTCAACCTTTAATTTTTCCCACCCAATAGCCCTAAAAGAAGTTTAAAACTAATTTTTTTTTACAAAATCTAATTAGATTTCAGATTGAATGAAGTCGCTTTAAATATGGTTCAAGTCAAATTTTGGATAGAAAATAAATTTTATTGGGTTGAGTCTGATTGACCGAAACCTGCTCTAACCTAACCCGTTTATTTGATTTTTAGGATAATTTCTTCATATTTAATGCCAGGATAGCAGAGTCAAGATGGTAAGGTGTTATTATTATTATTATTATTATTATTATTATTATTATTATTATTATTATTATTATGAATTAATTGATAATTGAGTCAACCTAGGAAATTAGGTCAACTATCATTGCTTGGAAGAAGTGGGTAACGATGGGAAATTAAGCCTAAAAAACTCCTTATTCTTCAACAACACCCCTCTCAATTTTGATTATACATGAAAGATACATGAACACATTGAAGTAGGTTTATACAATTATTTCGACTTAATTTAGATCGAAGATTTTTTATCTTAAATTCAATATCGACTTGATTTGGTCTTACTCTTTATTAAACTCGACTCGACACAAACTCTATTAGAAAAACAATCTCATAAGATTAAATACGAATCCGTCAGACTTGGGTCAAAATACCAATTATACATAAAACAATTATAATATAGTTATTAAGATGATAATTACACTTTCATACAATTATACATTAGAATTCAGACATACCCTAAAATATATCACGAATTAAATTAAATAATATAAAATACTCAACATATTATATAGTACATTATATATTTAAAGTGATTATAATTTATATATTAAATTTACCAAATTAATTATAAATTTGATAATAGATAACTAAATGACCCAAAAGCGAATTTACCAAATAAGTTTCTTTAGGTAATATATGTTCAAAGACAACTCTCAAGTCTTAACCAATTGATATTGAACGCTCATACCTTCGATATTCTTAATACTCGAACTCAAAACTCCAAAAAATAACAATAATCTTTTTATCACCGAGGTGTATTTGTTCGTGCAGTTTCTTTAGGTTTGAATAAAGAGAGCTACACAACTTAGAAATGTTAGGCCGACCAATTTCTTAAGGAGAAAATAACCTCAGTGACCAAAAATGTCTTATAATATACGATTTTAACCAACTTTTTTTGGATTTGCCAAAATGACCAACTAAATCGCAATGCGATTGATAATTCGTAACGCGATCTCCGGTATCGCAAATCAGTTTCCAGATTCGCAACGCGAACTTCAACTATCGCAAAGCGAACTTCGACTATCTCATTGCATTTTACATATTCGCATTGCGATAGTCCAAGTTCGCGTTGCGATAGTCGAAGTTCACGTTGCGATTTTCCAAATTCGTTGCGATAGTCGAAGTTCGCATTACGATTTATTCCAAATTCGTTGCGATTTATTCCAAATTCGTTGCGATAGTCGAAATTCGCGTTGCGATTTATTCCAAATTCGTTGCGATAGTCCAAGTTCGCGTTGCGATAGTCGAAGTTCGCGTTGCGATTTATTCCAAGTTCGTTGCGATAGTCGAAGTTCGCGTTGCGATTTATTTCAAATTCGTTGCGATAGTCCAAGTTCGCGTTGCGATTTTCCAAATTCGTTGTGATAGTCGAAGTTCGCGTTGCGATTTATTCCAAATTCGTTGCGATTTATTCCAAATTCGTTGCGATAGTCTAAGTTCGCGTTGCGATTTATTCCAAGTTCGTTGCGATAGTCGAAGTTCGCAACACGAACTTGGAATAAATCGCAACACGAACTTCGACTATCGCAACGAATTTGGAATAAATCGCAACGAATTTGGAATAAATCGCAACGCGAACTTCGACTATCGCAACGCGAACTTGGACTATCGCAATGCGATAGTCGAAGTTCGCGTTGCGAATCTGGAAATTGATTTGCGATACCGGAGATCGCGCTGCGAATTATCGATCGCATTACGATTTAGTTGGTCATTTTGACAAATCTAAAAAAAATTGGTTAGAATCATATATTATAAGACATTTTTGGCCACTTAGGTTATTTCTCTTTCTTAAGTCATTTCTTTCTGACTTGAAAAGTTGTCAAAGGCAGTCTACAAACAAAACTAGGCCAATTGGCCAAAACTAATAAAAGTAAGGGTAAACTACCCTCTTGGTCACCCAACCATTAGGGTGTTTCTATTTTGCCACCAAACTACTTTTCAGTGAAGGCACAAAGTTAAGAAAATCGATCAATCAAGTTACCGGTCTTAACTTCGATTTAATTCAATTAATTTAATTATATATATTTAAAAAATTTATCAATTTAGTCCACAACATGCCGTCGTCAACCCCTATATTTTGTCAACACTATTTATTGGTCTGGTTTATTTTTTCCATTTGTCAATTTAGTCCATAAATCTTCCGCTCCAAATTTTGTGTGTGCGTGTGTTTTTTTTTTCTATATTCTCCGAAACCCTTCCTATTATCTCATGGATAATTTCCAAAAGAAAGATTCATTTGTCATATTTTAAATTGAGATTGAATTATAGAATATATAAATAATATATATTTAATGTGTATTATAAAAAATTTAAAAAAGAAATTGCGTTAAATGGTTAATTGTAGTGTTTTAATTGAATTTTTAAATTAAGTGACCCAAAATAGAAACACCCCAATAGTTGGATGATAGATAGGGTAGTTTACTCTAAAAAATCATGTCAATACGACAATAGCGTTAAATTACTTGACATTGGTCCAAGAACCGAAACTTCCAGTGTTGTATTTGTTCAGACAACTGTTAACTAACTAATTAATTAATTAAGGAAATCAATTACTTTAAGGGTAAATTACACGTTTAGCATTAAACTATCAGTTTTAGTTTGTTTTAGTATTTAAACTTTTAATTTTTCAAAATCATACCTAATATTTAGTTTTTGTTTCATTTTAATATCCCACCGTTAAAAACTTAACGGACAGGCTAACGGGGTAAAACTCTGGTAGACAGACGACCAATCCGAGTAGTGGATAACGACAGAATGACGAGTCAACCAACATAATCCAGTTTCAAGTCCATCTGATGGTCGATGATGGAGATCGGAGAATGAAGAAGTCGAAGAGTCTGCATTGATTTGGGAAGATTGAGGTATTTTCCGGTGAAACGGAGGCTGAAATCACGTTCAGGGATCGTAAAGGTGCAAGCTAGAAAGTTTGTGCTTCATCGACCGACGGATGCGACGACCAATGACTGTAGACATGATGACATGTGAAACCCATCTGCTAAGTTTTTAACGACGGTTACTAAAATGAAATAAAAACTAAACATTAAGTATAATATTTTAGAAATTAAAAGTTTAAATACTAAAACAAATCAAACTTGATAGTTTATGTACTAAATATGTAATTTACCCTTGATTTAAATACTACAAATATTGCCCACGGATTTGGCTTCGATTTTGAATGTTCTCGTGAGGTGGGCCGTGTTGGTGTGCGTAGATGACCTCGTTGGAGCTGAGTCACATTTTAATATTAATGAAATAAAAGTCTGATTCGAATCAAATCGAATCGAATAACTTTTAATCGTAGATGACTGTTCTATCTAAATTTAATAGGTTTTGATCATATCTAATCTTATAAGTTCGATATTTTTTTAATAAATAGAATTAAGATCAGATCAAGTTTTGTAAAGGATCGAACTTAAGTAAGATTAGAGTCTAAAGATGAAAATCTTTGACTCGTTCATATTCGACATAATAATATAATTATTATTTTTATATATTTAATAATGATTTTTAAAAATAATCTTCTTTTTAATTTTTTTTTTCAATTTGATCTCTGTTTTATCAATAAAATACATAACAATCATGAAATTATATTTAAATAATTATTTTTATCGTTTAACTTTTAAATGTTATAAAATACTCCTTAAATTTATTAAAATATTTCAAAACAATCATTAAACTTCGTCAAAATTATTATCAAAATTTTATACTTAACTATAACGTCACAATGATTGTCTTATAATATTTCTATAAATTTGATAACTTTATAATATTTCAAAGTTTAGTGATAAAAATAAGGATAAATTATGCATTTAATACTTAGACTATTAATTTTGGTCTATTTTAATACTTAGACTTTCAATTTTTCCAAAGTCATAACTAACATTTAGTTTTTTTTTATTTTAATATCCCAGTAAAAACTTAACATTTTGTTTTGAAAAGAAACGAAAGTTTAAGTATTAAAACGGATCGAAATTGATAGTTTATGTACTAAACGTGTTAAAATTTTAATAACGAAGTACGAAAATAAAAATTAAACATTAGTTATAATTATAAAAAATTTAAAAATTAAAATGGATAAAAATTAATCGTTTAGATAAACGCGTAATTCATCATAAAAATAATTATTTGAATACCAAAAAGAAACTTCACGTTACTTGTCTTCAGCGCATTCTCGCCTTCGTATAAAATTACCGCTCTCCTTTCTCATAAACAACGTCCTCTTCATCTCTTAGCTGCCAACTCAGCTAGCGACGAAAAACAGAAACTGTCACTGAACGAAACCAAAAGTTATTCAACTCGTCGAAGTCGACTCACTTCCCCGCCCTTTTTCTTAGTAGTTGCCTGGAATCGGGCTCGAGTTTCGCAGTTTGAACTCGGTTCGTGCTTGGATCTGGTAAGGCTTTAAGGTAATCACTGAATTCTGATCGTTTCGAGATTCGTACGGAATCGTCTTGAATGTTTCAGTGGAGTTGATAAAGCGACTTGCCGTTCGTTTTTTGTTGTTGTTTCGATTTCGTTGCGGTTAGCACGTTTTCGGTGAGAATTTTGAGGTTTGGTTTGGTTTGCAGTGTTGTATTTTGTTTGATCTGGTTGTTTACATGGTTGAATTTAAGAAGAACAACAGGGAATTTAAGTTAATATCCTTAATCTCGTTATTGTTTAGCCAGAGTTTTAAAGTTATGCTTACTCATCATTTTAGCTTTGTTTAAGTTTTTTACTGAAGTTTTTCATTTCTTTTTGCTATGTTTGTTGTCAAATGCTTTGTAAATTGTCAAATTGAAATGTTTCTGGTTGAATTTTTTATTTAGGTGTGGTTTTTGTAGTGATTTTCTGTTTTCTATGCCTCCATTGTAGTGACTCTATGGCTCCATTTATTTTCCCTTGGAAAGGATTAAAAAGAAAGATTAAGAAAATATAAAGTAGCTTAAACCAATTGTCATTACTTGAGGCAGGGGTTACTCAATGGCTGGATTTCGTTCTAGATTCATGTCAATCAATGTGTTTGTTAAGAAGGAAAAAAAGAAAGAAAGTATTTGCTTCCTTTGTCTTCTTTTTTCCTCCCTAAGAAACCAGTGTGTCATAGTATTGCTTTTAGCTTTGAACATTATGTTTTGGCTTATAGCGTGTGTTTTAGTGTTTGGTTCTTTCCCCTTTCTTGTCATGTATAAGCAGAAGAGTTTTTGGGATTAAGCATTTCTCAAGTTGCTTTTCTATTTACAGGTAAAACAGAAGGTATATCGCAATGAAGGCACTTATTCTTGTTGGAGGGTTCGGAACACGTTTGAGGCCCTTGACTCTTAGTGTTCCTAAGCCGCTTGTCGAATTCGCTAATAAACCCATGATCCTGCATCAGGTATACTTTTGAACTATGATTGTTGTTTTCTCGAAGCAAGTTTGTTTATTTTGTGGAATAATGTTTAGTTGGATGTTTTGCAGATCGAGGCTCTCAGGGCTGTTGGTGTTACTGAAATTGTGTTGGCTATTAACTACCAACCTGAGGTACATTAGGGTTCTTCATGTGTAAAATTTAATGGAATGACCCGAAAGTTTAGTGGATTAAGTGTTCATAGGCTGACCGGTGGCCACTTTAATTTTGTAGGTGATGTTGAACTTCTTGAAGGAATTTGAAGCAAAACTCGGGATCACGATCACATGCTCTCAAGAGACGGAGCCGCTCGGCACTGCTGGTCCCCTTGCTTTGGCTAGGGACAAGCTTGTTGACGAGTCTGGTGAACCGTTTTTTGTCCTTAACAGTGATGTTATCAGTGAGTATCCATTCAAAGAAATGATTGAATTCCACAAAGCTCATGGAGGAGAAGCTTCCATAGTGGTAACCAAGGTAATAATTAAGCTCTTAAGAATTTTTTTGTTTTGAGTTTCAAGTTATTTTCTCCGGAGAGATTGTAATACTCGAGTTGAAATTAAATAGGTTGATGAGCCATCGAAATACGGTGTGGTGGTGATGGAAGAATCGACGGGTCAGGTGGACAAATTCGTGGAGAAACCGAAGTTGTTTGTTGGAAACAAAATCAATGCTGGGATTTATCTGCTGAACCCTTCGGTTCTTGATAGAATCGAACTGAGGCCGACCTCGATCGAGAAGAGGTCTTCCCGAAGATTGCAGCAGAGAAGAAGCTGTACGCAATGGTCCTTCCCGGGTTTTGGATGGACATTGGTCAGCCAAGGGACTACATTACTGGGCTGAGACTCTATCTAGACTCCCTGAGGAAGAAAGCTTCAACTAAGTTATCCACTGGTTCACACATTGTGGGAAATGTTTTGGTTCACGAGACCGCAAAAATCGGAGAAGGATGTTTGATCGGACCAGATGTAGCGATCGGTCCAGGCTGCGTTGTTGAGTCCGGAGTCAGACTCTCTCGCTGCACCGTGATGCGCGGAGTCCGCATCAAGAAGCACGCTTGCATATCCAGCAGCATCATCGGATGGCACTCCACCGTTGGCCAATGGGCTAGAGTAGAAAACATGACTATTCTCGGGGAAGACGTCCACGTATGTGACGAAATTTACAGCAACGGCGGGGTGGTTTTGCCTCACAAAGAGATCAAATCCAGCATTCTTAAGCCGGAGATCGTCATGTGACGACGACTTCCGTCTTCCAGGTAAAAATTAAGTAGTAAAGCATGTTTAGTCGGATTGCATTTTTGTTCATTCGAATCTTGATTTTAATTTATAATTTAAATTCAATTCAATCATAATTTAATATAGTAAAAACATAATTTAATTCAAAATATTACTATCAAGGTACGTTTGGTTCACGGAATGTAAGATTACCGACAGAAATAAGATTACCGGCTTGAATAAGATTACTGGGAATGTTGCATTTTTGTGTTTGGTTCGTTTAGCAGGAATGTAAGATTACAGTGTTTGGTTAAAGGAATAAAAGATTATTAGAATATATATTTTACTAAATTGTCATTATTATATATTTATTTTTTTAATAAGTTGAATTCTACTGTAATTTTATTATAATTAATTTATATAGTTTCTTTAAAAATTTTAAATTCATAAAATTTATATAATTTTTTTTACAAAATTGAAAAGATAAATAGATTTAATGAAAGGGTAAAATTTTATTTTAACATCTAAACTTCATATAAAATTTTAATTATGAATTTTTTTTTGTAAATCTAAAATAGTTTAAAGATAAATTTGTAATTTAACCTTCGTAGAATTTTTTTATTCAACGACAAAAGAATGATATTTTAAAAAAAAATTAAGGACATTTTATTCTAAAACGCCGGAAATGTAACAATATCTAAGAGAAAAGAGAATCACATTCCCGATAATAAGTCCCAAAAATACCACTATTGAAAATAAAAGATTACAAGAGGTTTGGAATGTTTGAAATTCAAATGAGGGAATGACATTTCATTCTCCTGTAATAAAAATTCCCCCCAAAAAAAATTAAGGATTACCAGTGTTTATTTATAATCCCAGTGTGATAAGATTTTATTGGTGGTAGGCAGCCAAAAGTAAAGTGAATAGGTACTGGGATAGTACATATACGGACCCCGGATGTTATACTTTGGTAAAATTTAATCTTAAAATTTTAAATGATTATCATATTTTAGTTAACATGTTAATGATTAGCTTAGATAACTTATAAATTTTTAACGAAAAATGATGAATTTAAAACATAATGAATAGTTAATAATCTTAACTTTTAATATTCGAGAAATTCAATAAAACAACACTCAAGTGGTGGATAAAGAGTGAGAAAATGGTTAGGTTAAAATGAGTTTCTTTAAATAAAATATTTATTTAAAATTTTAGTTTGATTAATATAATTATTATTTTAATATTATGAAAACTATGAGTTTGAATGGTCTACTAAATTCTAGATTTAATTGTTTTTTTTTAATTTCTTCCTATTTTAAATTTGGATAAATTATATGTTGATCCTTTTAAAATCTTGAATTTAATTATTTTTAGATCGTCCTGAATTGGAACCTAACTCGGATATAAATACTTTTTAAAACCCTTTGAAATTAGATAAACTTTAATCTACTATTTTATCTATTTAAATATTTTTTAAGTAGGTTTTAAATTTAAAATTAAATAAATTTGATCATTATTTTGTTTCTATTTATATTTATACCTCGATATTTCATCATGGTTTTGTCCTTGATCATAAACACAAAGTTTTCCTTGGTAAAAAAATTTAAACATAAAAATATGACAAGCAAATTTCATTGTACGGTCGTGTTTAGGGATGAACGTATGATTTTATATTAAGAAAGCAAACTTATATTCGGAGAACTTGGTGTTTTGTCTCTCCCATACTCGGACTCGGGTTTAAGTTTCGGACATGAATATGTTTAACTATTAATCACTTATGTCGTTCCGACTCTTCATTTTCTTTAAAATACTCGTGTCCGATATTCGTATCTATGATTTCGAACTCGAAATTTTTGTTTGCAGAGAGCTAGTAGTAGGTCATGGTACAACAGATTTCTATCACAGAACTGGCTTTATACCATGGCCTGTAAATGTCGATGTCAAACTTTCTAGGTTAATCGTTAAGAATATCAATCAAATATGAGGACGAAGACGATGAATCGAACTTCTGCCGAGTTTCAAATATGGCAATGGTCCATGGATGAAGAGTGTAAGAGGAAGTATGTTTCGTGTTTGACAAGTATATATAGTTCGGATTGACACGACACAACACGAGACAAGGTACGGACCTGGTATGATCCGATTGAAATCAAAATCCAACAACTTTTTAACACTGTCCACCTGTTCAGGCACTGTGAAAAATAACAAAATCAGTGAGCATAGGGAAACAAAAGTATGCTAAATGATAAAATCGGAAGCAGATAAACCTACGATCATATTCATAGTTCATTTAGTTGTTGAAATACTAGGCAATAGGGTGGCCGGTACCAGTCCTAGGGTTGATTGCTATTGACGGGTTCATCGTTCTTGAAATACTCGTGTTCGACATTTACAACACATACCCGACTACGAATATGGGATATGACCCTCCAAATATGTGAAAAAGCTTAGAGAAAATACCATGTCAGATTCGTAACCGTATCCGACACATACACCCGGCACATATCCGACTATGGATATAGGATACGACCCTCCAAATATGTGAAAAAGCTTAGAAAACACCACGTCGGATTCATAACCGTATCCGACACAAACACCCGAGTTCGAGTAACACCGGCATATAGCTCAGACCACTGACTTCTCTCCATGGACTTTACGAAATCGATTAACTATATTTACAGCCGACAAGAACAGGCAAAATGGTAAATGCACCATAACTTGTTCAAACATTTCTATTCAATAACAATTCTTTTTCGGTACATGGAAGCCATGTTTACTTGGGTTTACCTGAACTTTTGTTGTACCTCTCCATAATGCTGAGTCCGGATTTAGTCATTACCAGATGGTCTCCGGTAAATAGAATCTTAAGCGACTTATAAAGCAAGCAAACAGATCCCTGCAACAATTTAGAAAATGTAACTACGAGCTTTGTTCATCTTAAATCGTTTGAGAAACATTTGAGATATCCAGAGTTGAATTTGTTTAACTTTATTCGTTTATAGCGACTATTTGAAAATCTTCAAGAAATTGCATAAATCGAGATTAAGAACTCACTTCTGTGTGGCCTGGAGTGTGTATAAGCATAACGTCGTCTCCGAGGCTCCATGGACCGTTCCCCTCCAGCTTCATCTCGACATCGGCAGTACAAACTTCTACCTACAGAGATGATAATAAAATGCAAGTAGCATGTTAGCTTCAAATTCGCATTTATGGCCCGACTAGCGTTCAATATGAATTAATGTAGTGACAACCATTTATAGCCATTTTCTAGCCCTTATATATATATGAAAATGCATATCAGAGGTTAAGGATGATGAAGCTAACGTCTTCCGAGTGCAGAATCCGATCACAGCTAAACCGCTTTGACCACTTCCCATGATCTGCAACATCATCCCTGACCATAACAACATGGATCAGAAGCTTTTTTCCAAAAGATACAGAAATAAAGATATAAATTTATTATCATACTTGTGTGTTAGAAACATATAGCACACCCCGCCCAGCGTCTCGATCTTCCTCACAAGTTTCTCGGTGAATCTCGGGCTTCAGAGAATTAATTTAGCCATGTTAGTTCAACCTAACATGCTGATCCCCAACACGAGACCGTGTTAGATACGAGTATGTTAAAACTTTTTCGATTTATTCGAAGGTACTTGGAGGGTCATATCCCATACCCATGTCCGGGACTATATTGGACATAGGTGTTGTATACTTCGAGAAAAATGAAAAGTCGGAACAACACAGAACCGAGGTATGATATTTACCTATCTATAAGTATATTTCCGTCAGGATGAATGATCAAGAAGGAAGCAGCTCCATATGATTTCTCAGAATGATATCCACAGTGATAAACACCCTGAAAAGTAATCATATAGCCATGGTGATTAAGGCTGTTAATCCAATAAACATATAATACAAAAATCAGTCTTGAAAATACAGTAAAGGAATGGTATGAGTTACAGGAAGTTTCTCTTCGTCTACTGGGATGGGAAATGTGTTCTGAGCTTCGACGATATCGGGAGGAGGTTCTTCGGTACGGATCGAACTTGTTGGACAAGAAAGCAAGGCCTGAAAGTATCAACAGTCTATGATAATAAACCAGTTGCATGATAGTTGATACAAACATAAATGCAGAAAGGAATTCAACTGTTTCGATGCAGGGATGTAAATGAATATAGCTTGAATGAACAAGGTTGTGTCCGTGTTCGTGTCCGTTTGATTGTTTTTAAAGGCGTTCATATCCTCCGGTTCGTATTTGTTCAAATTTTTAATATCGTGTCCGTATTCATTTGTCAAATTTTAAAGGTATTCATGTTCCGTTCTTGTTTGTTTTAATTTTTAATAATGCGTTCGTGTTCATTCATTTATTGTTTGCAAAAATATTAGTTTAACATTTATAGACATGTTCGTTTAATGTTCACGAGCATATTCATCTGCAAGCTTAAAATCGGTAAAATTATGTCACAAGTGCTTCAGATTCATACTTTAAACTCTAATATTTAAGATGTGAAAAAATAAAACGTAAAAAGCATATAAACCAACCATTAAAAGAACTTGTTAATGAACATAAACGAAAGAGTCGATAAACGAGCTTGTTCGTGAACATAAACGAACTGAACACACATTTATTTGTGTTTGTTCGTTTATTGAATGAACATAAAAGTTTTGTTCATACTCGTTTTTTTAAACGAACGTTATACGAACAATTCACCGAACGTTTTGTTCATTTACAATCCCACGAATGCATATGAGAACCGGTAAAATGATACCTGGAGAGCCTTGAGCCGGTCCTCACCGGAAGTTGGCTGTTTATAAACTGCAGACATTTCAGCAACTCTTGTGAAGACTTGCTGACAACAAACAGAAATAAAGAACATTAAAGTAAGAATAAGATCATTAAGTAAAATTATAATTTAGACCTTTAAATTTTTTGAAAATTTTAATTTGACCTCGTAAAACTTTTAGAAATTTAAATTAAATTTTAAATTTTTTGAATTTTTAATTAAATCCCTCCCATAATTTTTAAAAAATATCATTAAACCTCAATTTTTTTCAAAAAAAATTGATTAGAACTTAATTTTTAGGGAAAAAAATAAACTAAACCCTTCAAAAATTTTAAAAATCTTAATTTAAACCCTTTAAAGTTTTTTAAAATTTTAAGTTAACCCACTGATCTCTCACATTTATGAACATAAACGAAAGAGTCGATAAACGAGCTTGTTCGTGAATATAAACCAACCATTAAAAGAACTTGTTAATGAACATAAACGAAAGAGTCGATAAACGAGCTTGTTCGTGAACATAAACGAACTGAACACACATTTATTTGTGTTTGTTCGTTTATTGAATGAACATAAAAGTTTTGTTCATACTCGTTTTTTTAAACGAACGTTATACGAACAGTTCACCGAATGTTTTGTTCATTTACAATCCCACGAATGCATATGAGAACCGGTAAAATGATACCTGGAGAGCCTTGAGCCGGTCCTCACCGGAAGTTGGCTGTTTATAAACTGCAGACATTTCACCAACTCTTGTGAAGACTTGCTGACAACAAACAGAAATAAAGAACATTAAAGTAAGAATAAGATCATTAAGTAAAATTATAATTTAGACCTTTAAATTTTTTGAAAATTTTAATTTGACCTCCTAAAACTTTTAGAAATTTAAATTAAATTTTAATTTTTTTTTGAATTTTTAATTAAATACCTCCCATAATTTTTAAAAAATATCATTAAACCTCAATTTTTTTCAAAAAAAAATTGATTAGACCTTAATTTTTAGGGAAAAAAATAAACTAAACCCTTCAAAAATTTTAAAAATCTTAATTTAAACCCTTTAAAGTTTTTTAAAATTTTAAGTTAACCCACCGATCTCTCACCAATTCTCGAACCGTATAAGCGAACATATTAGTAAATGCTAAACAAATTGAACACAAAAAACTTCAAAACTAATAAACTAAACAAACAAACACGAACACGAAAAATTGTTCATTCAAGCCCTGAGTAATTACCGGAGCCATCCATCGGCAAGTATCACAATCTATGCAGGTATGATCTGCAAAGCCAGATTAACAATCAACACCAGAATCAGCTTAATAACCCTTCAACAAATGAGCTCATCAAAGTAACAATTTACCACAAATTACAGCAATTTTCTGGGAAATCAATCAAATAAAGATGATTTACCTACAAAGAAATCTCCGTCGACATTCTGGGGTCGTCTCTGTCGGACCCATTTCCCAGTTTCCGATTCCACAGCCGGGCTTTGAACTGCTTTAACCGATGAATTTTTCGACTCCCTTAATTTCATTTGAGCCCTGCTTGATGAATTCTTGGGCTTAACAACAGAAGAAGGAAGAACTGAGCCAATACTCGTAAGATTGATAGCTTTGTTCGTGAAAACCATGGTGAACTTTCCCACGCTTTCTCTCTGTTTTTTTCTTTTTCAAGAAGAAAGAGAAAAGGTAGGGATTTATAGAAGTTGGAGAGTGTAGCTTGAGTAGTGAAATTGTGTTTGAAATGGTTTTTTTGACATAGCTGACACTAATTTTTTTAATATCTTTTTTTTGATATCGTTTGATTAATATTTTTTGAAGTAGAACCTATTCTTTCTGTTGAGCTGGCGAAAGACGCGTCCTCGGAGATGCGCCTTACTCGTGCTTTCCCTGAGTTGGATGTCACGTGTGGAAGACGCATCTCCGGGGACGCGCCTCTCGCCAGCTCGACTTTAATAATAAATATTTTATTTTTATTATTATTATAAATTAATAATATATTATGTAAAGTGTTTCGATTATAATGTAAGAATTATCAAATGTATTTTGTTAATGTGTGTTAAAGGTGGAGTGAATTATCTACATTAATATGATATAACAATATATGAAAACCAGTTTTAACTTTATTGTAGTTATAGGAAAAATGTATGAAATTATAATATTACACATATGGTTATATTATTATTTTTGATTTTGATTATCGATCTATTAATTTTATCAGTTAATTATTTAAATGTTATCAATCTAGTCATCTCATATCAATATTTAACGAAAATATTGATGCATAAGTTAATAAATTAGTATAATTACATATTAATCTTCAAGACTTACATATTTTATGAAATTAGTCTTATTGAAAATTTAATTTAATAAATTTAATCCTCCAATCAGAACATGAAATGTGTCATCGTATACATAAATTTTTAATAACTTTTAATTTGTTTAATTTAATATTTTTCTCTACTTAGAAGGTGGAATTATTATTATATTTTAAAAAAATTATAACTAATAATATTAATTATTATATTAAATAAATATATTAAAAATATTTATGTATTTAAAAGTTAAAAAAATTATTTAGGTGTACATACATTGACAAATTATATAAATGCAATAACATTAAATTATTAGAAACAAAAACATTCATTTAAATACAATATTAATTACATAAGAGTTAACGGTTATATGATGATAACAGAGCTGGACATTTTTTTCTATTGTGCCCGATGTTTCTACAATGCCCACATCGTTTTTGTTCTGTTGACTTCTCCCGAAATATCCATATCACAATATATTCAAGTAGATTTTGGACGACCTGAGTCCCTCAATAGCAATGGATCTGGTACAATTGTAAGCCAAGTTTGAATCTCATTTGGGTCTCTTTCGTTTCCTATGGGCGGAAACTCAAATTCATATACCTTGAATACTTGTGAAAGTTGGTATACGGGATCAACATAATTTTTGTAGTCCAAATGCGAATGTGAGCAAGCAGCAATGACATGAGAGCATGGATATTTGAGTGCTTGAAAGAAACCACAATCGCACCACCTCTCTTGCAGATTAACTCTGAAAGAGTTAGCTTCAATCCCTTGCAGCGGACGTGGCATTTCGGTTACACGAAACAATTCACGGGTGCGAGAAAAATTTATAACTAACATCCCATTTGATGCAGCCACTTTTTCTGTAAATCAACTACTAGTCTTGGGTGGTAAATATGTCTGTTTTGCATCCAAGTAAGAGCTTGTCCACCGAGCTTTGCAAAGAGTTGACCCAAACGAAAATAAGTCATTTTACCAACGCCGTGACTGGTAAATGACGCGCCCCCTTTAAGGTTGAATTTATTGCTTCAGCCAAGTTTGTTGTCATATGACCATAGCGATACCCCCCGTCATATGCATTTGTCCACATTTCTTTGCTGATGTCCATAATGTACTCGCAACCCTTCTTATTTTTGTCAAACAGCTCTTGTAGCATCGACTCAAACCTTTGAGGTAAGAGTTTGTAACCTAAGCCATTAGGAATAATAGTTATATGAAGTATAAATAAGTAATAAGAAATTGATAGAAAAATTGGGAAAAAGTAACATACCCATCTGCACGACTAACTGACGTTCATCGTTCTTCTTGTATTTTCCGTAATAGTTTGCAGCAATATGACGGACACAATAACGATGTTGAACATGTGGAGGTCTATACATTGTACCCAAAGAGTCCATTGCTGCTTTTATCCCGGCTCCTCGGTCTGAAATAATGCATACTCGTTCCCTGGTGACAACATGTAAACGTATATTTTTAAGGAAAAAAGCCCAAGACTCAGTGTCTTCTCTTTGAATGAGGGCAAACGCAACAGGAAAAATATTGCGGTTTCCATCTTGGACCACAGCCAATAATAAAACTTGCTTGTATTTCCCATACAAGAAAGTACCATCAATTTGGATAACTGGTTTACAGTACTTGACTACATTAATACACTGAGGGTAAGTCCAAAAGACACGGTAAAATTGGCAGCGATCGTGAACCATTCGATCATTCACGTAATGATGTTGAGTTTCAAACTCAACAATTGTCCCGGGATTAAGTCTTTGCACAACATGAAACCAACTGGGCAGCTCGTTGTAAGAGGAATCCCATTCGCCATGAAGTTTGCAAATGACATTATGTTTTGCCAACCACGCTTTTTTATATGAGACAGTGTACCCATATTGTGATTGTATAGCAGAAATCAACACTGCAACATCTATATGAGAGCTTTGCTTCACAATGGGCATGATTGCTTGACAAATAATGTTGGAGCCCAAGTTGGGATGATCCTGGTTTATACATGTTGCACAACATGTATGAGGATCGTTGTATCTGGTTAGTTCCCATAAGTTGTTCTTCCTCTTCCTCTTTGATACACGGACCATCCATTGACATCCGTTGTCACGTTGGACGCAGTAGCAGACATATTTCTCCGTGTTAGATCGATCAACTCGGGACTTAACTGAGTTACGAATATTGTAACTCTTTATTGCCATCATTGCTTCCTCCTTCGATGCGAACTCCATTCCAATATGTAAATTACCGTCATTGACTAATGATTGAAGTCCATAGTTGCCAACATCAGAAAGATCTGGAAATTCAGGCTCATACATTGCATCATAATCAGCCTCATACATATGTGCAGGAAGTTCGGCTGGTGTTGTATTTATCGGAACGTCATCCTCGTCATCATCAGAATGTACGTTAAATTGTGGTGAGTCAGGTTCAACGAATAATCCCGTTTTAGCACCATCTGCACCTGGCTCCCGAAGAGGTTCTTCTGGTGGAGATGAGGGTTCCTCTGATAATCCAATGTTGAGGTCAAATAAGTTCCCGCTTGCGTGTCCTCCCCTTGAACTTGAGGACATTGTATCATGTGGGATGTGAATAGACTGTCGTCTCGTTGGCATTTCCATATGTAAGTCGAAAACATTGACAGATGAATGCCTGCCCCTTGAAGTAGAAGAGATGTTGCCATATGGATTATTGGTGAAGCCACGTGGGTTGAGATCATAAGCAGTTGCAGATGAATGCCTTCCTATTGAACTTGATGGCATGGTATCTTTGTTGGATCTGCCATTAATGATGTGAAATCATTACAGATCAGTTGTGTCGGGCTATCAACTTGATCAGTTTGATATGCAATGCCAAAGTGAGAGGAATATGAGAGACTACGAGTTGCACGAACCTCAATAAAAGTGGCATACATTTCAATAAGAGATTGTGAACTCCCCATATGAGCATCAACCATCATAGAAACATCATCATCGTTTGAAAGCTGAAATGATGTATACGTGAGCGGAAAAAGTTCAGTAGGAAAACTGTACTGAAGTGAAGATAGTCTTCTCTGGCCTGCTACACGAATCTTTAACAAAATTTTTGTGATTAACTCCTCAATTGTGATGTTTCTCTTCAAGGTTAAGGGGATATAATGATCTGACTCAAAAACAACCCCCTCTTCAGCTTCCTTAATTTCTCCATCATACAAAAGAACAACAGAAAGACGACTCATTTTCAGAGAATTTAAGAATTTAGAGTTTGGGAATTTGAGAATTTGAAAGCTTGTGAACTGAAGTTTGTTTTGAAAGTTTATAATATGTTGCATATAATAGTGTCTATAATCGGAGTACTATTCACATGAAGGCGCGTTCCCGGGGGCGCGCCTTCCATTATTTTGTCAAGAATATGTTATCATTGCCCTATTATGTCACTCATGTCCCTCGGGGACACTAGATATATCAGTAAATCAGGTAAATTATAACCAAAATTTAACTTCTTTTGAAAGTTCAGCAAGTTAAGAATAACTTAAATTAAAACGTTATGTGAAGTTTGAATAAATTAGATAAAATGTTATGGATAAATTGAATAAATGTGAAGTGATAAGTTGATTGTGACATTGAAATTGTATGGAATGAGCATCGAGATATTTTTACGAATAAATGTGAAGTCATAAGTTGTTGAAAACATTTTGATATTTCGATATAACAAATTAAGTTAAATGAATTTTAAGATTTTCCAAATGATTTTCTAAGTATATTGGATATAATTATTCGAATATCAAAACATTACTCTAAATATTTCAAAAAATCATTTTTAATCCTTACTTAAGTGTAAAATTAAGTATTAATCTTAAAACAATTTCAAAATAATCTTTCAAAGTATTTCGAACCATTTCAAAGCCAAAAATTCCAGATTGCTCAGAGGGAACCGATTCCCCCCAAGGGGGTACCGATTCCCCCCCTGAATTTGGGGTATAATTCTTGAGGGTTTGTAAGGTTACTCTTTGTCCTCAAAAGAAAGACAAATTAGTGAATTTATGGAAAATCATTAGTGTGGATAGCTAAGGTAGTGGACGTAGACTTTGATTGAGAAAGTCGAACCACTCTAAATCGCTGTGCAAATCTTTTCAATTTTCTGCAAAAGCTTCCACCGAAATTTTAATTGCCAATTCACCCCCTCTTGGCCGATTCCGTCAATCGATTAACTCAACATAAGTTGATTTTAATGTATACGTTTTAATATATATGTTAATGATAAAATCATATGTATGGACAAATTTAATTTCAATTTAAGTATTGTGAACTATAATTGGAATATAACTTTTAATTTCGAATACAATTGGAATATTAAGTTGAAATTTAATGTTAAATTTCGAATACTATAATTTATATTTTAAATTTAAATTTCGAATAATATTTATTTTTATTTTTATTTTAAATTTTGAATAATATAATTTGTATTTTAAAAATATTTATCAAACATTTAATGTTAAATGTGAATAAAAAATAACATTAAAAATATGTATGTAACAACCATGAAACATTTAAATAACATAACCAAATTACATAAAATTCTGAAATATAATTATTTAAATAACATTAAATACAATTGGATCACCGATGTCATCTTCTCGAATGAGTTCCACATGGCGGTGGTTGTCTATTTCGTGGAGGATTTCTTCGTGGAACTTGTTCTTCAGTCTCCTCATCTTCACTATCATCATCTGTAGTATTTTCTTCATTTGGTGTAGATGACGCTGAAGGGGCTGAAGGGTCTGTATAAAATAACGACCCTGGAGGAGTGCTAGTAACAATCCCACCGCTCCCCGGGAACTGTCAAAACTGTGGAAATATTGGCATCGATGTCTGTGATCCAGATGGAGATTGAGGTGTTTGCGGAGAAGCACCACCAACCAAATAAGATGCAAATGAACCATATGCTGAATCATTAAACATAGTCGTATATGCACCTCCATATGGTATAAAACCCTGCGGGCTAGGCATGTAACCTGGCGGGCTAGGAATGTAACCCTGCGGGCTCGGAATGTAACCCTGCGGGCTCGGAATGTAACCCTGCGGAGATGGCATATAAACTGGTGGGCTTGGCATATGAAGTGGAGGGCTGGGCATGTACTCCTGCGGCATCGACGGATAAGGATGTTGTGGTGGGACTGATGCAGAACCGATAGCGCCTTCTCTCCGTCCACGCGTCGGGGGACGATGATATTGAGACGGTTGACGTCTTTCTTGGCGCCTAGGAATGTTAACCCCTCGTGCTTCCGCCGAAAGTAGAAACGGCTTCTCATTTTCATTAAACCAGTCCATATAGTTATCCGTAACTATATGACCAGTTTCAGCATAATATTGTCGAGGGGCCAACAGTGTATATCGGTTCTCCCAAAGCGCAATCCAATCTCTGTGTCTCACCACCCAGTTAACATCTTTCTTTTCTCATCTATCTATGTTATGCACGTCGTCTAAATTCCTAGGTGCTCCAGGAAATATATTGCGTACAACCATTGTTGAGTTAATCGAATGACGAAATTGGCCAAGAGGGGGGTGAATTGGCAATAAAAATTTTGTGGAAGCTTTTGCAGAAAATTGAAAGTAATTGCACAGCAATTTACAGTGGTTCGACTTTCTCAAACAAAGTCTACGTCCACTACCTTAGCTATCCACACTAAGGATTTTCCAACAAATTCACTAATTTGTTCTTTCTTTTGAGGCCAAAGAGATAACCTTACAATTCCCTCAAGAGTATACCCCAACTCTTGAGAACACTCTTTTCTCAAAGAGAAGATTACAAAATTTGCAAACTTACAAGAAAACCTCACAAGGTAAGATGTTTGCACAATTCTAGAACAAAGAAAAGAACACTCAAAGATGAATACAACTGAGCACAAAAAGTGTTCTTGAAAGCAAAATGAATATTGAATGAAAATGGGCTTGAAATGCTCAAACTTGAGGTTTGATGCTTTCTCTTTGATTCTCTCTTGATTCTAGTTGCTTGATGTTTCTTGTTCTTGATCAATGGCTTCTAAGCTTGCTTAAATACACCTTGGATCACTTCTGAACGTTGGGGATAATTAGAGAAGATATTATAGCCGTTTTAGTGTGAAAACATTTAATAAAACAGCTTGGACAGTGGGGGGAATCGGTTCCCTCTCATAGGGAATCGGTTCCCTAAGTGTAAAATTCAAATATTTCGACCGTTGAACAAGGGGGAATCGGTACCCCCTTGGGGGGAATCGGTTCCCTCCGAGCATTCTGGAAATCTCGGAGCCAAACCATTCAGGGGGGAATCGGTTCCTCCTATGGGGGGGAATCGGTTCCCTCTGATATTCTGGAATTTTGGCTTTGAATTGGTTCGAAATACTTTGTAAAATATTTTGAAATTGTTTTATGATTAAAACTTAATTTTACACTTAAGTAAGGATCAAAAATGATTTTTGAAATATTTGGAGTAATGTTTTGATATTCGAATAGTTATATCGAATATACTTAGAAAATCATTTGGAAAATCTTAAAATCCATTTAACTTAATTGTTATATCGAAATATTAAAATGTTTCAACAATCTCCCCTTTTTGATATAACAAAACATTTTAGTAATTTTAAGATTTTTGAAATCAAGTTTTGAAATTACCCCCTTACTTTAACACTTCTTCAATTTATCATATAAAACATTTAACACTTATTCTTCTCCCCCTTTTTGTTAAATCAAAAAGACATTGTAAAACAAGGTTTTGAAAATCATTTAGCCAATTGATTTATTAATATAAGCTTAAGCTGCTAAGATCACAATCAAAAGAGAGGTTAGCCATTAGTTTCATAAATCAATATTCATAAATAATGTGATATGGCAAAATTGGTCATATTGCTAATGATAATGTAAATGATGCAAAAATGAATAAAACACCAAACATATAAGTTCACACCATTCATATGTCCAAAATCCAACAATCCACAAAATCAAACAAATCAAAAATGTTGAAGCAATATTCATTTTGTTCAAAGTCTTAACGCTAAACATAAAATCAAGCATCCGGATCGGTAGGAGGAAACGGGCTCGCATAGCGGCCATCTCGTGTGTGAGTTCATTGATACGAGCGTTGGTTGATTCATTGTTTGCACGCATCTCCCGAATAATCTCTAATTGTTGAGCTCCCATTGTGGATAAATGGGACTCTATAGAGGAAAAGCGCGAGTCCATGGTAGCGTATCGGAAATCGAATGTCTCCATAAAGGATTGAAAATATTGAGGCATTTGATGCGTTTGTTGTGCTTGCTCCTCGGGCTGCTCTTCGGGCTGATCAGGTTCTTCTTCAGCTTCATCAATATCCCTCATTAATTGTTCAAACTCGGGATCTTCGTCAGCTTCGGGTGGAGCTTGTGAAGAACTAGCTCCCGGAGTAGAAGAACGAACCCATTCACCGGTTTCTTTGTCCTTTACCCATCCGCTCTCGTTAAGGAAAGAAGATTTATTTGTTTCTTAAGAGGAAAAACGGCATCTAGACCGACTCTAAGCCCAGCTTTGGAAAACAGATTACTCAAAAAGCAACCGTAAACTAGAGATGAACAGTGTTTCTTGTTAGGAACAAGATTTACGGTTTCAACAATTTCAGCAAAAATAATCTGAGGTAGGTTAATTTAATACGGTTTTCGAAACAATGTAACCACCAAAGATCCAAAGCTCTAAGAGTAGAATACGACCTCCGGATGGTCGAAACCACCAAGAAATCATTAGATGAAGAAAACGCTCATGTAGGTCTAAGACACTCGCACTATCTCTTCTTTTGTAACGAGAACCTAAAATTTGTTTTTCATTCGAGATACCATCATTATCTAATCCAAATGTATTGGCTATATATGCCGGGTCAATATATAAGAATTGTCCTAGGAGGTAGGAACGAATTCCTATGGTTTCGGTTTCAGCTTGGTTTTTAACACATACGGCATTAGAGTAGAATATACGAACAAGTTGATGGTAAACGATGGGTTCAAGATCAAATAGTTTATCAAATTTCCATTCTTGTAAAATGGGAAGATATTTAAAATTGATAGCTAACATAGCTTGACGAGAAGGAATACGTTCTTCCCGGATTTGTAAGAATCGAATACTGATAATACCAATATCGGTGATTTCTAGACCCAGGATGATTGAAACACGAATTTTGGATAGTCAAGTTAGGATCAGTGGGATTGGGATTAGAAATTGGAATAGAAGGAGGATTTGGAGGTGGATTTGGTTGACGACTAGAACGACTAGATGAAGACCTAGGACGTTTAGGATTTGACATGGTGAAGGAAATCGGAATAGATATAATAACCTGCAATTTTAAAACAAGTGTATGCAATTCAATAATCCCAAAACTCAAATGAGTCCTCAATATTTCAAGATTCTCTAAATCAATCCTAATGGGCATAGTTTTTGAAAAACTTTTGAAAAATATGGTTTTGAGAAACAATATAGTATAGTTTTTCATAACAACAATATAATTTGATCAAAACACAATAATTGAAAATAACATTTTTTTTTATTATTTCGAAAATTTTAAAAAATTTGAAAAATTCTGGTGTTTTTGATGAAATTAGTTGTAACATCTAGTTTCTAATCACTAAATAATCAATGCCCGATCACTATTTCAACCTAGAACTAATTGAAACTAATCCTATGTTCAAAATAATGAAATAAAGAGTTTAGAAAAATTTACCTTGAAATATGAAGATTGAGGGGATTTAGATGTTGTTTGCACGATTTTAATGATTCCAACAGGTTTGGAAGATGATTTATGAAGCAAATTCCGATTAATATCGTTGATTTGAGGCAAAAATGGAGATTTGAGGGGTTTAGAGGGTGAGAACGGCGGAAGATATAATAAAATGAGGGTTTGGGATTTTGGGGTGTTCTGTTCGATTTTAACAGAACCCCAGGGGGGTATCGATTCCCCTGTGGGGGGAATCGGTTCCCCTTCAAAGGGGGAATCGGTTCCCTCATGGGGGGATCGATTCCTCTGCACCAAAATGCTAAAATCCGATTTTTTAAGCACAAAATGCTAAATTAATCTTTCTAGTGGTATTGGCAACTCATATCAAACATTAATTATGTTCAAATAATTAAATTAGTCTTTAATTGTTTTTGAACATAAAATTAATTTTCATTAAGAATCACAAACTCCCCCTAACTAATAGCAAGAATGCAATCAAAAATTATTATTATAAGCATTTTTCAAGATTATTAAAAGTGCTACAATTATTTTAAACACTAAGTGAAGATAGGTTGGTCAAACCTAATTCTCTCCTAAGTGTCCAAAATCTTTCCTTGTCTAAGGGTTTTGTAAAGATATCCGCTAATTGGTGCAAAGTATCAACAAATTCTAGAACTACATCTTCCTTAGTGACATGGTCTCTAATGAAGTGATGTCTTATTTCAATGTGCTTAGTTCTAGAGTGTTGGATGGGATTTTTAGTGAGACAAATAGCACTAGTATTGTCACACTTGATAGGAATGGTACCTACTTCAATTCCATAATCAAAAAGTTGTTGTTTCATCCATAAAACTTGTGCACAGCAACTACCGGCTGAAATGTATTCTGCTTCAGTGGTAGATAATGCAACACAATTTTGTTTCTTTGAAAACCAAGAAATCAACATATTTCCAAGGAATTGACAAGTACCGGAGGTGCTTTCCTATCTAATTTGCATCCTCCATAATCCGCATCAGAAAAAGCATGCAAGCTAAAGCTAGAGTCTCTAGGATACCAAAGTCCTAAACTAGGAGTGTCCTTAAGGTATCTAAAGATTCTCTTAACAGCTAGTAATGTGATTCCTTAGGACATGATTGAAATCTAGCACATAAGCAAACACTAACATAATGTCCGGTCTACTTGCAGTTAGATAAGCAAAGAGCCAATCATTGACCTATATAATTTAACATCTACACATTTACCTCCTTCATCCAAGTCAAGCTTTGTTGAAGAGCTCATTGGAGTGTTATGAGGTTTCCCATTTTCCAGTCCAAACTTCTTGAGCATATCTTTGACGTACTTAGCTGATTAATGAAGATGCCATCTTTTCTTTGCTTGATTTGGAGTCCCAAGAAAAATGAGAGCTCCCCCATCATGCTCATCTCAAACTCACTTTGCATTAGCTTAGAAAATTCTTGACAAAGAACATCATTAGTAGAACCAAATATATATCATCAACATAAATTTGAACTACTAATAAATCTTTACCTTTTCTCTTTAAAAACAATGTAGTGTCAACCTTTCCTTTTAAAAAACCTTTTTCAATTAAAAAATTTGACAATCTTTCATACCAAGCTCTAGGAGCTTGTTTTAAACCATAAAGAGCTTTTGTCAATTTTAAAACATGATCTGGAAAATTTGAATCTTCAAAACCTGGAGGTTGTTCCACGTACACTTCTTCTTTTATAAAACCATTTAAAAATGCACTTTAACATCCATTTGATATAATTTAAATTCATTGAACATGCAAATGCTAATAACATTCTAATTGCTTCCATCCTAGCTACGGGAGCGTATGTTTCATCATAGTCTATGCCTTCTCTTGAGTATAGCCTTGAGCAACAAGTCTAGCCTTGTTCCTCACTATATTACCACTTTCATCAAGTTTATTTCTAAAAACCATCTAGTACCTACAGTAGATTTCACTAGGCCTTTCAACTAATGTCCATACTTTACTTCTCTCAAATTGATTTAATTCTTCTTGCATGCCATAATCCAATGTTCATCTTTTAATGCTTCTTTGATGTTCTTAGGCTCTATGCATGAAATAAATGCAACATAATTACAGATATTTCTAAGAGAAGATCGAGTAGTTACCCCTTTTGATGGATCACCTATAATTTCACCATCTTTGACATAGTTGTATTCTTGGAAAAGATACTTCCCTTTCTTCAATGGTTGGATTCTCGAGGGGATCATGAGTTTCCTCATCTTTTGTTTCTTCCTTTGATGATGATTCTCAACGTCATATCTAACGTCATTTGCTTGTACAATACCTACATCATCATTACAGAAGAATCCTTCCTCGGAAAGGGATTATCATCGAAAACAACATGTATAGACTCTTCTACAACTAAAGTCTTTTATTAAATACACGATAAGCTTTAGAGTTTAAGGAATAACCCAGAAAAATTCCTTCATCACTTTTAGCATCAAATTTACCAAGATTTTCTTTACCGTTGTTTAAAACAAAACATTTACATCCAAAAGGATGAAAATAGCTAATGTTAGGCTTTTTATTTTGAGAATTCATATGGAGTTTTCTTTAAAATTGGCCTAATCATTACTCGATTTATAACATAACAAGCGGTATTTGTGGCTTCCGCCCAAAATATTTTGGCAAATTATTTTCACAAAGCATGGTTCTAGCCATTTCTTCTAAAGTTCGATTTTCCTCTCAACAACTCCATTTGTTGAGGGGTTCGAGGTGCTGAAAAATTGTGGCTAATACCATTAGAATTACAAAACTCAATAAATCCAAGATTTTCAAATTCAGTTCCATGATCACTTCTAACACTAGTGATAGAGTATCCTTTTTCATTTTGGATTATTTTTGAAAATGTGATGAAATTTCTAATGCTTCATCTTTAGTACTTAAGAATAGAACCCAAGTGTATCTAGAATAGTCATCTACCAAGACAAATGCATATTGTTTTCCTCCCAAGCTAGTAGTTCTAGTTGGCCCAAAAAGATCTAAATGGATCAATTGTAATACTCTACTAGTTGATACATCATTAATAGATTTAAAAGAAACTCGTTTTTGTTTTCCTTTAGCACAAGCATCACAGATTTTATCATTATCAAATTTAAGCTTAGGCAACCCTCGAACTAAATCACCTGAATTAGCCGTTGCAGAACACTCATACTACATGACCTAGTCTCCTATGCCATAACCAACTATCATGCTCATCCTTAGCAACTAGGCTAAATTAGTCATATCAATAGAATCTAAATGCACCATGTAAATGTTTCCTCTTCTAGACCAATAAGCATAATCCGATTAGATGCAATGTCAATGACTTTACAACCATTAATTTCAAATAAGACATTGAATCCTTTATCGCATAATTGACTAATACTCAATAGATTATGCTTTAATCCATTCACATATAAAACATTTTAATTTGTATGGAAGAGGTATTACCTGTACCAATACCTTCAATGTGACCTTTTGAATTGTCTCCAAAGTCACTTCTCCTCCATTTTTGGCGTTAAGCTCAATGAACCGGCTTTTGTCTCCGGTCATATGTCTTGAGCATCCACTATCAAGGTACCATGAGTTTGAATTTGTTTCCCGTGCCTTGTAGCAATGCTCCTTCCCTACAAACATAGATTAATTTTTGATTTTTGGTACCCAAATTCTTTTGGGTCCATATTCATTAGTTTCCAAATCCTAGTTCCCTTAGGTATCCATTTTGTAGGACATCTTTTTTAGTAGTAATGAGTCCTTTAGGAACCCATATACTTCTAAATATTTTACCATTTTAAGGTTCGTTGAGGATTTCTATGATTGTAGTTTCTAAAATCTTTTTCTAACAAAGTTGGATTTTGAATTTTCTCCTTTTCAGAACGTTTTGTTCCAACTTTTTCAAAAGAGATTTTAAGATCATCAATTTTCTTTTGATGATAATCATTGACCTTTGAAAGTAAATTTTGCAAATCTAAATTTTTCTTTTCAAACTCTTCTAGTTTGATTTGCAAATCTTTAATTTTACTTTCAAGATCATTGTTGGTTTTGGATATGAGTTATTTTCATTTTCAATTTTGAACATCATTTTTATATTTAAAAATAATTTCATAATCCGAAGCCAACCATTATATTCCTCTAATAGCTCATCATAAGATAAATCATCAAAATCAGATGAGTTAGAGGTTACCTTAGAATCTTCCCGAATGCCATCAAGCACAAGTTTGCTACTTCTTGTTCCTCTTCATCGGAACCTTCTTCATCGCTCCATGTAGCCACATGAGCCTTGTGCTTATTCTTTGATTGACCTTTTCTCAATTGTGGGCAATCATATTGACATGCCCCGGCTTTTTGCATTCATAGCAAATGATTGGGTCCTTCTCTTTTGGTTCATTTTTTGAGGCCTTCGTTTCGTTTGAATTTTCTTCCTTGGTAAGGTCTCATCATTTTTCTGAACCGTTTGGCAAACAATGCCATTTCCTCGTCATCATCATCATTAGAATCACTCTCATCTTTTGTGGATTGAGAGCAACTCCAATGTTTTTCTTCTTCTCCTTCTCCTTTGGTGTCTCTTCAACTTTATCAAGGTCCACCTCATCTTCAAGCATCATCTCATGAGTGAGGATGAACCGATAAGTTCTTCAAGAGTTAAGGACGATAGGTCCTAGACTCGATGATTGCCGTCTTCTTTGATTGCCATGATTTTGGGAGGGAGTAGACTAACTTCTCACAAGCTTTTCATTTGAGATGATCTCTCCATATGATTTGAGACCATTGACAATCGTTGAAATCTATCCGTCATAGCTTTGATGTCTTTCATTTGGTTTCATCCTGAAATTTTCATAGCTATGCGTTAGAATACTAATTTGATTTCTTTACCTCATCTGTACCTTCATGTGTGACTTGAAGTTTGTCCCATATTTCTTGGCGGTTGTACACGATGAAACTCTTCCGTATTCATCTGGTCCAAGAGCACAAAAAATAATAGGATGGCTTTGGAGTTGAGCTGGAACATTCTTGTCTCTCCTTCACTCCACAACCTTGGATGAGTGAGAGGTTGATGTATCCTTCTTCTACAGCATTCCATGCTCCCATGTCACTTGCTTGAATGAAGTACATCATTCTATTCTTCCAATAGGCATAGTTAGCTCCATTGAAGAAAGGAGGCTTGTTGACGGGCATCGAATCAAGACCGGAGTCGAAGTTTGAAGTGGAGGCCATTGATGACTTTGTAATCGATGTAACTCTTCCCGGATCGACTCAAGAGGCGATTAAACCTTCAAATGAGTTAGGCCTGATGCCAATTGTTGAGTTAATCGAATGACGAAATTGGCCAAGAGGGGGGTGAATTGGCAATAAAAATTTTGTGGAAGCTTTTGCAGAAATTGAAAGTAATTGCACAGCGATTTACAGTGGTTCGACTTTCTCAAACAAAGTCTACGTCCACTACCTTAGCTATCCACACTAAGGATTTTCCAACAAATTCATAATTTGTTCTTTCTTTTGAGGCCAAGAGATAACCTTACAATTCCCTCAAGAGTATACCCCAACTCTTGAGAACACTCTTTTCTCAAAGAGAAGATTACAAATTTGCAAACTTACAAGAAAACCTCACAAGGTAAGATGTTTGCACAATTCTAGAACAAAGAAAAGAACACTCAAAGATGAATACAATGAGCACAAAAAGTGTTCTTGAAAGCAAAATGAATATTGAATGAAAATGGGCTTGAAATGCTCAAACTTGAGGTTTGATGCTTTCTCTTTGATTCCTCTTGATTCTAGGTTTGATGCTTTCTCTTTGATTCTCTCTTGATTCTAGTTGCTTGATGTTCTTGTTCTTGATCAATGGCTTCTAAGCTTGCTTAAATACACCTTGGATCACTTCTGAACGTTGGGGATAATTAGAGAAGATATTATAGCCGTTTTAGTGTGAAAACATTTAATAAAACAGCTTGGACAGTGGGGGGAATCGGTTCCCTCTCATAGGGAATCGGTTCCCTAAGTGTAAAATTCAAATATTTCGACCGTTGAACAAGGGGGAATCGGTACCCCCTTGGGGGGAATCGGTTCCCTCCGAGCATTCTGGAAATCTCGGAGCCAAACCATTCAGGGGGGAATCGGTTCCTCCTATGGGGGGGAATCGGTTCCCTCTGAGTATTCTGGAATTTTTGGCTTTGAATTGGTTCGAAATACTTTGTAAAATATTTTGAAATTGTTTTATGATTAAAACTTAATTTTACACTTAAGTAAGGATCAAAAATGATTTTTGAAATATTTGGAGTAATGTTTTGATATTCGAATAGTTATATCGAATATACTTAGAAAATCATTTGGAAAATCTTAAAATCCATTTAACTTAATTTGTTATATCGAAATATTAAAATGTTTCAACAACCATACTGACGGAGCACGCGATCAACTGGATGCCACTCAATAATAGCATAACATATAAGAGGTATAACCGATATCCATACCTCTAATGACCCACTAAGGTGGGGTGGGATGTAAGCTTTCACTTCATCGCTCATAAGGTATCCACTGAAACTGAAATATAAATATACAATTCAAATAAATAAAATATTCTAATTATATCTAGCATTTTAAATTAAAATATTAATAATTAAACTAATTTAAAAACATACCTCAGACCCAGCTTTCGTATCAATAAGTAAACGAATTTCCTCTAACCCAGTAGGTATACTTTTATGGTCCTTTCTTTTCATCGACCACCTATGAATTATAATATAAACTAAATATAACCCTATTTAATTAAAAATATTTAAATCAAAATTTAGTTCGAAAATTACCTCAACAATAAGGGGAATACGTATGGTTCATTCACGATCGGGCATAAGAAAAGCATGCGGAACCACGCCCATGATTGTAGAAGCAGAAGACATCCACCGATAACAGTTTTCTTATAATTCGTCGCCCGACACATTTCTCTAAAGAGAAATGCCAAAACTGCAGCGCCCCAACTATATCTTCCAGCTTCATCAAAATCGATCAGATGCCGCAACCACATACAATGCACCTGGTTGCGAGATTTGTCGGGCATCAATATTCCTCTAATTATTCGTAGAATATGTGCCCGAGCACATGCCTTTTCTTGATCCTCTGAAGCATTTTCATTTAAAACCTCAAAATTAGCTTTCAACCAAGATGAAGCTATTCTACCTCCATTAAACTCTGGCAGAGCAGCTCCAAGATAATCAATGCACATTGATTGCCAATCACCATCCGCCATACCACACATCATATTTCCGTCGACGGGAAGCCCCAGATGCATAGAGACATCCTCCAATGTAATTGTGGCCTCTCCACATGGAAGGTGAAAAGTGTGTGTCTCGGCCCTCAACTTCTCAATCAGTGCAGAAATTAGGACAGGTTCGAGTTTGCAACCGCCTATAATTATTGCAATATACCCGAACCCGGCAGAAGCCAAATATGGCAAAATACGTTCCGGCGTCGGTATACATGGATTTTTAATAAAAGTCTATAAAATACGATCAGTATCCTAAATAATATACATTATAAAAAATAAAAATTAATATAAATTCATAATAACTTTAAAATAAAAATAAATTTAAATATTAACATTAATTATAAAAAATATTACCATATCGCTAAAATGTCTGGAGATATGATCAATATCCAATCGCAACAACATTTCGTTTTCCATTATAACTGTAGACAAAACAATATAATTACTAAAAAAAATTAATAATTCTAAATAAATAATAATTATATAAATATTATTTTAATAAAAATAATAATATTTACATAAATATTTTAATATAAAATATAATAAATATTTAAAAAATACTAACATAAAAATAAATTTCTTACCACTAATAACAAATTTAAAACTCAAATAGTTGGAGAATTTGAGTTATATAAGAGATGAGAGTATGATTTTGGTATGAAGAATGAGGGAGTGTTGAGGGGGATTATATAGGGGAGGAGGGGGGTAGTTAGGGAAAACGGATGGGGGCATTTATGGCATTTAATGGAAGGCGCGTCCCCGGGGATGCGCTTTCCACACGTGGCAGTCGAGTCAGTGAAGGCGCGTCCCCGGGGATGCGCCTTCCATACGTGGCATCCAACTCAGCGAAAACACGGGTAAAGCGCGTTCCCGGGGACGCGTCTTTCGCTAACTCAGCCGAAAGGGTGCCACTTCGAGAAATATTGGTCAAACGGTGTCAGAAAGGGGATATTAGAGAAAATTGATGTCAGTTATGTCAAATAGCCGTTTGGAATCCGATAATGCTGACTTAAGCCATGAAAATGAGATGGATGAAGATGGAATAAGTTAAACTATTGGTTTAGTATCTCAACTATCAATTTTATTTAATTTTTATTTTTTTGTTAAAATCGTAATTAAGATTATGTTTTTTTTTTTTTTTGGTCATTTATCGTTATAAAATTAATAGAATTACTGATATGATATTTTTAAAATATTTTTAGCGATGATGTGATATTAAGATAAATTGAACAAAAAAACGGTTGAATAATTGTGGAATGTTCGTGTAAGCAGAGGCTGTGAGATGTGAAAGTATCACTGAAAGAGAATAATTTGGTAAGCAGTGATATCATCACTTCATTTGTCTTCTTCCTTTTCCATGAAACAAAGGCTTTGTATGGCTTACTAAAAAGATAAATTTTGCATTTAGTACTTAAATTATTAGTTTTTATATATTTTAGTATTTAAATTTTTAAGTTTTTTAAAATGATACTTAAGATTTAGTTTTTGTTTTATTTTAGTATCCACCGTTAAAAACTGAACGTGTTAAGTATTTAAACTATTAATTTTGGTCTATTTTAATACCTAAACTTTCAGTTTTTTTAAAATTAACATTAAATTTTGAACGAGGGTACTAAAATGAAACAAAACTAAAGTTTTCATCGATGAGATACTAAAATGAAACAAAATCTAAACTTTAAGTATGTTTTTGAAACTTAGGTAGTAAAACGGATCAAAACTAATAGTTTAGATACGAAACACGTAATTTACCCTAAAAATAAGTGCCTAATCTATACTTAAAATTAACTTTTTGGTGTCTAATTTTTTTTATTGAAAATAGGTATATAATGTTTTCTCCGTTATACTTTTAGGTACATACCATTAAAAAAATCATTAAGTGACACATACTACGTTCAGGTTTTAAAAAAAATGTATTTTTAAATATTTTATTTAAAAAAATAAAAAAAATATAAACGTGACACGTGTCACTTAACGTATTTCTTTGACGGTAGGTACCTAAAAACGTAATGAATAAAATATTAGGCATCTATTTTTAACAAAAGAATCATTGGGCACCAAAAATCAATTTTAAATATTATCAGACACTTATTTTTGTAATTCTGTGATGAATCCATTATCCATGTGCTACGGATTTAGTCCTCTATTCTAAATTGATCAAATTTATACCTATACTTCTCGTCGATCGATAAGGTTGAATTCAACTTTTTGATTATTTCAATTTCATCCCTTAATTATAACTTTCATTTTAAATTAATCCTTAAATTTTTTAAATAATTTAATTTCATCTCAAACTATATACATATATACTAATCGTACCATTTATTAATAAAGTCGTTAGTCAAGTAATAATTTGAGGACATCAGATGCAACTCTTTTCTAATAAAAAAGAAATATCTTAAATTTTGGGTCAGCAATGTTGGGCCAAGGCTGGGCCCAATTCATGCCATAAAAATAGCATAAACCCTTGCCTTTAAAACCATAAAACCCTCGAGACAAAGACCCAAGCTTTTCCCTTAAACCCTAGCAACCCCTCTGGTTTCTCAGCTCAGTTTCCATGGCTTTCGCTTCGATTCTCCGCAAATCAGCCAACTCGTTGGCTCCACTCGCGCTTCGACTCGCCCGAGTGCAAAGAAACTACCACTCCTGCATCTTCACGGCTTTGAACCAAGGCTTACGTTCCCAGCAACCGGCCGTTAACCGTTTTTCCCGAATGCCTTCCGGTTCTCCTCCGCCGCTGTTTCCAGGAAACCCTCTTCCGATGAGTCTCTCATCCGAGTTCTCGAGTCTGAGATTCAGTGCGCTGAGGAAGAGGACGCCGCTGGTCAGGTGATTCACTATTTTGCCTTAAACGTTTCGTTTTTTTGTTGTTGTTGTAATTTTAGTCTCATTTTTTAAACTAAATTTGGTGTAAAGACATGAAGTTGTGGGTTTTTAATTTTAATTCTCTGTTTCCTTTTGGTTTTAATTAATTTTCATAAAAAAATGAAAAAATTGCAGCTTTGTTCAACATTCATCAGCTGAACATACTAATATAGAATTATGATTTCATTTCCAACTGATATCATAGTGGAAAAGTTTGTGTATGTTCCATTGTTTTGGGTTTTGATTCTTTGAAATGAAAATGATCTCATACACCAAGTTGTTTCATCACAGGTTGAAGGAACCCCAAGCGGGTTCCCCTTTGAAATCGAGGATACCCGGGGGCTTGGAGTTCAGCTGCACTGCTTCACCTGATCAGGTTGCGATCGATAGTTTGAGTTTTCGAGGTCCTACCCCCGAGGATGAACTTGCCTATGAAGGCCCTGATTTCCAGTAAGTTTAATTTTCTCTTGTAGTTTGAGGAAAATCATCATATTTCATGGGAAAGTTTGGATTTTGATTGGTTTTCTTTCGGAATTGCAGTGATTTGGATGAGAATATGCAAAATAGTTTTCACAAATACTTGGAAATTAGAGGAATCAAGCCAAGCACCACAAATTTCTTGCATGGGTACATGATGAACAAGGATAACAGAGAGTATGCCAACTGGTTGAAGAATCTCAAGAAATTTGTTGAAGCATGAAGGGTTTAGAGATTGTTAATGGTAGTTTAAGAAGAAAAAGGAGCTTTTTTTTTGCAGTTTATTATTTGAACTAAAATGACAATATGCAGACTGTTTTAAATCTATGGCTCAAAGATTTTTGCTTTGAGTGGAGAATAAGTATAGGCAAAGTTTGTTCAGGTGATATATTTATCAATGAGTTGGAATAGTGTTTAAACCCTTGTTTGTTACTTTTGACTATGGATGAGCAAAAACACCAAAGCTGATGGGTTATGACCGGTCCCTATAGGGTCAGGTTTTTAGAATTTGGGTCCATGATGGGTTTTTAGAGAAGGGATTGGAGCTGAGTTTAGGGTATAGTATTCGGACTGCGAGTTCCATGCCTTCTTCGGTTTGCTGGACTCTTTGGGAGTCGAATCGTCTAACGGTCTTCTGTGGTTGAATTGTTATGCTTCTTCATTTTGTCTCTCCTCCGATCGGGTCTTTCTCCTTTGTTTCTTGGTTTGTTTATGTCTTCAATGAACTTGAAAATGTATCTCTTTGTGTTGCATATCTTGTTGCTTTTGATTCTGTTGCTTATGCTGCATATCTTGTTGCTCTTGATTCTGTTGCTTTTTTTCCTTTCTTCGCTATATCATTCTTCAATATATCGGGATATCATTCTTCGTCGGTGGTTGGCGACGTGAGCGTTTTTAAGTCGAACCGATTTTCTTGATACACGACAATTACTTGAGACGGATCGGAATGGTTGAAAAATCAGATCCGTCCTGTCTCCTGCATATCTCTATTTTTGACATGGCACTGTTATTGCAACACACCCAGGGATTCGGATGGTTTAAACATTGTATAACAAATTACATCAGAAAACCACATTCTTATTTTTCATCTCTGGAAAGTCTTCTGAAACAAATTATTAAACCCTAGTTTCTAATTATATATAAAAAATCTACTTAACCCTAATTTGAAAACATAAGAACAAAGCATAACCCTAAACCCTGTCCCATTAAAAAGGCAAAATGACAAAGAAGTAACCTAATCAGAAGCTTCAGCCATTCTTTCCCCCCTTTGCATTTTAGGGTTTTTCTGATACATTTTTAAGAATCAACAGGCATGTCTATGTGGGTGTAAATGACCCCCTTATCACCATCCACCACCTGCCCACTTCCTTTCAGAATCCTGTGTTCCGAGGAAAAGATACGACGGAATTATAATACGGCAAAATAAACGGCGAAGATTCTTTGAACATGATGGAATTCGAAAGTGCATGGTTTGTTAAGATCAGCATCTTTCTGTTACCAAAAATGAAAATCGTTTGTGTAGAAATGCATGTGAAAAGAATATATGCAGAATAACATGTGGATAAATGATCTTTAATACATCCATACCATCTTGTTGTTAACAATCCTTCAACTCCGACGGGACCCCGAGCATGAATCCGACTTGTACTTATGCCAACCTATTCAGTTATCGAAGAAAAAGAGAAGCAAATGCTTGACTAATGAGTTTGAACATATTAAAAAGGTGTTGAAAATGATAGATATACAATACCTCAGCACCTAGACCGAACCGAGCACCATCGCAGAATCTTGTGCTTGCATTGTGGAAAACAGCAGCACTGTCAACTTGATGCAGGAAGAGTTCTGCAGTTTCTCGGTCTTCGGCAACAATACAGTCCGTATGTGCACTGCACAAGGGGAAAAAGGGTAATTCATGTACATCTGCTCATGGGAACATAGGAGCATTCATTGACACATAAAAGAAAACAAAGGAGAATAACATGCCTGCCATGTTGATGGATATGATCGACGGCCGCGGCCACATCATCCACTATTTCGACAGTGCATTCCAGTGAATTGTATTCATGATGAAATGAGCGTGCTTGTGGGATATTCAACATGGCACTTGCTCTTGGCCCACCATATAAATTAACACCTGAAAAAGATCATCAGTTAGCTCATGAACTGCACCATATATGATAAGTGAAGGTATTTGCAACGTACCTTGTATACGAAGATCAACGATTAGCTCATTAAGTGCACCATTTTGCAGTAAATCCTCGTGGACAAGAAGAGTTTCCTGCCAAAAGTAAAAGAGAATCATTAAAAACCTATGCAATGTGCAGAACAAAAAATGAAAATGTTTAAACAAAATAGAACCTCAAAGAATAAGTTTAGGATATAAATTGACGGATGAATGATAAATTACCATTGCATTGCAGGCAGCTGGATAATCGATTTTCGCATCCAAAACAATCCGCTTTGCCATATCCATATTAGCAGACTTATCAACATATACATGGCAAATTCCATCTGAAACATACAGCATACACTCACCACATGAGAACCGGGCAGACATATATAGGCAGACTGATAAAATTTAAGGCCTATATTTCAGGCCGAGTTGGATTTGAGCAAGTATGAAATGTCTTAACACTCGATATAAGCCCAGCTCACATCCGACCCAGCCTATGAACACCTCTACATTCGTATAAGACAAAAGTAACCTATCTAACCTGCATGACCAAGAACAGGAATCTTGGTTGAACTCTTGATCTGAGAAACAAGTTTGTTGCTGCCTCTTGGGATCACAAGATCAATCACATCATCGAGCTGAAATATAAATTTAATGTCGAGTTCCAAATTAAACCGTAAACTGTTGTTGTGAAGTATCATTCTACTGATTGATCACTAGCCTTTAAAAGATCAGGAATCTCATCTCTTGAAGTCACAAGTCCAATAACTTTACGCCCAACAGTGTCTGGAATGGCTTCAGTTATCACCTATGAATTCAAAAGGAGTTGATAAAATACTGGAAAAGAAAAACAGACAAGAAAAAACAGTTCAGCGCATTTAAGAAAACTCATTTTAGAATCCGAACCTTATGCAAAATAGCATTTGATCGCCTAGCCTCCTTTCCCCCTTTCAAGAGAAGTCCATTACCACTTCGGATAGCTAACGAGGCTATCTATTCAAATCATACATAAAGCCACATGAGTATTGTAGGAATTATAGAGATGATTTGTTACTATTCCTATAGAGATATGATTTGTTACCATTCCTATAGAGATATGATTTGTTGTCATTCCTATAGAGATATGATTTTGTAAATAGATTTCTACAATCTCTTATTTTAAGGGATCATATCCTAGGATTATTATTTTTCCTTTCTTAGAGTTTCCTACTTTAGAGAGATATTTTGTATATAAATATGTAATCTGTCGTATTGAAAAGAATAAGAAATTACAGAGAATTACTCTGATTTCTACATGGTATCAACTTAGGTTACGGTTTCTTTCCAACCTAGATGATGTCCACAACTTCTTCTCCTACTCCGGAGATCACTTCAAAATCCAGAAAATTTTTCTGGTTCTGCTGCTCAATCAGAAGGTAATCTGGTCATGAAAAAACTAGAAGTTAAACCTCATGCTACAGTTTTTTTCTCCTCCCAGTCGTCCCCTAATTGGATCCTCGATTCTGGTGCTACGGATCATATGACTGGTAATAAGGTTTGTTTTGCAATTTTTTTCCAAACTTTGGTAAAGCTGTCAAAACGGCTGATGGTTCTTTGTGCAAAATAGAAGGACATGGCACTGTTATTCTCAATGACCAGATTGTACTTAAAAATGTCCTCTTCGTACCAAATCTAGCTTGCAATCTCGTTTCCGTTAGTAAACTTTCCACCGACTTGCACTGCTCTGCAATTTTTAATGATATTGATTGTACTTTGCAGGCACTGAACTCGAAGAAGATGATTGGTAAGGCCAGCTTGCAGAATGGTCTCTACATTCTTCACCTCTACTAAAACCGAAATCTCGAAATCTTTCACCGCTTTAAAAAAAGTTGATAATGTTATGTTATGGCACTATCGTTTAGGTCATCCTAGTTTTCACTATCTTGCAAAAGTTTTTCCTGCTCTATTAATTCATAAAAGGCCAAATTCTTTTTCTTGCAAAGTTTGCTCTCTTGCCAAACATACTAAATCAACTTATTCTCCTTCTACATATAAGCCTTCTCACCCTTTTGCTTTGATCCACAGTGATATTTGGGGTCCTTCCGGGTGAAGAATGCTGATAATTATAAGTGGTTTATCACTTTCATTGATGATCACAGTAGGATAACTTGGACTTATTTGCTAAAAGATAAATCTGAAACTGCAGGTGTTTTTACCCAATTTTATAACATGATTCTCACTCAATTTGGGTCTAAAATTCAGCTCTTTAAATCTGATAATGACAGTGAATTTTTTGCCAAGTCTTTGGGTGCGTTTTTTGGGGAAAAGGGCATAGTTCAGATTAGTTCTTGTGTTGACACCCCACAACAAAACGGTATTGTCGAAAGAAAAAATAGACACCTCCTTGAAGTCACTCGTTCTCTTCTATTTACCACTAATGTTCCAAAATATTTGTGGGGGGAAGCCTTATTAACTGCCACATATTTAATCAATCGAATGCCTAGTAAGGTTTTACAATTTCAAACACCTCCATCTATTTTTGCAATACTTTCCCCATTTTAAACCTATCTCCTCCATTCTTCCCACTTAAATATTTGGTTGTACTGCTTTTATCCAAAACATTGCTCCTAATAAGTCTAAGTTAGATCCTAAATCATTAAAATGTGTACTGGTTGGGTATTCTTCACTTAAGAAGGGTTATAAATGCTATCATCCTCCTTCAAAACGATTTTTTACCACTATAGATATAACATTTTATGAGCAGGATCCTTATTTCACTCAGGCTGAAATTCAGGGGGAGACATGGAAGGATTTTCAGCCACATCAGGTATCTCTCCTACTCTCTTCATTCTCAACTTCAGAATTACCACCAATTTTGTCCTTACCTACAGATTTGTCACCTGTAATACTCCCATTGATCCACCGGTAGTACCTATCACTACTTCACCCATACCTACTTTAAATACCCTTCCTGAAAATACACCTACTCCCATTCAAAATATTCCACAATCAACACCAATCAAACAGCTCCGTTTCTATACAAGGAAAATAAAACATATTCCTGAGGCTGTTTTGCAATCTGATGCTTGCCGAGAATTGGATTTGGGTCCAACTGCCGAAATAGAAAAAGAAATCAATAAGTCCACTTCCCCTACTCTAGATGACTTCCCTATTGCTATTAGAAAAGGGGTTAGATAGTGCATCAAGCATCCTATTGAAAAATTTGCTGGTTATAATTCATTGATGCCGTCTTTTCAAGCATTTACAGCAAACTTGGATAAAGAACAGGTTCCCATAAGCATAGCTGAAGCTCTAAAGGATTCAAAAATGGAGAAGGGATGTTGAAGAGGAAATTTGTGCACTTGAGAAAAATGCTACTTGGACTGTTACGGACCTTCATCAAGGAAAAAAGGCTGTTGGTTGTAAATGGATCTTTACTGTAAAGTATAACTCAAATGGTAGCATCCAACGATACAAAGTGAGACTAGTGGCCAGAGGCTTTACACAAACATATGGGATAGATTTCACAGAAACTTTTGCACCTGTGGCGAAGCTGAATACTGTTCGAGTACTCCTAAGTTTGGCTGTAAATTGCGATTGGAAATTATACCAACTTGATGTAAAAAACGCTTTTCTTAATGGCAAGCTAGAAGAAGAAGTCTATATGAAGTTGCCACCTGGCTTAAAGTCTGTTGAAGGAAGTAACAAGGTGTGCAAGCTCAACAAGTCTCTATACGGGTTAAAACAATCACCCAGAGCTTTGTATCGTTGACAAGGCCAGATATAACATTTCCTGTAAATGTGATAAGTCAACATATGACTAATCCTACTGAAGAGCATATGACAGCAGCAAATAGAATTCTCAAGTACTTGAAGAAAACTCCAGGACACAGTTTAATGTTTAAGAAGACACAAGACAGAACTGTTAAGATCTTTATAGATTCTAGTTGGGCCGGAGACCTTACTGAAAGGAGATCCACTAGTGGCTACTGCACCTTTGTTTGGGGAAACCTTACAACTTGGAGAAGTAAGAAACAATCTGTCGTTTCAAGAAGTAGTGCTGAAGCTGAATTTAGAGCACTAGCATTGGGAATATGTGAAGAAATTTGGCTACTTAAACTACTGAAAGAACTTGTCACTAATCAAGAGGATCACTTTGAAGTTTTGTGTGATAATCAATCTGCTATTCAAATTGCCAGGAACCCAGTTCAACATGATCGGACAAAGCATGTTGAGATTGATAGGTATTTTATTGCTGATCAAGTTAACAAAAAGACAGCCACACTTTCATACATTCATTCAGAAGAACAAGTTGCAGACATTCTTACTAAGGCTTTGCCAAAGCCTATTTTCAATAAATTCCTATTCAAGTTGGGATTATACAATGTATATTCTCCAGCTTGAGGGGGGAGTGTAGGAATCATAGAGATGATTTGTTACCATTCCTATAGAGATATGATTTGTTACCATTCCTATAGAGATATGATTTGTTGCCATTCCTATAGAGATATGATTTTGTAAATAGATTTCTACAATCTCTTATTTTAAGGGATCATATCCTAGGATTATTATTTTTCCTTTCTTAGAGTTTCCTACTTTAGAGAGATATTTTGTATATAAATATGTAATCTGTCATATTGAAAAAAATAAGAAATTTTTTTTTGATAAGAATGACAGGCCTCCTTAAAAACCTCCTTCTTGATCAAAGAAGGAGGAAAAGAGTGCCTTAAACTTTATTACTCCTCCGAAATTACATAAGATTTAACGTAGACACCATACTGAAAAAACACAACAGACTAAGCTACTCAACATAACCGAAAACCTAAACTCAAACGATAAAACGCACTGGAAACGACTAAACATCAACCAATTCCCATCTTTGCTAAACTATCAGCCTCCCCATTACACACCCTTGGAATCAGTCTAATAGAGTGCACCCTGTCCGTGATAAAAGATGAAATCTCTTTAACTACTAATGGGAGGATAAAAACTGGGCCATAGCTGGTGTATGGACCCATTCCACAGCCGACTTACAGTCACTTTCCACAACAATCAACCTTCCAACCTTAAACCCAACAAGAAGACATATAGATTTCAATGCCTCTCTTAATAGCCTTTAACTCAGCAACCGGCGGGGACCCTGACCTACATTTTCTGAAAAAGTCAGAAGGGAGTTGCTATTCCAATCTCTCAAAATACCTCCTATACCTCCATTTGAGCCATCAAGTCTAACAGCTCCATCGACATTCATCTTCAAAAAATCCATAGGGGGTGGAATCCAGCGAGAAACCTGAAAATTGTAAATGTTGAGAGCTTTAATACCATCTGCAAGAGATGGATCACCAATCAGCACATCCTCCTGAATAGGACACTTAGGATACTTGGCTAGAAACCATTTAGATAACCTGAATCTAGCAATAAAAACAGAGACATCCTATCCAAGGGGGAACCATCGAACACCATTGCATTCCTAGCTTTCCATATCGACCAAAATACTACTCCCGGGATAAATTTCCAAATCAACGATTTCCCCCCCCTCAGCTCACCCCAAGAACATAGCAAAGAAGGTGGATCCTTTGGAAGGACTAAGGCTATTTCCCAATAGCTTATCTTGTTCCAAAGTTCCCAAACAACATCACATGAAATAAATAAATGCTGAACTGATTCCACCTGTTTTTACAAAAAACGGACATAAAATTTCATCCCCTACTGCAAACCTCTTTTCACCAACTCCTCTCTCACTGCCACTTTCTGATGAGCTAGCTGCCACAGGAACTTCAACACGAGGAGAGATAAACCCTGCCACACCCTTTTACCCATAAATCGGACTCCCAGACACCTTGCCGAGTTCCTTTCTACAAGATTTCACTGAAAACAGTCCATCCCCACTTGCAGACCAAGAAAGAAAGTCTTCAACTGAATCAGTCAGTTTAAAGTCCTTCATTTTGTCATTAAATCCAGCCACTGATCCAACTCCCAGTCACACAAATTCCTTCTGGTATCGATGTTCCACACCCAACCGTTCGAATCTGAACTTCCAAACTCAGCGACCATACCCCATTTATTTGTTGACAATACATTATAGGGAAAAGATATTTAAAGGAGACTCAGCCCATGAATCCGTCCAAATGCAATAGACTTTCCATTTCCCAGTTTCAACTTGGAGTTAGATCTGATACGTTCACCCTCCGAGTCGTTCTTCAAGAAATTGTTGGCAATCCCTCTCCAAATCCAAGAAGATTTGGGCGAAAAAACCTTACAAATAGACATGGAATTACTACTTACCTTGTGCCTGCAACATAACACACTTTTCCACAAAGTATTTTTTCATTGGCGAACTTCCACACCCATTTTCCCAAAAGAGCCCGATTAGATATGTTCACATCAAGAACACCAAGGCCACCACAATTTAGAGGCGTGCAGACTGATTTCCAATTAACCCAGTGTATCTTCCTTTTGTCCTCATTATCCCCCCATAGGAAACTGGCCATTAAAGAATTAAGCTTCTTACCAATTTTACAAGGCATTCTAAAAAGAGATAAGAAGAATATTGGTAGGGATGTTAACACCGACTTTAATAAAACTGTCCTGCCCGCCAATGAGAGACAATTAGCTTTCCAGCCGGCTAGTTTGGAACTAAAATTCTTGAAAACTGGATCCCATAAGGCTTCTGAGTTTTTCTTAGCACCTAGAGGAAGTCCCAAGTAATCTGTTGGAAGAGAATCAATAGAGCAGCCCACCGAAGATGCCCATTCTGATAAAACTTCCTCTTCCACATTAATACCAAATAGCTTACTCTTAGCTAGATTAAGATGCAACCCTGTCATAACACTAAAAATCCTCAATACTCTCTTGACATTTTTAATCTGGGAGAGAGATGCTTGACAGAATGATCAAGTCATCTGCAAATTGTAGATGTGTCAATCGAACAGAATTTTCAGATTCCCCAAATAACAAAGCCTTGAAACAGACCCCTGTCCACTGCTTTAGATATCATCAAATTAAGCAGCTCACCTACAATGTTAAACAGTAGCGGTGATAAACTGCACCCTTGCCTAAGTCCTTTGGCCATGTGGAACTCTTCCGATGGAGACCCGTTTACGAGAACTGAGATTGAAGCTGTTGAAATACACTGAGATCCACGACAACCATCTCTTACCAAAACCCATCTCTGACATTATTCTAATTAAATTGGCCATTCCACGGAATCATAAGCCCTACGAAAATCTACTTTGAAGGCAACCCTTTTAACCCTTTTTTCCTCCAGTAATCAATCCCTTCGTTTGCTATAAAAGCACAATCCAGCAACTGTCTCCCCTGGTATAAACGCAAACTGAGAGTGACTAATAATATCACCAACACACAACTCAGTCTCTTCGAAAGAACTTTAGAAGTATCTTGTATAAGCTGCCTACAAGGCTGATTGGTCTAAATTCCTCTACACTGTCCGGATTAAGCTTCTTCGGAATAAGTGTGATAAAGCATGGTTTATACCGTGCTCCCATTTCCTTCCAAAATAGAAATCTTCAAAAAATTTCAACACGTGCTCCTTTAAAATCGGCCAGCTTTTTAAAGAAACCCATGGTGAAAACCATCTGGTCCTGGAGCTTTAGAGCTGTCTGATGAGACTATAGCTTGCCAAATTTCCTGTTCTAAGAAGTGCTCTTCAAGCTTCTTAGACTGATCCCCTGATAGCTTAGCAAAATCCAGTAGTAAATCCTCCGTTTCCAATGTTGAATTGGAATTATAGGCTGCCTTGAAAAATTCTGAAATATGTACCTTTAATTGTTGAGGATCTGAAACCACACTCCCATTTATCTTCAAGCTTAAGATTTCATTTCTTTTGCTTCTGTTCAGAGCAGACAGATGAAAAAACCTTGTGTTCCTATCCCCTCCTTGATCCATCTTGCCCTTGACTTCTGAAACCAGATGCTTTCTTCTGTCCTATACAACCTCCATAGATTTCCTACACAGCCTCAACTGATCCCACTCCTGCTTCGAAGAATTCCACCTTGAGCTTTAAGATCCAATTCATTAATTTTCCTCTCTAAATCAGAAATCGACTCAGGGATCCCAGTAAATTTACTGCTGGACCAATTTCTGATTGAATTTTTAGTACCTTTTAAGATACTGAAAATACCCCTTTTATTATTTCTCCCCCTCATAGCAAGCATTGAAGATTTAACCAATTCCTCAAATCCTTCCTCCTCTAGTAAATAATTAAAAAACCTGAATGGTTTCGGTCCCCAATTAACAGCTTTGTCCTCTAATGAGACAGGATTATGATCAGATAGGATTTAGGCAAGAGACTTTGCACTACATTTGGAAAACATGACAGAAACGTCCCAGAGATTAAGAACCTGTCTAGTCTTTCCCAAGTCGAGTCTTCTCTATTATTGCACCAAGTATACCTTCCTCCCACCAACGGTAGATCAATTAAATGTGATTGCTGTAAGAAGTTTCTAAATAAATCAATAGAATGCCAGTTTTGTGATTTTCCCATCTTCTCGTCCGGATCAAGATACACATTAAAATCTCCCCCAATACACACTAACATATTTTGAGCCGAAACAAACTCCAACAATTCCCTGAAAAAATCTTCCTTTTCTGCTTCAATTGATGGACCGTATACATTGATAATCAGACACTCTTCACTTGAATTTCTGAACTTCCCAAAGACTGCTATGAATCTGCCATTAAGATGGGTGTTCGAAACTTCAAAATCATTTTCATTCCACATAATCATCAATCCACCAGCAGATCCCACTGCTGGCGCAACAATCCCTCCTCTAAGGAATCTCCCCCCTATCCTTCTTCTAAGAGCCAAAGAAACAGATTCTAGTTTTGTTTCTTGAATTAGAATCAAGTTCGGCTTATTCTTCTTCACCAAATTAGCTACCACTCTTGACTTTTTTTTTTCCAAGACCCCTTACATTCCAAGAAATAATGTTGACATTTATCATATCAAGAAGATCTACACCAAATCCTTATAGCTAGTCTCCAGAGAAATAGAGACTAAACCCCTGACTTCCCCTGTTCCCTACTCTCAGCCGAACCCTCTTCAAGGTTGATAATTTTGTCCAAAAAAGCCTTCTTTCCATCTTTGAAAGAAATTCCTAGAACTTTACATACTTCCCATGTAACCATCGCTTCCTCAACCGCCTTCGAGAACTGAGGAGTAAAAACTAAAGGAGAATTAACCATATCAACTGCTTCCCTTGTTAAACTCTTCTCTCCCTTTTTTAGACCTTTCTGACCCTACAGCAGAGAAAGGAACTACTGCCAAGACCTCCGAAGAACTATTACAATTAGTTGGTGCCACATAAGGGTTCTGATCATCAGCTGCACCATTTAAAATCACTTCCCTTCCACCTTCCATATTTATTGAAGGAGGCTGCAAATCCTTTCTCACCGGAATACCTTTGTGTTTATTCTCAAACCAGTTAATTCTCACCCTCGACCTGGTATAATGTCTTTTATAGCTGGCCATTCTCCTCCTCTCTATGGGCAAACTTTTGGGCCAAAATGTTCTTCTATGCTGGAACAACGATCTGTCTCTATCCCTAATCAGTTCAGTTCCAACCCCCCTACAATCGTCCTTTTCCAAGACTACTACTTCCTCTAACAGATCCTTATTTGGCTTATTTGAGATCCCTTCAGATTGAGACTGTACTCTATTGAACCCACCCTCAATCGAAATATGTTTGTAACCTGACAAATCAGTATTCGAATTCTGCATTTTTGAGTCTACCAAAACAGAATGCTGAAACTCTCCTTGAACCTCCATCCTACTTAATTTAACATCATGCCCCCCTGGAATTAGATTATTAGCTGGTGAATCATACTCCCTGTTAGATTGAAGACCCAGCAGGCAACAAATTTGGATTTAAGTCTGCCGAGACATTAGCCCAATTCTGCACCTTTATTTTATCTGAATCAGATTGCTGCTGAGAACCTGCAAATTCCACCCGAGACTCCAAACGGTTACCATATCCCAGTTTAATAAATTAACAGCTGGCCCAGAAGGTACTATTCTGTAGATATTTGTATTGGACTCACTTGAGCCCTCTAAATGGGCTTCTTCAAATTCATTAATAGAGACATTCCTTAGACCAAGGCCCCTATAGTCCTCTTTAAAATTCAAATCTTCTGCAGAAAAACCTGACACCTTAGCACCACTAGGTTGACTTTCTCCTTCCTGCAGTATTAAATGTTTACTTCCACTGCCTCCTGCCACTGTTGTGCAGACATCACCTACCAACCATCTGTCTACTGTGTCCCTAGAATTCTCAGCTGGCAATTGTGGGCTACCTACTCCACCTGAACTCCGGACTTCTTTCTCTTCCGATGAAGAATCAACTCTAGACACACCATCTCCGGCCACCTGAAGAATTTCTGCAAAAAAACTCTCCTGTTTATAACTGACCGATCCCACACTAATCTTAACCTTATACGATCTCCCATATGCACCCAAGGTAACAGAATCCTGTATATCATAAGGACTCGCCACCCTCAACAAAGCTCTTGCCACCGCCAAATCCTCTCTTCTGATCGTGGACTCATGAATACACCAATTTCCCCCACCTTGAGACCAGCTTTTCCAAAAAAGATCCATTACAACATAGTAAAGGGATTCCATGCAACTCCACTGAACAGAAAGCCATCGGGACTCCATCTACACTCATAAGTGGATCAAGCCAGTCGAACCAAAGTGACACTTCATCCCTTCTGTTTTTCCACGCCTCCTCGAACTCTTCCTTCGACCCAAAGGTTATAATGCAAGAGTTCCAGGTATAACCCCATTTAGTTCCCTTGACCTTGATCCCTTTACTAGCCAACCCCTTCACTACTGTCCCCAGATCAAAATGGGATTTAATGATCCCAGTTATTGATCTTTTCACCCAATCATATTCGTCTGGGGGAATATGCATTTCCCACAAATTCCTCACCCCTACTTCCTTGTCTTTATGGCCTTCCCAAATCACTTTAGACGCCGGACCTTCTCTCCTTCCATCCAAGACGCTAACGCCTCCTTGTAAGATCTCTCATCTCTCAGTCGGCTATAAGATTCTGGTCCAGCTCTTCTACTCCGATGCGTATCCTTTTCCCACTTATCAACTTCCTTACTGTCGTTACTTCTAACAGCCTGCTTTAGTCTCTTCTTCTGGTACTTAGCAACTCCTACTGATATTTTCTTACCATCAATCCAGATACCATTAATTTTTGCTATCGCCCTCAACAACCCATCCTCATTAGCAAACTGGACGAAAGCAAACGTATAATTTCTATAATTCGGCTTGTTGGAATTATTCGGAATGTAGACACGAACAACACTCCCCTGTTGATGAAAAATTTCCTTAAGAGTTTTCCTAGTTACCCTTTTACTCAGATTGTCAACGAAAACCGTCCACTCCTCACCGGAAAACTGACCAACTGAAAACCTCTCTCTCTCTCCCACTTTCTCCCTGACACTCTCTCTCATCTTACTGATTAGGCATTTCTCTACAAGAAATTATAGTTATATTTAGAGCTTTATACAGAAGCATATAAATTCACTATGCAAGCAAGAAAAAGCTTTTGGCTTCACCTCATAAAATGCAGATAGCATTTTTCTTCCTCGGTCAAGCCGAACAAAGATTATCATACAAGGAAGTATGAAAATATGTCGACCTCGGTAATTAAATAATTTATATTGAACGTTCTTACTCACACACAGAGAAACAATGGAAATTGTAGTCCTATTTATTTACCTGTACAAGCGCATCGGGTCGGGATTCAAAAACAATCAAAAGAACACCCAAAGGACTTGATGTTTTCTCTAAAGTAAGTCCATCTGCAAGCTGGATGCAAAGACAGCCATTAGATAACTATTTGTTCAATAAGTTATCTTACCTACTGAACCTCCAGGAATTTCATACCTGGGTATAAACCTACTGAACATATAAACTACCTCTTTCTTACCTGTGTTTTCTTCAAAACACGGCCAATTGGGTCTTCCATGTTAGCAAGCACACGAATTGACTTTGCAAGGCTCGAAATCTGTGGAGTACAAGGAAATAAATTTGATAATGCGGAAAATTATCATAACCATAAATTTATCTAAGAAGGCACAAGCAGAAGTTTACAATCTGCTTTTGGTATTTGAGGACATGGCCAAGGCTGAGAGGTAATAAACAGTAACAGTAATCCAAATTCAATAAGCAAAAGTCAACAGAAATAGATTTAGCATTCAACCTTCCCAGGCTTCAAAGCTAGGCGAGATATCAAGGATTTTTCATATCCAGCCTCTTGTGCAGCAGCAACATCAGGCTTCATTCTCAACGGTGATAAAATTTTCATTTGCTTCAAGAGCATCAGCTATGTCTAGTAAAATCTTTTTCCGCTCTTGGGAGGACAATGCCTGAAGACCAAATGACATTAAGTTATTTTTCTACGAGCCATGAAGGTATATCTGACCGTCAACATCAGATATTGGCAGCCAGCACCACAACTCAAGGAAGAAGAAAACTAATGTTCTCAAAAGACAAAAAGTAAGAACATAAAATATTGGGAGCCACAAAGCAATGGAATATTACCTGAAGACGTCTGGAACTTTCTCTTGCTGCAACTGCCATTTCCCGAGCACCAACTTCTTTAGTTGGTTCGCAAACATGTGCATCTCGATGAAAGAGAGTACCGATTCGATGTCCTTGGAGGACTCTTATTATGTTCTCAGCAGTACATCCGCTTTAAGGAAACAAGAGAGAAAGTACTAACAATGAAGCAGAAGGCAAATGACTGACACCAGCATGACAGCAACCCATAAATGCAGCAAAATATTTTTAAATGGGAAAAGCTACAAGATCTAGGCATTCTTTTTCCATGAATAGGAATTCATAGAATAATGTATAAAAATTCTTAGATGGGATTAGGCAAGAGGGGTTAAATTGCTTCAACTTTCCTATTCCTCTATTCAATTACTCGTAGGAAACTAATTTCATTTTAAATGATTGCAATCCTAACAGAACAGCATTCAACCTTTTTAATTAATCCTATTATTTTTATTTAACATTGCACAGAACCAAATCTGTAATAAAACATTACCTTGTAATAACAACAGGAATGCCGGCATAAGCTGCATTGACAGCAGCTTTTACTTTTGCAGTCATACCTCCTCTACCCATCCTCGACTTGTCTCCAAAGGTAATCTCACCCTGATGTTTCTCCTTAACATACGTGTGGATTAACTTTGATTTTGGATCACTAGGGGGGCCACTATAGAGACCATCGACATCACTCAATAAAACAAGAAGATCAGCTTTTAGCTCCAAAGCCAGTAGAGCTGCTAAACTATCATTGTCCCAAAAGATACCAGAAGAATCCTGAAAAAAGTGCTCAAATAATAAATGTCAAGATGAGTCAAACCTTCCTTTTACCAACTTTACTAGATTTATTCGAGCCTTGAGAAAAGCTTCTATGTGTGATACATTAAAGTGAAGAGGTACAGGCTCCTAATATTAAGAATTTTGGTATGATGAAGAACCGCACTTTCCATTCTAACAATACACTAGACCGACATAGGCAGAGGAATAGTATTGATATCAATATATATGAACACACATTGTGTAACATATTTCGATGTATTGGTACAGCTTCTAAGCTTAAGCTTCCATTATGATGAAGAATAGCAATCATTTCATATAGCATTGGATAAAACTACTATAGGTAGAAAAACACAGCATTGATTCGGGTAATAATATAAAGGTCGTCATCACATAGGAAAAAGTATCATCATAATACCTCATATGGAGCTTTCCTGGTACTGACAGCATCATTTTCATTAAATATAGGAATAACTTTCAGCGATAGTAAGGACTTCACTGTCTCATTTAGTTGCTTCCTAAAATCTCTATCTCTAAAATCACTGTCTGTTACAAGAAGTTGAGCTGATGAAATATCCAGCTGCAGAAAAAAATAAAAAAGAAAATGTATAATTCAAATGTTCACGTACTGGTGATAAAACTTCCATATTAGAGAGAAATGTTCCAGTAAAGAAAATGAGTAGCCACCTCACTGAACAATGTATCGTACAGGGCCATAAGACTATTTTGTCCAACAGCTGCACATGCCTTCCCATCAAGTTCTACTTGTGGCTTCTGAAGATCCGCAAAGCTGCAAAACATAAGACGAGAATAAGAATGATATCAAGGAAAAATGTATCTACCCCAATATAATCCCGTTTTTCTTTTTGATGAATGGCATCAATATAAATTTTTAGGGTCGATATATACTTAGAACTGTAAACACCACTACTTTGTGCTGAAAAGATGAAATGAAAAACCTGCTGTTGACTAGTCTCCGATATCTAAGCCTCTGGCGACCTAGTCCAACAGCACCTGATGACACCAAAATGATCTCATATCCTAGAGAGTTCAATTCTTTCATCTGCACACATTGTTTGAAACTTTAACCATGTTACTATTTACTACAAGGCAAATGAAGCAATAAGTGCAACCTCCCAGAACGTCACGCACAATGAAGTATAAAAAGAAATATCATTACCTGTTCACATAGTGCTCCTAATCTTCCAAGCGCTAATCGCCCATCATTTCGAGTAACAACAGCAGTCCCAACCTTCAACATAAGCAGTTCACTCATTCGTTACAACACGTTAAGATGTTTAATCCGTAACTATTACATCGAGACGAGTTTTTTGTTCTTAATCAAACAATAAAATATAAATAAAGGACTCACTTTGGTGGCAGAAAATGACTACAATTTCATATCTAAAAAAAATCTTTACAAACAAAATTAGACATCATTTTCAGGGTAATGTCCGATGATTAAGCAGATCAAGACCAAAGAAAGATCATTAACTCTTTCAATAATATTGTTTTTCAAAAAAATATTAATTTTCAGTTTATCATATCTTTGTAAATTTTTTATATCCGAAAAGAAACTATTTTTACCTAATTTTCAGCTTATAATTACTTTAGATTAATAGAAAAAAAAATCTATTTTTAGATTTCAATATCCTTATATATGTATATATATGCAAAATTTAGGAAAAGATGCTTTAGGGACTAAAAAGGTACATTTTCTCTGTTACAAAAGACAAATGAAAAGAAACCAAGGCCTACATTTTCCTTCGCAATTCCAAATCTTTCCTAGTAGCCAAACACCACCGCCCCCCACTTCGCTCCAATAAAATTCAACATAAAACCACCAAGAACATAACAAGCAAGCTTTACAATCAATTCATTCTTCATCTCATTGAGCTAATCAAAAAGTCAAAACTTAAACAATGTCACTAACAAAAGAAGAAGGGAAATGATTCAAATGACCTTAATGACGATACGCTTGACGTCTTTAACAAAAGCTCTGGAGCTATCCTCGGCCATTTTTCGAATGGTTGATTGTTGTGTTCAACTCGGTGACTCAGTAGTAGGTTTTTTTGAAGTTTGAGCTTTAAAGAGGAGGAAGATTATTGGACATGAGAGCTGTTTTGAGGTTGAGAAGTGATTGGTGGGCTTTTGGTTATAACGGTGGCCGGTGGCTGCGGCGCCACTGAATGTGGGCCACATGGGACAAAGAATCAAAATTTTCCTATAATTTTTGGAATTTTCTGATCTCGATGTTAATTTTTAAGGTAAATTACGCGTTTAATCTCTAAATTATCAATTTCAGTATATTTTAGTACCTAAATTTTTAATTTCTTCAAAACCATACTAAGATTAGTTTTTGTTTCATTTTAACACATCATTCAAAATTAAACGTTAAGTTTTGAAAAAATCAAAAGTTTAGGTACTAAAACTGATATTTTAAGTACTAAATGTATCAAGTCTTTATTTATCGAATAAAATTAACATTTATATATATATATGTGTGTGTGTGTGTTTTGAATAGGAACAAGTTAGGTTTTTACTCTAAAAATCAATTTAAATAAAATCTCCTTAAAATCGAATCAATATAACGAAGGATAAAAAAATATAATACTCGAATCAAATTCGAATAGCTTCTGAAACTCAAACCATGCCCATCCTTATACTAGATCTAAACCGTCCTTGTAATTTGTTCTGATATTTTAAAAAAGTGAAATAGAATATTTGAGCTATTGTTTGATGCCCAAGGTAATGGAAATACTAACTAAATGACCTTATCGATATATCATTGTATTAAATTACGACATTAATACAGTGTAACGATAGCATCGTAAGGTAATTGCGACACCGTAAATTGCATCTGCAACGTAAAATCATAGTTTTATTTAAGAAACAAATCACTTCATAACATTCGTAATATTTGCAAATGTGATACAGCGACCGCAATTTAGTACTATGGAAATAATATTGATATTTGAGTATGTGTAATACATTATATATTTGTTAAAATACATATATCAAATACGTAACTCACTCAAGGATCGATAATACTACTAATTCAGATCGGGTACTGCAGAGGTAAGGGCGACCCTTTTAACCCAGTTTGTTCAATTCGCAATCGTCAAGATTCGAACTTCTGACCTGGATCTAATGTCTCATCCCACTAGATAATACTATTTTTTAAGCAATGAAAAATTATCTCCAACGTTTGTATAAATGAACATTTTTGCTTCTATATTTTCTTTTATAGTATTTTGGCTCGAACGTTTTAATTTTTGTCAAAATACCCTCCATTTATGGGTGGTAATAAGTCGAGTTGGATGGGATTTTTGGTCAACCCGATCCGACTCGAAAAATATGTATCATCGACCTGAACCAGACCTGAAAATCATATATCCTCCATCCGACTGGACCTACATATATCATCCACTTGACTTTGACCCGACCCGATATAAAATAATAACTTAATTACATTATTATCTCTGGGTCAGACGGGTCAGAGTTTTTTCACCCTATATCCGAACCTCCACCCGAACATGACCCGATTTGATCTCACTCCCTTAAAAAATTCAATCATAACCCAATTTTTTTAAAAAATAATCCGATCTTATCAGACTTGACCGGGTCAAAACCCATCAATTCTCGGTTAAATTCTCATCCCTACCTCCGTTGGTTAACTAACAATTTACTTCCAACGGAAAGTATTTCGACTAAAAATTAAAATAATGACTATTAAAATACTCTAAAAAACATAGATTAAAGTATTGATTTGTGCAAATGTTAGCGGTAATTTTATCATTATGCCTTTTCTTTATCTTAATTTGATTTGTTTATTTCTTCCTTGAAACCAAATACCAGCGAAGCAGCTTGATGCTAGGAAGAAAAGATATTAAAATAATTCAATGTCGAATCCACCTCATGGAATAATTATTTTTTAATAGTGTAGAGTTTATAAATTTACATTTTAGTCCAAGTTGGTGATTAGAAAATTTGTAACGATGAATGCAATTGGTATACAACAGATAAGATTCAATGAAAACAAACACTCATTTCAAAGTAAAAAAACCCATAAATATTAATTGATTAGCTTTAAGTATTTAGTCTATGGGATGAGACCTGAAACATATTAGGTGTTCGGGCATATATCTTGGTAAGATAATTCGAGGGACTTATTTGAAATTTTTTAAATTTTTGAAAATTTTAGAATTTTAAATTATTTTAAAAGGTAAAGTACACAAATGGTCCCCTAACTATAGGGTATTGCTTTATTAAGTCCCTTGATTATTAAAAGTTACAAAATGATCCTTCAACTATGGAATGTTACTTTGTTAAGTCTCTAGACTATTAAAAGTTACAAATTGATCACCCGACTACTCATTATGTTCCAAGCTCGTCATTTTTCGTTAAAAATTTGACGATTGTCTAAGCTAGACGTTAACATGATGACTGAGATATGATAGTCGTTTGAGATTATGAGATTATATTTTATCATGCCACAGTTAGCAGATTAACATTTAACTAATAATACCATTAATTTATTTAACGAAAATGAAAAGTTTGGAACCTAATGAATAGTTAGATGACCATTCTGTAACTGTTAATAGTCGAATAACTCAATAAAGCAACACTCTATAGTCAGAGGACCATTTTTTAACTTTTAATAGTCGAGAAACTTAACAAATTAGTATCTTATAGTCGGGGGACAATTTATGTACTTTAATTGTGGTTTTATGAAAAAATTTAAAAGTTTAAAAGTGAATATAATTAAAGATATTCAGAAAAAAATATAAAAACTAACGAAAATTTGAAATATTGAAGTATCCAAATAGCAATTTTTCCAAAATTGGAGGCCAGAGGAATCCTCCTCTGCTCGACTGGTCCTATCAATTCTGACTATATATTAATACTAACTACGTGAACTCCAGTTTTTGGGTTAGGTTGGGGTTTTATAATTAATTTTGACTATATTATTATTATAATTATTAGTTTGTTCCATTATGCTTTATAATTAATGTTATATATATATATAATATTTTAAAATTAATATTATAAATAATATATATTTTCTAAAATAATTGTGATTAATTTTAGTCGAGTATAACCTACATATTGTTTTTTTTAAGGTTAACAAGTTAATTTGGGTATAGTTTAGTGGTTAGACCTTGCATTGGGGTCCTAAGTTTGATCTCACCCAAGTTATTCATACTGTCCTTATTATTTTATCAATAAGATGACACATGTTGTTATCTTATTGGATGATATTAATTTATCAAAGAAAATAACATACAAATATGTTCGATGTTTTAGTGACCAAAATAAAAGTTTTTCTTAACGATGATGACTTCAATGAAAGTTCTCTAATTTTGAAAATCAAAGTGGAAGTTTATTAACTTTAGTGATCAATAAACTACCACTAATAAACACCCTAGATTAATAAAAAAAATTAGTTTAGTTGACGGTTTTAAATGGGATGGGTTTACAATTTGGCGGTTATAAGAGCCGGATCAAACCAACTGGTCGAACCAGGAATCGACGGTTCATTCGGGGTGAACCGGAGGCTAATTGGTTTGTACAATTAAGCACATATCAAGATCCATATCAATCCCACAAGGAAACCTCACGTGCTTTTGGATATGGGATAGACGTATACCTTGCAATTAAGCACGTATCAAGTTCTCCTGCTCCAACTCTTTGGTCTTAAGAATGCTGGCTTAACCATATCTGACCCTGGTTGCCGGACCGAAGAACGGACGGCTAATGCATTCCACTTACCGACCAAAATATCATAAACGGGCAAACGAGAGCGTCTACCTAGTAACTTCATGCTAGTTATTGTTTGTATTTCATAGGAGTTCGACACAAAAAATTGTTTTACGATGATAGGTAACAATTACAGTTAACAAATGAAGACCATGACAACCTATATTTCCATAACCATGTGCAAGAGAGAGTATTACTATTTCCAAAAGTTATAGGCCAACAAAACCTCGTCAATTAGATCAACCAGACTCCGAAATCGAATTAGTGGCAACGCAAAACCTCACCGAAAGCATTGACTCCTAAATCTCACTCCTGTTTCATGTTTCAATATTGCTAACACTCGCCAATCAACGAATTCCAAAAGAGAAAAACAAACTTTTCTTCGATGGGAATTTCGCTCAAACTAAACTCATTTTGCATAACTCCTGGTAATAGAGAATCCACAGCAGAGTTAAGATCATACATGATGACTTAGTGTGGTTTAGGGAAAGAACCAGACCTTGATGAAGATTGCAAGGGCCATTTGCAACAAGAATGCAGCAACCACCATAATTGTAAGGTCGTTCACCCCCTCGATATAAGATCTTAAATTCAAGTAAACAAAGCATGACGAGGCCATACCAGCGATTAGTATAATCATCCATCGGAGAAACTCCACTGGAATAAGCAGTAGGAACTGCAAATATGTCATATAGTACAGTCAGATGATTGTAAAAGAAATTATGATCAATATATTTGAGCTCCAAAATGATACAAAAATAGAAATCTATATGTGATCACCAGTTTAAAAGAACCCCAGAAGCATCGATGAATATGCAATTCCCGTCATCCATAGAAATAGAGAATAATTAAAAAGGAGATAGCTGTTGGACTTCAAATCTTCAATGGCAAGTTAAAGACTAATTTGGACCTTTAAACTTACCGCAGTTGGAATGAAAATGGAGAGAGAATAACCCCACATGCACCAAAATCGTATAAGGCTAGCATTTGAACCCAGATATTGAAGCAAGAAGTAAAATGCCAGTGGCACCACAACTGCATAACCGTAGATTCCAGAAGCTGCTACATTTACATAGCCAACATCAAAGCTCCAAGAAGTAGTGCCATCGGTACGCTTTTTCATAAGGTACGTGGCAAAGTTTCCAAAGGAAGAAAGCATGAAGACCAATGTAGTTGTGATCCAGATATGCCCATACCTAAATATAAGACAAAAATCAAGACAAATGAAGCTTTGATGCAAACAGCTTAGCATGTCTCATTTAGGCTTTGCTTGGTATGAAGGATGGAAAATTTGTTAATCAAAAGGTTGAGAATTTATTACTTTGAATCTCAACCATTTGGTAAACAAATTTTCCATCCTTCCTCATTTACATCCTTCGTACCAAGCAAAGCCTAAATGAGACTCACAGATCAAGAGGGGAAGGGGAAGCATACTCACAGATCAGGGTTAGCATCAATCTTGCTGAAAAAATCTCCACCAGTAGGATAAAACGAACTGATCAGCCTGTTTATCACAACATCTGTATCCACGTTAAAATACTGTGTGTATGATGAGATATTAAACACTCCCTTCCAGTTTTTTGGTGGCTGTTGTTCAAGGCTTTCTGCATATGATAGACAAAGGGGTAGAAACATTCCTTCAATTACACTAAATAAAAGCATTAAAATGTTACCGTGAGTGAATTACAACAGACAGCAATGCAGATGATAGTAACTTAACCACAATATCCTAAGGCTAAGGTGTTTTAGAACATGAATGAATAATCAATGGTCTGTGTTCCTTAGTCCGAAGAGGGGCACACAATCAAAAAAATAAAGAAAGAGAGTACTCAAGGAATGATAAGACACACACACACAAACATAAACAAAACCACAAAAGGTATATGCATCATGTGAAGGTTTCTTTTGGAAGTGATCGAGATATTGGCTACATCAACTGTATGAAGATACTGAATCATCCTTTTAATAACATTCACCATGGACTGCATTTTACAAAATGAAAATCGGTGACCACAAAAATAGAAGGCAACGAATGCAATGTATTCTCCCCATTCAAATTTAAAGGGTGTCGAAAACATAAACCTTGCTTGATAACTTTTCCTAAGATACCAGATTTAACTTCCAAAAAGAAGATCCACTTAGTTCAAAGATCAAATCTCCCAATACTTCAACCTAAATGCCATTACTTTGAAAAGCTTCTCTTTCTTTCAGTTAACACCAATAACAAATTTTCCTTACGATAGCCACTCTTCAAGACACTGATCATTCAAACGTAGCAGATTTCCAATTTCATCATAACATTTCATAACTGAAAAAGAAAAAAGATCGATAAATGAATAAAGTTCAATATACCAGTTGGAGCTTCAAGAGTTTGATAACCTCGGCCTCTACTTCCTCCGCTGCCATTATTCGGAGGGAAATATTGAATATTCGCTTCAGGAACTGCACAATTTTAATTTATAATTAATGTAAACAAATTCGCAATTAATCTAAACAAACTTCTCCAAAATAACAAAAGTACCTGCAAATGAGGCCTTCTTTTCTTCATTTATAACAGACTGAAATCCGGATGAAAATCGAAATCAAATTACGCTAAAATGCCGAATCCTAACAATTAAATTCGAAAAAATCAATAAAAAATCGTAAAAATTAAGAGGAATTACTGGAACTGAGCCGAGTAAATGACTGGTTGGAAGATTTGAATACGACGATGAATCATCCATTGAAAAATAAGAGATCGAATCAAGAAATGAACAGAAAGTGTGATTTTCTTGAAGAAAAATTGGGGAAAACGATGCGTTTTGCCCTATATCGGAAGCAACGGAGACGGCGAGGGGAGGAAGATATCGAAATACTCGACGGATCAACGATACACAACTGAAAGCTATCTGTTCGTACGCGCCTTTTCTTGGAGCGTTGAGGATCACGCGTTTGTTGCTTTTTTTCTGTTTTCCAGCGAGGTTCAAATGATTTGGGTTTAATAATGGGCCTACTTGCTTTAAAAAAAATCTTTTTAATATATAATATCTAAATTATTAATAATTTATTAAAAACTATACTTATATATATATATATAGACATGATACGCTTATACTATATAAAATTAATAATTTTACATTAATTTATAGTCATTAGAATAAAATATATAAATGCCTTAAATTTAATTAAAATTTATAATACATAAATAAATATGTTTTAACTCACAGTAAAATAATATTCTTTTTACCCAAATCATAAATCTTAAATCCAAAAATTCTACTAAAAATCTTAAACTCTAACCTTAAAAATAAAAAATATTATTTTATTGTGAATTAAAAAAATTATTTCTGAATTATAAATTTTAATTCAATATAAATTATTTATTTATTTAAATTTAATAACTATAAATTAATGTAAAACTTATTAATTTTATATTTATATTTTTTTAACAAATAAAGTATAAAGACTAGCTTTAGGCTAAAAAGTGGGGATATTCCATATTTCTTTATAAGTGTGGATTGATAAAGAAAAGGGATCCCTAAATAATACATATATTCATTGAATGTTTTATATTATCAATTGAACATATATAAAATTGTTACTTTAGTAACGTGATTTGATCATTAGTTAATTAACTGTATTCATCTAATAAAGTTTGTTTGGACTAAAATTAAAAAATTAGGGTAAAATACTAACAATATAACATCAAAAATAGTCCCCAACATTTACCAAAATATTCATTTTGACCCATATTATTTTTTTGAGCATTTTAACCCCAATGTTTCACTTTGAGACAAAAACCCCCTCTATAGATGGAAACCATTAGTTAACGCAACGACTAATACTCCAAAATAGAGACCTTTTAACATAAAATGAAATGTTAAGAGTTAAAAGTTCCATAAAAACAAGGACCAAAGTGATTATTTTTCCATTAGGTGACTTTTTGCCCTAAAATAAAATATTGGGGGCTAAAATGCTCCAAAAAATAGAATATAGGGTAAAATGACCATTTTGGTAAATATTAGAGGCTAATTTTGTTATTATGCCAATGTTAAAAAAAATAAGAGACAAAACTGTCATTTATGCAAAAGTTGAGTAGTGACTTTGTCATTATGTCCATAATTGCCTCTTTGTAGTTATTTTTAATTTTTTTTATAAAATCATTTTTATTTTAATAAATATATATAATGAAATGTTTTTTTTAGTTAAAGGGAGTATTAAAACAAAGAAAGAATGATGTTTGGGCCATGGCCCAATAACATTGAATTTTGAGTTTCTCTTTTTGTCATTGATGTTTCAAAAATAAATTATTAATTTATAATGTTGTTAACGATCGGGTAACAAAATACTAATATAACACATTAAATCAATTGATGTGGCATCATTTAGTCACACAAGACAATCACGTTGACTGATTGTTTGATTCCCATCCATTTTTACCAAATTTTGGCGTACTGGAGTCTGACCAGTCATGGGAAGTGCATGTATGAATTATCAGATGAACCAAAGACCATTGCCGAAAACGTGTGTCAAGCTGAATGCATCCATCGTTGACCCCATATCCACCATGGGACCTTCTCGCGCTTTAACTCGAATTGTAGGGGATTGGAAACCATTTGTCGGGAAGCTAATTATAATATTATAGAGACCTAAATATATATATATATATATAAAGAATATTATTAATCTCTAAATATATTAAAATAAGAATAAATACGTATTTAGTACTTAAACTATTAATTTTTGATATATTTTAGTATCTAAACTTTATTTTTTTTCAAAACCATGTCTAACGTTTAATTTTTATTTCATTTTAATACCCACCCTTTAAAACTTAAAGCGTTTAAACTATCAGTTTTGGCTTAACTCTAAATTTTGAATAAAATACTAAAATAAAACAAAAACTAAAATTTTTAACAACAATGTACTAAAATAAACAAAAACTAAATTTTAAATATGATTTTAAAAAAAATCAAAAATTTAAGTACTAAAACATATCAAAACTAATAGTTTAAGTATTAAATGCATAATTTACTCTAAAAATAATTATAATATAATATCAAATTATATTTTTCATTATAAACTCGACCTTATCACTCGAAACTCGTCACATTCGATTCAAATACCAACCCTACATAAAAAAGATACTATACTCAAATCAAATTCGAATGGCTAAAAAGAGATCAATGATTTAAAGAGTTGCAATCCGTTGATTTATTGTTGGGTTCAGACATATGGACGGCTGTGATTATTTAATTCTTTTATTTTATTTTGTTTTAATAAAAATGAATCGAGTAATTATATATTTTTTTAATTATATAAAAATAAATAAATAAATCATTTTTAAAATTTCCTTTTAACAGTTTTAAGTTGGGGTAAGATAACCCTGTTAAAAATGCGAAAGTCTATCACCTGATTTATGGTTAAAAGTAGCCAAAATCGAGTACCGACTGAAAATGTTATCAGAAATATATTAGGTTTAACATAATATAAAAATATTACGTTATTAGTAATTGTAACCTAAAATGTAACGAAAAAGATAACATTTTTGTTAGCAACCCAAAATATTAAAAAAAATAATATTTTAGGTTAAAACCGAAAATGTACAAAAATATAACAGTTTAGTTGAAATCGAAAATATTACAAAAAAATATAACATTTTTTGTTAAAACCGAAAATATTATTTTTTTTTCTAAAACATTTTCGGTTACACCTAATTTACTCCGACTTTTAGCCTTAAATTTTAGGTTATACCGCAGAATTACCCGTTAAAAACTTCATTTCCAATCAACCGAGAAGCATTTCTATTCATGTTTCAGAATAATAAAAATCTTAGCTCAACATACGTAACCAATTTTTATCTAACAGAAGACAGGCCTCCTCGTGAAACAAAAGAGGGGATTCACTAACCTGACATGGGAATGCTGTTTAGTCAGGCACTTAAAGCAATTGACGCAGCTGCTGATTTTCTTTCCGGAGAGACTTGACCTCTTCCATCAGTTCAGCCTGGTTCTGTAACATGGAGCTCATCACACGGGACATCTCCGTCTGTCCAACAATTTCCACAAAATATTAGAGCCGAGGAACAGGTACGTTAGCAGCTGAAAGCCGAAGCAATATCAAAGAAAAAAAGGATGATAGGCAAATACCTCCTGCATGTGAAATTGTCGTAATATTTCAATGTGTAGGTTCCTCATGTCTCCATGAATGGATTTCTGGAATGAATCGAGGGTTTCTTCGAGAGTACGTTGAAATAGCTGAAGAGTGAAGTTACTTCCTTGTTGGGGATCTTGTTGAGGAGCTTTGTGGTGTTGTAATGTTCCTCCCTGTTATATTCAGAACCGATGAGCCGTCATGTCGGAAGAAAACTATGAAATCAGGGAGATTCCCAAGACCTCCACTCTTAAGAGCAAATGTATATAGAGAAACTAAATATAGAAAGGAGCAATTATTTAACCAAACCAGGTTGCATACATTCATAGCTGGAAGAACTCCCGATTCCGCTGCAATCAATGAATCGGACCTCGATAACAGGCTGTTAAACAGCTCTTCCCTGGTTTCAGTTCCTGTTTTCTTTGTTTTCGGAGAAGCCACCAAATGGGATGTTCCGTCACTGAAAGCGGATGTAGTACTAATTCTCTCGGCATATGTTGAAAACCTTCGAGGCAGTGCAAAAGATGCTAGTTTTGGTGAGTCAAGGCTGCCAGCTCCGGTAGTGCCTTTTGAACCAAAAGCTAAAGCAGACATGGAGCTTGAGGAGAAGTGCTCAGGTAATCCCAATGAGGTCTCCTGATTTGATGAAACGTCTCTAGTGCGCAGATTTTCATAGCTCAGGTTAGAAGCTGTTACCGAGCTAATACTTGCTTGACTGAGCGATGAAGATTGATCTTGTCCGGAATATATAGAGCTTGTTGTCAGACCACCAGAAGCTGGCATCCCAAAACGAGATGGCAGCTGGCGAAGGTGACTAAATTTATCGGACATCTTCTCACCACCCCAAGCTTCTGGAGGAGTGATGGAAGTCTCTTCACTCTTGGAAGATGGTGCAGGGGTAGATCCCAATGCTGTAAAAGACTTTGTGTCATCCTGAAAAAATTAGTCGTATACAAAATCGTAACGTGCAACAAAGACCCAAAAATTATAGCAACTTCACTAAAAAAGCCAAATTATGTATCAGCAACAGTTCAGTAGAAGATTTAGATTGATATTTTATACAGAAAAATCAAAATGAATATGCCATCCATTGCTCTCATCCAAATAAGATATCAAAAAGCGTAAAACCTGTTGAGACATTGAACTGGACTTCCAATCAAGTACTGGATGATCACTGGCTCCATCATCAGCAAAAGTGAACCTCCTGCTAGACGGAAACATCACGGAGGAAGGCTTCTTATCAGCGGGTAGGTGCTCTTTCTTTGCACCATCGTGACCATCCCACAGCTTATCCAGTGAGGGTGTAATCGGATGAATATCCACAAGAGGGGAGAATACCTCCATATCATCCTTGAAATTGAATGTAGAACGAGGAGCTTGCAATCTTGTCAGTGTTCCGCCTGTCCACAGATGGCTTCTAATTGGTGTGTCAAGAGAAGAGGACAGATTGAGTGAGCCTGACACTGATCTAGTACTACTAGTAAGAGAAGATACTGCTGCAGGACCTGCACGGCCAGTGGTACGAGAACCAGAAACTGCTGTGGATAATGAAAGGCTTGATGATGTCACAGATGGAAGTGGGTCGGGCATAAGAACTGAATCCTCCATTGCACCTCCCAAAAGAGCAGTCTCAGCAGTGCAAGTAGTCTCATTAACAATGGCTGGTTTTGATCTTTGCCAGCATAAACTTGAAACAGCCTGATAGATGCTATAAACACTTAGGATTTAAAATGATTAAAGGAATAAAACTTACACTTCCATTTACATAAAACACTTTGAAGTTAGCACAAACAAGCACGCAGAGACAGCCCATTATAAGTCATTAGTTCCATTATAGAACATCATCTTTTATACACATACCCTTCAAAATTATATATCAAATTCAGATTTCTTATGGGAAAATAGAAAGCAAGTGCAAACTAGAAGAACTTATCATGGCCTGGGTTTCTTTTTAAATTAAAAAGATATGCATAACTTAAAGAACTCTATTTTGGAGTACTTAATGAGAGAAGCTCCTCCTTCTCTCTAAAAATCAGGTGTTTTAGATAAGTTTTTCTATTTTCATTCCTTATCATTTCTCTTAATGGCGAGTAAGGTGAGAGTTCCGGTTGGGAAAAACTGTCACTGTGATCATTTTCAACATTCCAGAGAGTTTTCATTACAAAGGTCTTTGGTTATTTTTCGATAAATATGGCGAGGTGGTGGATTCTTTCATCCCCAATAAAAGAAGCAAGGGAGGAAGTAGGTTTGGTTTTGTTCGTTTCACCAGACTGGAGGATGCGAGGAAGGCTATCAACTGTGTTGATAGATCTTGGATTCAAGGCAACAAAATTAGAGTATTCATGGCGAGATATCTTCCTCGTGATGTTTTCTGGAGGAAGAAGTTCTCTGGTCCTTATTCAGTTGAGGGAAACAATGTAAGGAAGGATGTTAGTCACATGGTGGCTCCCATTGCTGGTTCTGTTGACGACAATAAATTCTCAACTCTCAAAGACAGCTTGTTAGGATGGTGCAGAATTTTTATTAAGTGGGTAGAGTCGTCTTCTTTTGAAGAGGTAGTCGTATCCCCGTTATCCAAGGTGAGGGAGCTCGTTGGTGCCTAGTTTCCTGAGCTGGAAGAGGGTTCTGAAGAAGCTGGAAGTTCCATTCACTCTTCGGAGGTGCAGTAGGCCGTGAGGTGTTCTGAGAATGAAGAAATTTTTTCTGCTGTTTGGGGACTAGTGCTAGAGGCAGCATCCTATCGGGTGAGGGTGTGGAGGACAGGAACATAGGAGAGGCTTTGATGATGGGTCCGAGGAGCGACGTTGGGGATCAGAGGATGGTTCTTTCCCAAATGGAGGGAGTGGGGGAACACAAGACATTGTTGGTGCATGCAGAGAGAGAAGCAGTGGATGTCTTTAAGGACACTTGTTTGCCTGCACGTGGTTTTGTGGAGAGTAAGGATTTTTTAATTAATTCTCCCATACAGGATGGTCTCTTAGTGTCAAAGGAATTGGAAGATGTGAGCCTAAAGGATAAAGTGGATCAGTTGGTTCACGTGGAGAGGGATAATGAAGTTGCCTTTAGGAAAAATAGTGAGTCTGCATGTGCTTTTGTAGGCTCAAAGGATTATTTTAATGATTTCCCCATGTTGGATGGTCGGGTTGAGATAAGGGGGTGGAGGAAGGGATTCACGAGGGCTGTTGTTACAACTACGCTTTCGTAAATCCAAAGGGTATCGCAAGGCAGTACATGAGACCTAAGGTGGGTTCTGGCAACAAATTTAGATCTAAACAATTTTTTCAAGGGAATTTTACAGCTCCTAAAAGAAAGTATAGGGGTTCCCGAAGCAAGAGCCATCAGAGTAAGGTGCATTGGGAGGAAGAGGTGTCTGTTTTTATGGCAATTCACTTATGAATCTGATTTTCCAGCATTGGGCAGTCTCAACAGAAGGATACGTTCAATTCCTTGCCTTTTGGGAAAGATTTGGGTTGTGAGTCTAATGGCGCAGTAGTGTATCTATTGTCGAAAGACGATGGCGGGGGAAGGAGTAGAAGGTTCAGGTGATCTACACTATGCTTTTTGTCTGGAGCTGGAAGTTCGGATGGTCTTTAGCCAACAAGACGTGGTGATGTGGTGGAAAGGCGGCCATATGCGTGTTTTTTTTGTTTTCTTTTCATGTGAAAGCTCCGTGGCCTTTGAGTTAGAAGTTGGCTTTTATGGTTTTAGTCAGCTGCCACCCTTGGCTTTTTTTCTGGTTGTTTTGTTTGATTGAGTGACTATCGGGCCTCGTTTAGGTTTTTTGTTTGGCCAGTCTTTTTTAGGCTGTTGTTGTTGCTTTGTTGGATTAGGCTGGTTCTGGTAGGATTGTTGGTGGTTGTTTTTGGTGTTTTGTTCATATTGGGGGTGGCTCCCTGGTTGTATCGTGTTCTTTCTATGGTTAATAAAATCTTAAGGCACTCTTTTCCTCCTTCCGCTGATTAAGGAGCTTCTCTATAAGCTCCTTTAATCATGAAGGAGGTTTTTAACGAGGCCTGCAATTCCTATCAAAAAAAAAAAGATATGCATAAAGCAAAAGATAACCAACCTCTGAACTACTATAAGCACGAAGAACAGTGAAAGGCTGTAGTTTTCCCCTGATATCATAGAATACCACTCTACCATTACCGGTGCCAGCTGCCAGTGTCCAACCATCATCTCTAAATGCCAGTGAAGAAAAAGGTGCCTCGTATGAAATGAAAGCTGATGGTCTTCTAGACCCTGAATCGTAAGTGTATAGCTTCTTATCCAACCCAACACTAGCAATTATCTGTCAAAAAGGAAAAAGGGACTTCACATGTCAAAATATTTAACTATTTTTGAAAGATGTCTTAACCATAGAAAAGTTTCCTTCATCTCAACCTTCCAGAAAAGGTCAGCGTATTCCTTTAACTAATCCTGAAAGAATGAACAGAAGAAATAAAAAGGAAATACTGAGACCTTATCATTGGAGGGTGAGAAACTAATGCCAGCTGTGGGAGCAGAATGCTGATTCAACCAAGAAACCTGTAAAAGCCAGTAGATTACATATATGCTTTAAACATCAAGAATATTAAGAGAGTCAGAGAGAAGGGAACCTTAGGGCTACGACCAGTGGTATCCCATAAATGGACAGATCCATCATCACCTGCAGTCACTAAAATGTGTCGACTAATCCGCGAATAATCAAGCACCTTTAGTTCCTGGTCTTAAAATCCACCAAAGGAAAATTAGCTAGCAAACAAGAATAAGAACTTAACATAAACACCCAAATGCAACAAGCTAAACACCTGTGCATCAGGATCTTTTAATTCAGCAGCCTTTGCCCCAGAAGCAAGGTTGTGAAGTATTAGATCCCCACTAAGGCTGATGGAAGCTAAGTGCTCGTCTTTGCAGTTGTACATTACACCTGTTATTGAGCTGGTATGACCCCTTAACCATTTGATGCAACGCTTCCGCTGCAAATCCCATATTCTTACAACTTGACCACTTCCCCCTGAACATATGTATCTGGATCCCTTGTTGCTAAAGCTAATAGCTAAAATAGACTCCTGCAAATATAAGGGAAATTCTGCTTTGTAAATTTGACTAGGAAGGCAATGGCAGTAATTACTTAAAATTCCGGTAGCCTTGTAAACCAATTAAGGAATGAAATCAACGAATTAGAAATATCAAGTGTCATCAACGAATAATAAATTCGGTGGTCAAGTCATAAAACCTCGTGGGTTCTAGTTTCCCAAATGAGAGCTCATACCTTTTTCTTCTTTAGGCATAAAACATTATAGCATCTAATTTGAGGAAATGAACATCATTATAGAGGAATGCAAAGCACTAAATGTTTGAAGCAAGCATTCCCAATTCCCATCCATGCTACTTAATCACATCCTCCTCTCATGCTACTTACCAGCATTGATGCTAGAAACATGTGATTGTATAGACAGAAAGAACAATTATATTTTGTTCATTATACTCCTAGACTACAAACAACAATGCACTGCACGACACGCTCACATTGATAAAGGAGAAACTTCAGAAAGCAATTGAATTTAAAACTGCTCTCTTTTGTTCATAAGTAACTCAATTTAAAACATGCACGAACCAAGTGACCTCAGTGGTTAAAGGATTGTTGTTATCCATTGGGGTCCCAAGTTCAAGCACCACATATGCCAGGGGTACAAGCGTTCATTATCAAATGGATGAAAGTATTTGAACATATACTACTTTGTATTCACCCCAAAATTATATATAAAAAAAAAGCTCAGTTTAAAACATGATTTAATAATCTACAACCAGCGTCATCCAAAAAATCTTTAAACCAGCTGCCAATCAACATCGCACATCCTATAGGTAACTTCTATTTCAACATGTAAGTAATTGAAGTTAATAGACCTTAGAGCATCGACAACACAGTTAGGGACAAAGAACATAACAATTTTGGAATTAACATGCATGATCTACCTAGAAATGAAAATATATCCCACTGACCCACTCCAAAAACTTATGTTTCAAATAATCAAACTATAAGTATTTCAACAATTTTCAACAGTTTAGGAATCGTAGAGAAGGATTGCCTCAATGTTATCTCCACTATTACTCCCATCAACCGGAATTGTCCCAATCCTCTGCCCATTTTTCCGCCACAAGGATATCTTCTTATCCTCTCCAGCACTCGCCACCACTAAATCTGCCATAACATTTGCTCAGCTGGAATCAGTTCAAATAGCTATACACAAGTAAAACCAAAACAGAACCGAACTGAATTTCTCAGTATAATTGCTAAATTCATCTTAAGCAAACTTCTAAACTTTTAAATGCAAATAATTAAATTAAAATAAGATCTTATCCCGTTTAACTCGATAAATCAATCATTTCAAATATTTTTTAACCTTTTTTTTCAAAAAAAGGCAAAAAGATAAGACAATTACGGCAACCGAACAGATCGTAACAGCAGGAATGTGAGGCGGAAAAAAAGGTTAATCGTTTTAAAAATAACAAAAAGGATGGAAGAACTTACTAGTGTGGTTCCACTTAACCGAGTTGACAACGCAACTCGGAGAAGGCGAGTAAGTCAAAACGCAAGGATCGTTCGGTTCGAGCTTAATGTCGAAGATCTTCACGGTGTCGCCGCCACTCGCTGCTAGTAACTCCGACGACGGATCCGATAGATTCATCGTAAATCTCTCTTGTTTAAGTAAAAAGAAACATATAATTTTCTCAGGAAAAAATTGAAACTCAAACGAAAGCCCGAAATGAAAATTAATTGGAATCTGGTGGTTAGAGAAGAGGAGAGTAAGTAAACCCTACGTCAAAGCAAAAGAAAGCGAGGAGGCCAACAATTTTTAATCTTTTTCCTTTCTAAATTTTGAAGTGTGTGGGCTCCTTTGTCCTTTATGATTTATAGTTTATAAATTTAAAAGTTGTGATTAAACTAATGGAGTTTAATTAAATTTCCTTTTATAGTTTTAATTGTTTTATAATTTAGAAATAATTAAATTTATAGATTCACTTTTTTTTAATTAATCACTAGTATATGATCTATTGACCGATTAATACAGAGGCGATGACACCCTCTCAACCAGTTTGCTCCATTCGCAAACGTCAGGATTCGAACCCCTGACCTTATTTAATGAACCTAATACTTCATCTCACTAAACCAACTGATTGTTAGTAAATTTATAGATCCACTTTAATAATAAAAAGAAAATATTTTAATCAACTACCACTATAAATGTATACATGTTGATTGGTTCACTCATTTTTCTTTTCTTCTTTTTTATGTACATAGTAGTTGTTAATTTTCTTTAAAAAAATTTAAATTATAATGATGATTTACAACTATAAGTGTAAATTAAACGCGTAATTAGAATATTTCATATAATAATTAACATAAAATTAGTCATTTAAGATCATATAAAGGCCATACAATGAAAATGTTAAAAACTCATCCAATAATTTCAAACAAAATAAAGATGTGAATAGATATAAATTTATCGGAAAGCGAATCATGACATGGATCAAACTTCTGAAAGATCACAGAAATCCGCGAATCAGAATTGAGCGTTGTAAGAAAATTATCTCTAAACACAAACCACATATCCAAATTCATTCGAAGATCTAAAACAAGATAGTAGTCGAGACGAAGTCAAATTCATCTCTAATAAAATTAAACAAGAAAGTCGAACAAATAACATATAAAAAGAACCGAAACATGTCAAAAGATAGATAAAAATAGGGATACACATGGGTTGGGTTAACTGAAACCCAACCCGATAATTTTTCATTCTCGACCGACCCGAAAAAGATATACCTCCACCCAACCCAGACCCAACCCTATTTTTTGAGATAAAATTCAAAAGTGACCTAAAATAATATATTTATTAAAAAATATTATTTTTATTTAATAGAAATAAGGATTTAATTAAAAAATAATATATGAAAGACTATTATTACAATTATCCATAAATATATAAGTTAAAATTACATTTTTCCCAGGTCGGGTCAGGTCAAATATTTTTTACACTAAACCAAAACTTGACTCGACCCGAACATAACCTCCAAAAAACCCAATCGATACCCAATTAAAAAAATATGAAATTCAACCCGATCGGGTCGGGTTAAGTCAAAATCCATCAGGTACAAGTCTCATTTCTATCCCTAGATAAAAACGTATCAAAAAATAGATGAAAACTTATCAAAACGTGTCATAAGACAAAACTATTAATTTTGAAAAAAAAACAAATATACAATATAAAAATAAAAATAATAAATACTGACAGTCGACAACCAGTACCAAAGCCGGTGCCTGTCGCTGACCAACAAAAACAAAGGAGAAGGCAAGCGGCACAAAATTAAAGGAAAAAGAAGACTAGGGCAACAAATAGAATACTAATTTAAACATTATCTCATATAACAATTATCTAATTAAGTCAATTTTAAGATATATTACTCGTCTTCCCTCAAAAGAACGTTTTTACCCTACAAACATTTGATTGCACAAGGCTCTAAATTGCAGCTAATCATCTCATAACATTTGATTGCACCTAATTATATATATCCATACAGACAACTCAATCAGTGAATAGTCCGAGAGGTACGAAAAACCGTTTCAAGGACGAACACGGCCACATTCTTTTTATTTGTTCCAACAACTCGGAGCACACCTATGAGCTGCCAGACCAGATATATCTATACATGCACAGCAGATTAGCTGCTATAAAGAAAAATATAGAGTTGCGGGTTATGCTACACGAAAGCAGACTCGAAACGTTTTTACCCTACAAAACGGTGTCCACAAAGGCGTCGCTTACATCTCTCTGGCAAGAGTTCGGAGCCTGCAATCTTCAGTTTCAACCATTTTTGGGACTGATAAGGATAACTACATTAGAGAAAAAGAGAAACGGTTAATAATACAAAGTAGCACTGATAGTTGTTTTGTCGTTTAATCGGATGAATAGCAAAGACTGATATATAAAAAATGAGAAACATAATTAACAATTATAATAAGCAATAGCATCATATGGATTTAAAGAGAAAAACATCCATTTTCTTCTTGTGCTGTATTCCGACTAACAAAACTACAAAACACATTACCGATCATCAATACTCTCACACCGGACAGAAGAGGAGGACATTGAAGGAGAAGAAAGCAGGCAATCGGGAAAGTGGATACTGAGGATAGGGGCTGATCACTAAGTTATACCATAGAAAGAAAATCACTTCCATTCTTCTCGATTAGAAGCCCTTTTTGTCTTTTCTCTATTTTGATGTGATCCAGGGAGAATCCTATGGCCTGAATCTTAAGAGAGAGAAAGAGGGTGATCAAAGAAGGTATTTTCTTTAGTTTCTAAACTTGGACCATCAAAAAATATCATGAGCGTTTCTAGATTGGTTTGACAAAAAGTGCTTTATGATAACGACGATTCAATATTGTTTCCACCTAAAAGCTTATGATTACAATTATTTAAATAACATCATAAACGTATTCAGACTGCACGAGATACCTGAAAATGCTAAAGCTTCTAAGTTCTAATACCATCCTGAGGGAAGTAACAACCACTAATAATGAAGAGGATATGACAAAGAAAATCATCAAAATCAATAAAAGATACAACTTTATTTAGCTGACCTTCGTAGAGACTTGCACGCCATTATATGTTGATAGCTGCAACCATTACATTTTAGTGGACATGAACTTTGCTTTTTTCTCTGCTGGCTTGAGAATCTGGAAAGAACACATCAGGTTGTCATCGACACTCATCATTGCACCAGCATTATCAAATTCACCACAATAGTTGGGTGCTGAAAATATTGTAACAAGTTGCCTATCAGCAAAGAATTCGTAACCATCCTCCACAACCTGCACAAAAATAACCAGCTTAACTTCAAAATAGAACATCATTAAACACAATAATGGGAAAGCCTAGTTAAGTCAACAACCTGATGTGCACGGCAGACAAGATCTAAATCATGCTTTGCCAAGAATTCAGACACCTTGTCTGGACCAAAGGTGTATGAAACTCCTCTGTCATTCATTCCCCATCCTTTCACCTCTCTATCAGGGTCAGACCAAAGCAAATCACACAGCAAACCGGTGTCAGGAATTGCAGTTGGTCGAGATAAGTTTCTAATTTGATCCAGGTTTGTCAAGTCAGGGGAAAGACCACCATGCATACACAATATTTTGTCGTCTATAAGAGCAGCCACGGGAAGGCAGTTAAAACAATCAGTAAAGCTTTTCCAAAGTCTCACATTAAACCGTCGCTTGCATTCATCATAAAATCCATATATCCGATTAATAGATGCACATTCATGGTTTCCTCGCAATAGAAAAAAGTTCTCCGGATACTTTATCTTATAAGCAAGTAAAAGACATATCGTTTCCAAACTCTGCTTGCCACGATCCACATAGTCGCCTAGAAATAGGTAATTGGCATGAGGTGGAAAACCCCCATACTCAAACAGCCTTAACAAATCACTATATTGCCCATGTATGTCACCTAAAAGAGAAACAAAAATTTTACAGTAAGAATCAATAAAATACAGGAAAATGATGGTAGCAGTGTTGTCAATGGTGCAAGGCACACTCTAGGCACTAGAACCCTTATATTGTCTCAGGCACATAGGACAAAGAAAGAAGTAGGCTCATTGAAGTGAACTGCAATAGGTATATCTGTAAGTACACACACACATATGCGAGTTTTTACAAGTCTCTGTGTGTACATATATGTGTGTAGATATATGATAAACTCTAAAGTGTGCTCTAGTTTACCTAAAAAAAGCATTTTATTTAGTTAAAATGCATGATTTCCTTACAGTCAATGTTTGAAGTTGAATGGTCATATATTGAGAAGCATAGGTTTCGATATTATCCCTCTCTTACTATTAAAGGTATATCAAATGAAAAAAAGTGAAAATAGAACAAATTAAAGAGAGATTCAATCGGGCAGGCTTTTTTTTTATGCCTATTGACCTCACAAAAAAGCAGGCGTCTTATGAAATAGGGCTCGCCTGAAAGGGCGCTTTTGTTTTATATTGCTAAGGCACAGTCGAGCCTAGGTGCACGCCTCAGTCCATTCAAGTTTACAATTAAATTTGCAGATGCCATACGCAGACTATATCATTTCAATTGCTTCACACATATTTTTCTATAAAAAGCAGGCGTCTTATGAAACAGGGCTCGCCTGAAAGCGCGCTTTTGTTTTATATTGCTAAGGCACAGTCGAGCCTAGGTGCACGCCTCAATTCATTCAAGTTTACAATTAAATTTGCAGATGCCATATGCAGACTATATCATTTCAATTGCTTCAAATATATTTTTCTACAGCTTCCAGCAATCAAACAGTTAAAAAGAAAACAACAGCAACCCAAATTCCTCCACCTTTCCATCTAAAAAGAGAGGTAAATTACGGTTTTAAAAAGGTGAACTTCATCTTTATCTGGTTCAGAAATCTATAATATTAAAACCCCATTAAAAAACCAAAAGAATCATATTCACTGAAAACTATTTATTCAACACTTACAAAAATGCAACCTTTACCAATCTATCACAACCTAATATTACTTATAAAAAACCCTCAGCTTTCCTTCAAAACCCACAAAATACTTTCTAATAAAAAACCCCCCAACGAAACATAAAGCTCAAATTCTATTCCTAAAGTTAAAAATTAAACCACCAAAAGAAAATTACCACAAATTTTGATGGGTGCTTCGAGTTCAAGCAAATTCGGCTGTTGAGAGAAGATGTCTTTTGAAGCAACGCAAAGCTGCTTGATCTCGGATTCGGATAATTGCACTTGTTTCCCTGGCCTGGCTGATTGGACTTCCGTCAGCCGTCTGATTATATCGTCTAGCACCGCCGGGTCCATCCCTTGTACCGCGGCCATTAGATCCCTCCTCCTTCAACGGCCACCTGAATAAACCAAACCCTAGAACTAAAAAGTTAAACGGGACAGATAAATGATCCCCTTTTTTAGGGAAAACGGAATTAAATTGAAGGGAAAATATCTTCTTGACTTTCATTTTCCAAAGGAACAATGGAAGGAAAACATAAGAGTGAAATGACGTCGTTTTCGAAGAGTTGTTGTTCTTAGACCGTTCGGCGTTTGGGCCGGTTCATTTTGTTGGTTCAAGCTTTTTTGTTCGAACATCTAACTTAAATTTAGGGTAAATTATCCGTTTAGTACTTAAACTATCAGTTTTGATCCATTTTAGTACTTAAACTTTTATTTTTCTTCTTCTAAAATCATACCTAAATTTAGTTTTTGTTTTATATCAGTACCTACATTCAAAATTTAACGTTAAGTTTTGAAATAATTAAAAGTTTAGGTGGTAAAACGGACCAAACTAATAGTTTAGATACTAAATGTTTTAAGTTTTTAACGGCGAGTATAAAATGAAACAAAAACTAAATGTTAGGTATGATTTTGAAATTTTTTTTAAAGTTTAGGTACTAAAATGAGTTAAAATTGATAATTTAAGTATTAAATGTGTCGTTTACCCTTAAATTTATTCATTTTAAAAGGCTTTAACTCTTATATGAGTTATTTGAATAAATTTAATTTTTGCTTGATCATTTTGAAAGATTTAGGACTTATGTAAGTACGAATTAAATAACCTTAGTGGTTAGAGGAATGATTGTTATCTTTAAAAGTCTCGAATTTAAACACGACGTCTGTAAGGGTATTTAAACTTTCATTATCAAATAACTGAAACTCCTTAGAATAAATACTCTGACTAATAAAGAAAAAAAATATTATATAAGCCTTCCCTAAAATATTTGATCTCGACTTGAGCATTTAGCCTTAATAATAATAACATGATAGGTAACTTTTGAATTGTTCCTACTTTGGTTATTATATCGTTAAATTGGAAAATGTTAAGCATTGAAACATGTTTAATCTCACATTCTCCTATTGTGTAGTAACAATATCCAGTTACACAATATCCAGGGATGGACATGGGTCGGGTTTGAATCGAGTTGACCCGAAAATTTTACATCCTTCACCCGATCTGACCCAATCCAAAATATATACCCTTCACCTGACCCGATTTTTTGAGATAAAATTCGAATCCGATCCGACCCGATCAGAAATAATAATAAAATAACATTTTTATTAATAAAATAGTGATTTAATTGAAAAAAATATATATAGAGGGGTATTATTGTAATTATTCCTAAATATATTAGATAAAATTGTATTTTTTTGGACTGGGTATTTTTACCCTAAATCCGAATCCGACCCGACCTGAAATTAAAAAAACCGATCGGATCAGGTCGCAACCCATCGGGTTCGGGTCCCATGCCCATCTCTAACGATATCTATTGAATTAAAGTAAATTTACATTTATTTATTTATATATATATATATATATTATTAATCTAGGATAATCACATATATGTTTAGAGATAACTTTCGATCATTTAACATTAAACGCTCACACCCCTGACATTTTTAGTGCTCGAACTCGGGATCTCATAAAATAATAACAATTCCTTTACCACTGAAGTCACTTAATTCGTGCAAAATTCTTTATATTGATGTTTATATTGATGTTTGGAAAAGGAGGGTTTGGGTATATGTTTGTCTTCTTTGGGACATGTTTGAGACATGATCAACAAGTGTGTTAGAAAGACAGACCATTGAGGCAAAGATTCTTAAGAAACACTCATATTTTTCGCTTTCAATCTATCCAAAATCATAGATAATATATGTGTTATGTGTGCTTTCTATATAATATAACTCCGATACATAAATCTCGAATGTTTAATTTGAAGATCAATGTTCGTTTATCTGTTCAGAAATTCGACAAGAATCATCTTGTCTCCTCTAGAAAAAGGTGGTTGGATACTAAGAATTAGGGTTGAGCAACGAAACCGAGAAAACTGAAAAATCGAAACGAACCAAGTAAAACGGTTCGGATTGATCTTATACAGTTCGGTTTCGAGTTGGTTTAAACATTCAAATTTTTTAATTCGGTTCGGTTTGGGTTTCCATATGAAACCCATTTGTTCCATATTTTAACCGAACTAAACAATTTGAGTCAGTCCAGCCGGTTACCCACTTACCCTTATCCATATGCGGTAAGCCCAAATGGCCAATTAAAGTAAATACAAAAAAAACCCCTAAATCTAATAATATTTTCGGTTTATGAAAAACCGCATTACCGAACCGAAAAGACCGATTTCACATATTTTGTTTTTTTATCCATTCGGTTTCGGTTTAAATTTTTAAAAAAACCATTTATTACGGTTCAGTTTAATTTTTAGTAAAAAATCGAACCAAATCGAATACATCCCGATTAAGAATATGTATGGCAACGATCATGGAGGAATGAGTGGATAGTAAAGCTGTGGAATAAAACAGACGAACACATCTAAAGACCTAAAAAGTAGAAGAAACCTTTAACATGGACTTAGATAGATGGCTCCTTGCATTTTGAAAGCATTTTCCTCCGGTACAAATGAGATGGGAGCCTGGATGAACATGGGTCGGGTTTTTAACGTCAATTACAGTAGTCCCGATTGAGTTTCCTCTGACATCGTCAAGAATTAGAAAAATATAAATATTTTTTTATAGATTGTATTAGTTTGTAATAATTTTTATTATTATTTTGTATTAAACCATTTTAAAAATTATTTTTTAAATAAAATTCGATAAAACTCATCACGTTGATGTGACGGGTTTCAACGGTTATACTTTAAAAAATTCAAAAGTTGCGCCCAACGACTAGTTATTTTTAATTCTAGTGGAACTCGTCATTTCGACGTGATGAATTCTATTTTTTTTAAAAAAAAAAATTTTATAATATTTAAATTAATTACTATTTTATTAAAAAAATTACTTTTCACGTCGACCTGACGAATTTCATCCACATAAATGTCAATTTATAACTGTATATGAGATTTGCTTATGCTTAGAACATAGATTTGGCAGTTGATGTCGAAGAGCATGGGATTTATAATACCTTGTCGTAGTTGATGTTGAAGTTTTTATTATGACAGCTGAATAGTGACGTGGAAATTAAAATATTATTTATTTATTATATATTATCGTCTTTTTGGTCAGAGTTGTGTGATTCCAATTTCAGGGCAAAATTGCCCGCATGGGACATTGGAAAAATAATTGGCTCGCATAAGGTTTTATCGAAATTATTTTTTGAGATAGTCGTTATAGTGTCGGGAAAGACGTCAAAAACACAACGCGTCTTCCTCATTGTTTCCCATTTTTCATGCAGTTGGAATGTCATAATTACCATATAAACAAAATAAAAACACACCGTGATCGTCGTGTCTTTCCAAAAACGCATTATGTTTATAGCGTCTTTCGACTTTTTATTACTAAAACTTCTCTTCATTTGTATGTGATTTTACTTGTTTAGGGTTTTTCACAAGAAATTTGTATATTCTCATTTTTTTATTATTGTTTTATGATAATTTTATTGTCAATATCAACATGTAATATTACATTCGTCATCATAAGTAGTGATTTTTTCATCCTTCCCCATCATCGGAAAATCATCTTTCTCTGACTTTTTTTTTGCGATCACTCTAAATATCGAAGAATTTATCTCATCAATCTTTCCATTTTATTAGTTTAAATTTTCGTAAAATATCTTTACAACTCACAAAAATGAACACAAAAAATCCACAATTGTTGGAGGTTTGAGGTGTTCGTTCAAAAATATAAATGGTGAGAGAAATATTATTTCAAGGACACAAACAACATACCTAGAAATTCGTCTTATTGGATGACCGTCAAAGAAGATTGAAGCATTAAAACGTCAAACATTTAGATGCATTTTCGATGATTTTAAGTGAATTTTGTAGAAAATCAATCTAATGATAAGAAAGATAAGTGAAATACAAACATTTTATTATCGATCTTGCTATGAATGACGATCGGTGATAAGTAACCATTGATCAATACTGAGCACGAAGGAGTTGATGGGTTTCCATAGAAAAAAAGCAAGAAAGAAACAATCATATCATTACGTCATTAATGATTTACCAGTCTAATGTCCTAATTGAAACATAAACTAAAATCCAATGTCAAAATTAAAACGTTTCAAAACCCGATGTGGTAATTAATACACACCCTAAAGTTTAGTGACTACTAATTTAGTTTACCCTTCATTTTATTCCCACAAGAATATTATAAAAAAACAAACGTTTGATCAAGCAATTAAATCTCTCTTTCTTTCTCTCTCTCTAAAAGCAATGGCTAATTAATGAAGTTGGGGAACAAGATAAAGAACATAATCAGTTCCATGTCTTAATCATATGCAAGCCACCATTAATCCTAAATCAATGATGTCGTAACTAGAGATGGGCACGGGTCGGGTTTTGATCAATCCGACTCGACCCAAAAATTATTTATATTCCACTCGACCCGACCTGAAAATATACACTCTCCATCTACATGAATCCGACCTAACTTTTTGAGATAAAACCCGAAATTGACTCAATCCAATCTGAAATAATATATTTATTACAAAATATTATTTTAGTCAATAAAAATAGAAACTTAATTAAAAATAATAATATATAGAGAGGTATTATTGTCATTATCCCTAAATATATAAGGTAATTTTTTTTGTCGGATTGGGTCGAATATTTTTCACCCTAAACCCGAACCCAACTCGATCCGAACATAACCTCTAAAAAACCCGATCCAACTCGACCTAAACCAGAATTTTTTTTAAAAACTCGATCCAATCGGATTGGGTCGGAACTCGTCGAGATCGGTTCTCGTGTCCATCCCTAGTCATAACACCCAACTTATATAATCTCGAGTTTTCAATTTTGAGAGTTTTTCTTTAAATTTGAACTAGAGGGTTTTCATCGATTGTATTGATCAAGATCAATATGAAGAAGAAGAAGAGTCTTCTTCTTCTTCTTCTTCTTCTTCTTCTTCTTCTTCTTCTTATAATAATAATATATAGAGATGTATTATTGTCATTATCCCTAAATATATAAGGTAATTTTTTTTGTCGGATTGGGTCGAATATTTTTCACCCTAAACCCGAACCCAACTCGATCCGAACATAACCTCTAAAAAACCCGATCCAACTCGACCTAAACCAGATTTTTTTTTAAAAACTCGATCCAATCGGATTGGGTCGGAACTCGTCGAGATCGGTTCTCGTGTCCATCCCTAGTCATAACACCCAACTTATATAATCTCGAGTTTTCAATTTTGAGAGTTTTTCTTTAAATTTGAATTAGAGGGTTTTCATCGATTGTATTGATCAAGATCAATAAGAAGAAGAAGAAGAAGAAGAAGAAGAAGAAGAAGAAGAAGAAGAAGAAACAAACTCCTATTGAGTGAATGAAATAATGTCCATACATGTATGATTAGGGATGAGCATGGGACCTGAACCCGACGGGTTTCGACCTGATCCGACGGTCGGGCTGGGTTTTTTTTAATAAAAAAATCAGGTTTGGGTCGGGTCGGGTTCAGGGTGAAAAATACCCGACCTGACCCAAAAAAATATATAAATTTACTTTATATATTTATGAATAATTACAATAATACCCCTCTATATATTATTTTTTTCCAATTAAGTCAATGTTTTTATTGAATAAAATAATTTTTATTATTTCGGGTCGGTCGAGTTTTTAAGTTATATATCGGGTCGGGTTCGGGTTAGGTGAAAACTTATTTTGGTAGGGTTGGGTGGACCAAAAACCCGATCCAACCCGACCCATGCCATCCCTATGTATGATGCATATTTCTAACATATAGTGGGCGTCCATTATCAACCGTTTAAATTTTGGTGTTATAATTAAAACAAATTAAATTAGGAAGATTATCATTAAAATAAATATTTATAGTATTTAATTTAAATTAATCGATTAATAAATCTAACACGTATAATTAGAAAAAATACCATACTTTGAAATGAAAATAAAAAAGCAATGTTGGTGTTTGAGTTAGCTGTCATTGCTCCTAACAAAGCATCCATCATTTGACTTTGTAAGAATGGAAAAAGAACTCTTCCAAAACAGCAATTTAGATTCCATAATTTTAAATTACAAAAATATCATCTATGTAATATGAATTATTAATATATTATAATTTAGTATTATTAAATTCGATTCAACTTAAAAGCTCGTGAATTTAAAATAGTCAGATCGATTCGATTTTAAAAATTAAAAATTGAAATTCGACTCGAATTAAAAAAAACTTGAATTTAAAATATTCTTATACTAAGCTCGAGATTCAATCTAAACCTTAATTACATGAAAACTTAATATTATATACATTTTTCAAAAAAAATAAGATATAAATGTTACTCTATATTATTAATAGGTTAAATTATGCATTTAATACTTAAACTATCAGTTTTGGTCCACTTTAGTACCTAAAGTTTCATTTTTTAAAATCATACCTAACGTTTATTTTTTTTTGCTTCATTTTAGTACACTCCGTTAAAAACTTAACACATTTAATACCTAAACTATCAATTTTGGTTTGTTTTAGGACCTAAACTTTCATTTTTTAAAAACTTAACTTTAAGTTTTTAAGAGGGGTACTAAAATGAAATAAAAGCTAAACTTTAGGTTTGATTTTTAAAAAATAGAAAGTTTATATACTAAAACAAACTAAAACTGATAGTTTATGTACTAAACGTGTAATTTTCCCTTATTAATAATTTAATTTAAAATTTTTAATTTTAATTTTTTTGGATAAACTATGTATTTAGCACTTAAACTATCAATTTTAGTTCGTTTTAATACCTAAACTTTTAATTTTTTTTAAAATTTAACATTAAAATTTGAACAATGATATTAAAATGAAACACAAGTTTTTAATGGCGGGTACTCAAATGAAACAAAAATTAAATTTTAGGTATGATTTTTAAAAAATAAAAATTTATGTACTAAAATGGATCAAAACTAATTGTTTATGTACTAAATGCGTAATTTACCCTTATTTTTAGTTGCTCACCAGTTTTTTTTAATTTATGTTTCAAGTATCTCGTTTCGACTTGTTAAGAACTTTATTTGAACTCGTTTAATTTGATTATTGACCAAATTTTGATCGAATCAACTCGAGTCGCGATCTATGTCATCTCATTTACAATCCTAATATCAAACGAAAAAAAAATGATGGCAATAATGTAACTCAAAAGAATTCGAGGGTCATTTTCCGTCAACTCCACCTTTTTTTCCTGGCAAAAAAAAAATTCCTTTCAAATAAAATGAAAACATAGCACCTGATCTCTGCAACAAAGAGAAGAAAGTTTAGCAAAAATATTCCTTCTTCCCCTCGCTTTCCTTCACATATTCCGGCCACCGCTTCTTAAATTATACACCCATGGCTCCTCCTCCTCCACCCGATGTCAACCACCTCTCTCATCCTTGTATCTCCGGTGGGTTGCTTTTAGTTTCTCGAGTTCTTTGATACACATTTTTTTTCGGGATTTAAATCACGGTTGTAGTCATATTTTGGGTTAGGTTTGTTTATCACGATTATGGATATAGCAAATGGTATTGTTACAGTTGTTGAATGATTATGAATATAGCGGGTGTTGTTACCGTGATTACAGGCATCGTGATCATGTAATAACGGTTTTAGACGTCAATGATATCGCTATATAACGAGTGCTTAAATCCTTGATCATGATCATGCAATAATGGTTTTGGACGCTATATAACGGACTGTTATTTAAATTCATTATTTTTTTGTCGTTTGTTTTGGTGTAGTTTTCATTCGGTAGTATACCTTTTGATTGTATATTGAACTTTTTTCAATGGGGGAAAAGCAGGGGACCGTAGTGATTCGTACCCGGAGAAAAAATCAAGGGTTATGAAGTGGCTGAGTAAGCTTTTAAAGTCCAGTTCCGGTGGTCGTCGTGGCGGATATAACCCTCAGTTTGTAGGAGACGAAAACATGGTTGTTCAACCACCGGTTCGGATGTTGGTAACTTATACGACCCTATACTATTTTTAAGTGTTTTCAATTACCTTGTGTTTATCGATTGCGGTAATTGTGAAATAACAGTTTCGGACGACACCTTTATCGTTATATGCTGCTATTTCTATAGCCAACGGCTATTTGAATCCTTGAATTTCATTTGAATAAACATGTCTATTTCGATTGAGATGAGTTTATGTTCATGTCAATAGGATGGTCGTCCCAGGAAGAAGAAGGAGCAAGAGGAATTAGATCATGCAATCGCGCTTTCTTTATCCGAGGGTATGGGAAAACGAATGGTGCGTTTTAAAATGACTTGTTTGATGATTTGATCCCACATGACCCTCATCGATCTTCGATTCTTTCTCTCTTGATCTCGAGATCTTCGTATACTGATTCGGTTTTATGTGTATTTAGGTTACAATGAATGTCGGAGAGACAATAATTACGGCGGAGCTTTACCGAGGGGAGCTGATAATGGCGGCTTGAATCCATCTAAGTATCCTCCTTGTGGCACTTTGCAGTATCATCCTGCTGGATATAGGTACAATAGCTTTTATCATAGTTGTAAATCAATGTGAGACTATGGAATGACCGGATTCCAGGACGACGTATACGGATTCGATATTGTCCCGTTCGAGTACTTACCGTGAATGTAAGTAGGCACGGGCAATGGCAAAATACTGAAACCATTGCTTGGTACCTTTCATGTTGTCATATATATCGATGCCTATGACTTGCAGAGTATGTGCCGGATGTCATCTCGAAATCGGATATGGCAATTACTTGGGATTCATGGGAGCATATTTCCATCCTAATTGTTTCTGTTGCCGTTCTTGCGGGTATCTGATTACTGAGCACGAGGTAGTTCGATTCATTTATGTTTTCTTCGGCTTTACAAATATCATATAGCTCTAAACTTATGTTCTGTTTGTGGTGATTCAAGTTTTCTTTGTCTGGGAGGGATACATATCACAAAACTTGCTTCAAAGAACTGACGCATCCTAAATGTGAAGTTTGTCTCCAATTTGTAAGAATCTTTCTGGAATCTATCATTTGAATTATTTGTTCTATGAATCACATTTTTATTTTCGGTTACATCAAATGTCAGATTCCGACGAATGCAGCCAGTCTAATCGAGTATAGATGTCATCCGTTTTGGTCCCAAAAGTATTGTCCGTCACATGAACACGACAATACAGCTCGCTGCTGTAGTTGTGAGCGTTTGGAGGTATGTATTCTTGGAACTGTTTCTTTTTTATGCGTGCTGAAGTATCAAACTTTCTACTAACAATTGCCGTTGTCGGTTATCGTTTTGTTTTTCTTCACGATTTTCGTCTCGTGAAGTCTTGGAATGTAAGATATTATTCGCTTGAAGATGGTCGGAGTTTATGTTTAGAATGCATGGAATCTGCAATCATGGACACTGGTGATTGCCAGCCTCTTTACCATGCCATTAGGGACTTTTATGAAGGAATGAACATGAAACTAGACCAGCAGATTCCGATGCTTCTCGTCGAACGACAAGCACTTAATGAAGCTATTGTTGGAGAAAAGAATGTAACATTATGAACCCTTGCTCGATTTTTTTTTACATCTTTTGTGTTTAACGGAATGGCTCTGATGTTTCGGTTTCGGTTTTTTCCAGGGTTATCGTCATATGCCTGAGATAAGGGGTTTATGTCTATCTGAAGAACAGACAGTTTCCAGTGTATGTTGACCGAACTGATTCCACTATTTTGCTTTGTTGATCGACATAAGTCCGACGATGTCTTTGTTTGGTTTGTTGCAGATACTAAAGAGACCGCGAATCGGAGGTCGACATCTTATCGGAATGAGAACTCGGCCTCAGAAGCTGACCAGGAAATGTGAAGTCACTGCCATCTTGGTTCTTTATGGTCTTCCAAGGTACAATCCCATCGAATTTCTTCTTTATGTTCTTTCCGGTTTAGATTATCTCTTGTCGAAGTTCAGGCATCGAATTTCTTCTTTATGTTCTTTCCGGTTTCGTTTATCTCTTGTCGAAGTTCAGGCAGTAGTATTTGCTGGAATATGCAGGCTGCTAACCGGGGCGATTCTCACCCACGAGTTGATGCATGGCTGGTTACGCCTCAAAGGTAGAATACATGCATTCGATCCTCATTCCTTTCTCAAGTTTTTTCACTACTTCCATTTTTATGTTGTCTTCATACTGCAGGATATAGAAATCTGAATCCCGAGGTCGAGGAAGGTATTTGTCAAGTTTTATCATACATGTGGCTCGAATCCGAAGTCTTGCCGGGTTCGAGCAGCCGGGCATCTACATCAGCAGCTTCCTCATCGTCTTCTTCGTCTAAAAAAGGAGGGAAATCGAATGTCGAAAACAAGCTTGGTGAGTTCTTCATTCACCAGATTGCTCACGATGCTTCACCTGCATACGGCGGAGGGTTTCGAGCTGCCAACACAGCCGTCAACAAATACGGTTTACGTCGAACCTTAGACCACATTCGCCTGACTGGAAACTTCCCATTGTGAAAACCTCGCCGATGGATGATTCAGATTGTCAAAAGAGTATCGAAAGTTTCATGACAGAAGATTGAAATAGCTTCTCCCTAAAATTTTCATGGGGTTCCATGACAATACATGTTAAAGATGATGTCACAGGTTCAAAACAAGTTGTTTTCAACATTTATTGTTTTGTAATAAGATAAGTTTCATATATATTTTTTTACCTTGCGGTAACTTTTCATGGTGAAAAACAGATTGATCAAATGCCAGATAAAATTACAGCAGATGCAATCCAAAGACTCATGAAACAAGCAGGCCTCTCTGTAAGAGAAGGTGAAATATCAATAAAATTTGAAGTTATAAATGTAATGATACATGCCATTAATTCCTGCAATCAGGTAAAAACTCGAACCCGGGAAGGGGTTTTCGAAGACAAAGGTCATCGACATCGAATCCTTAAGTATGCCGGCCGACGACAACGTAGATTACACTTGAAATGTAGGTCACAGTATCTATTTACATGGAAAAATATATTTCTAAGCAGTAGCATAACAAAACTTACCGCTGCAAGAAGAGCTATAGAGGCTAAATGGTGCTTGTGCTATCACATAAACCAATTTCGCCAAACCGTCGATTCAGACCGTGGATCAAACGTTAGCACGAACTATAATCTCGTGCTAATGTCCGCCAAAACCATCTTCAACGTTTCGTATGTCATGAAACATATACCAACACCAGGCACCACCTTGTAATATTCGGGCAACATCCCTCTATATAAACCGCGAAAGCCTTCGGTCCTGCACATGTGCTTAAATGTGCCGAAAAGAGCTGTCGTGTAAACACGGGCTCATCCGCCAGCCCCCTCCAGTCGTTTGCGTCGCCTAATGAGATCCAACGGAAATATTGCTGCATTTATACAAACACAAATGGTAAGAGCCACACATTGGTTTATTCGAGGCAAATCGTAGAAGAAAATATCACCAACCGGTTATACTCAACAAACACAAACCAGTTACACAATTTCACATATTGTCATTTAAACATAGAAAAAAGCTTTCAAACACAGACTTCCCTGCCCAACCACGAAAACCTTAACTCAAACGTCATCACCAATACCTGGTAATGATGTTGAATCGATACCGCACTCTTCAAGAAAAGTTGTGTGGTGCGGGTGGCCATTCCGGGCGAAAGCAATTGATGGTTTAGCTGCTATATGATTCCAAGACTGAACTTTGCAGCAATAAGTCAATGATTTAACATATATTTTTAGCTTAAGAGGAATAAATTTTCAACAATTAAGAACCCGATAATAGAACATTCAATCATAAAAGCGAGAGAGCAATCTCGGTTCTAGGTTTCAATCTGGTTTTAATGCAGAGCTTGCACCACAACCTGCTTCTCTGCATCAAAAGCATGGTAAAATGCTAAACGCATTAACCTCTATAGTGGAAGAACAGCACGGTTGCGGCAGAGTGAAGAATGGTGCTGGCAAGACGGCTCGGAGACGAGCATCTAGAACCACAACAAAGACAATTAAGAAAGACCAAGCTGTTGCAGAAGCCGTTGTAACAGGTTTGCTTGTCACTCAAGTTTCTATTCCTTTTTCACTCTGAAAGTTTAGCCGTTGTGAGAGCGTTTGATGTTCATGTCTGATGTTGGTATGGGAAAGTCTGTTAATCTGACATGGAAGATCTGAAAATTGATAACGATTTCGTCCACTCGATTGAACCAGAAAATGTTCCCGCTGCGTCTGTGAAACCCGAAGGCCGGGGTGGTGCAAAGAACTCTAAGGTTTGGTTTTTTTCATATGAACTACTCTCTTTTTTCTCATGCTTATGACATTCTGTTTTGTTTAATCAGGAAGAAGATAAAGCTGATAAAAAAAGCGGAAGAACACCACGGTCAAGGTGGAGCGAAGAATGGAGCTGGCAAGACGGGTGGGAGAGGAGAATCTAAAAACACAAGGAAGACAAATAAGAAAGAACAAGCTGTTACAGAAGCCTCAGCGTCAGATATTTTACCATGTTCAATGGAAACAGGTTTGCTTGTGATCCAAGTTTCTATTCCTTTTCACTCTAAACATTAAGCCGTTGTGACAGCGTTTGATGTTCATGTCTGATGTTGGTATGGACAAGTCTAAGTTCCTGCTGCGGCTGTTAAACCCGAAGGCCGAGGTGGTGCAAAAAAGGATAAGAAGGTCTGGTTTTTGTTTTCATATGAACTACTCTCTTTTTCTCATGCCCGGTCTTTCAACCTTTTGTTACTTCCATGTTCATTGGCAGGATGACAACGATGATGATGACAACGATGATGATGACAACTTCGATATTCCCGATCTAAGGGAGTGTCTAACCAAGCACAACATCGATTCACCTCCTAATCATTCTGCTGGTATGTTCTTATCCTATACTTTGATGTTAGATTTGCTCATTGGCCAGATAGGATTAGTGTTAAGCAGATCATTGTCACAGAAATGGAAACTGATGTGGCCCAAGGACCTGCTGGAAAGAAAAAGCCTAGCAAAAGGGCACCAGCAGCACCGGCCAAGAAACGTGGACGTAAGCCGGCAACAAATTCCAATGCCGGTAAGCCACCGGCTTCTGCAAAAAGGAAGCGAGGCCCTGCTGCAGCTGCAAGCAGCAACAACAGAAGCCGGAGCCTGCATCAGTGACAGAAGGTTCAGGGATGTCACCGAAGAAGAAAGTGAGGAAATTGAGGGCGTAACTCTTTAACAAGAAGAGCGGGATTTGTAACATTTAGTATCTAATTAGGATGATCAGATTCGAATATCGTATGTTACATTAATTATTGAAATGACTTAAAACACATCAGACTTAAATCATGCATCTAATTTTTGATAAAGTACACAAATGATTTTCTAACAATAGGATAATATTTTATTCAGTCCATTGATTATGAAAAATTACAAAATAGTCCATTAATTATAGAAAATTGTTTTGTTGAGTCCCTCGACTATTAAAAGTTACAGGATGACCAACTGACTATTAATTTTGTCCTAAATTCATCATTTTCCATTAAAATTCAAACGGCAATTTGAGTTGCACGTTAACCTGCTGACTGATATATGATAAAATCTGATCTCATAATCTTAAATGACTATCATATCTCAATCAACTTGCTAACGTCCAACTCAGGCGACCGTTAATTTTTTAAAGAAAAATGATAAGTTTGAAACATAATGAATAGTCGAGTGACCATTTTGTAACTTTTAATAGTCGAGGGACTCAACAAAGCAACTTGGTACACGAAAGTTTAGGTAAATGGTGGCTCCCCCAGTCCAAGGTCAGACCATACCTAAGACCCTATTGGGATTTACATAGGAATTTACAGATTGCCCACCAAGAGTGACAATAGTAGGATTCGAAATTGACCTTACAAGCTCAAATTCTTGAATCTCAACCACTTGTGCCAACACTCATTGGCGCCGACATATCAAACATATAAAAGTAAACTTGCATGACAAGTATAACAATAAAAAGAAGTCTTATATCAAAATTTAGATCCTATAGTTCATTTTAAGCCATAGTGCGTATATTTTAAGTCATAATTCTACCTTTTCATGTCTCAAAAGTCATCTCGTGCTTCTAGTAAGTCTAACATACCATATTTATGGATTCAAACTTCTCTAAACAAAGCAATCAATAAAATGTTAATTATAAAATAAGTGTCCAAACTATAGCGTTTTCATGAATAGGTGGTCAAACTTTTTTTGAATGACCCATCTGCTTAACGTTACAAACATTATCATTTTAGGTGCCCGAACGGTAATTGTCGTTAATTTTCTCATTTAAGTGACGTGTCACATTCTGGTAATTTAATTTTTTTAAAATAAAAATATTATTATATTTATAAAAAAAAATCCTAATTTCTCTTAAATTACAAAAAAAAACCCAAAATCCCTAACCCTAACCCACCATCGTCGACCTTTCCGGCCACGATCACCGTCGTCGATGTAGTTCATGCTATCTTCCTAGTCAAACGCCGCCATAGTTGTCGCCGATTGGCCGTTGGGATTGCATGGGGTTGTGATTTTCAGCCTAGGATTTGCAAGATACAATACATCAGTTGGTCACGATTTCATGGGGTTATTGATCGTCGGGGGAGGTGAGATCGGGTGGAGCTTCGCCGACGGAAAAAGACAGCAATCGACGTGGATTTAGGGGTTGAAATGAGGGTTTCAAAGTTTTGGAGCTATTTTGAAATTTTTGTGTTTTTAGAAAATATAATTTTAATTTTTAATTTTAAATAAAAATTTTAAAATTACCAGAATGTGACACATATTATTTAACGAAAAAATTAACGACGTCTACGGCTCGGACACCTAAGTGTAACATTTGTAACATTAGACACTTGGACCATTCAACAAAATTTTAAACACCTATTCGTGAAAAACGCTATGATCACTTATTTTATAATTAAGCCATAAAAAAAATCTTAAGTTCTGACATATCAAATCATATTGCATGCTTCAACTTACACATAGGCAAAACTAAAATTTACTCACATCCACCGTACAATGCTATTCAAACAAAACTGAAACACATACAAACACTTGCTAAGAGTTCTGAAGTCCACGCAACAAATCAAAAATAAACATAGCAAAATTTAATCTCAATGAGTCTCACATTATCCCTTGTTCTAAATCAAAATAATTTTGGCAAAAAGATATCAGAGGTCCCTATGCTTTTGAAAAAAATCAACGTGACACTCGTATTATTTTTTCTTTTAATGTGACCCTTCAACTCAGAAAGTAAACTCAATGTGGCCCTTTAACCAATATTTTCTATCGTTGACCGTTACAGTGTTGACACTACAGTTCACGGTGTTGGTATGGCGGTCCACAGTGTTGACGTGACAATCCATCTGTCATGTTTGAGTTACCAATTTAGCCCATTTGCAATGTCATCTGCCACGTTAATCTACCACCATAGATTGTCATGCCAGCACTGTAATGGTCAACGACGAAAAAATGTTGGTCAGAGAGTCACATTGGGTTTATTTTATGAGTTAGAGGACCACATTAAGAGAAAATAATACAAGGGTCACATTGTCTTTTTAAAAAGAAAATACAGAGACATCTGATACATTTTTACGAATGATTTTATCAATACTCATAGGACAACTATGCCAAGTACCAACCAATTGCCTCCTCACTAATCCTTCAAAACTTATTTTTCTACTAAAGATAATTTTATTACATGTCACTAATGAAATATCTCACAATAATAGGTCGACATGTGACACCTTTTAATTGTATAGTAAAATTTTGAATTAAATTAAAACTAGGACTAAATTCATAGAATATATAAGTAATGAGGACAAAATGTATAATTATACTAATTTTATTTACTGTCACATCAACACTTCCGTCAAATATTAACAAGTGACTAGATTGAAATCAATTAAATTGTTAAGTGGTCATATTGACAAAATTTTAAAAATAGTAGTCATATCAACACTGATCCCATAGTTAGGTGGTCATTCAAGTAATCTACCGTTCTTTTTATAAAATATCAGATTATATTTCATATTTTATTGAGTTAAAATAATTTTTATTTGAATTTAAAATTCAAATTCATTAGATTTTTTGAAAATCTTCTTAAGATATATACTTTAATTTTTTTACTGAATTATCCTTAGGCTAGTTTCTCCTTCAATTTTAAGTTGTGGATTTTGAGGAAACACATTTGATTTTTATTTTTTGCGAAGTTGCTTTTAAGACAATGAATACGAAAAAGGTAGTACATTCTCCGTCACCTCTTGTAACATGTTTTTCTTATTTCTTTTTCTCACGATTGGTTTTGATATCATGTCTCCAGATTCAGATGACGTTTATTTGGTTATATTGTTGATCTATCCTTGGTTTGGATAGTCACACTAGGTATTGTGACTAGGTATTGATAGGCTCTAAAATTAATAAATATATTTCACGATTGAATTGTAAGAACGTTAGTTTGTCAATGAATCATCATCGTTATATGTTTTTTATGTCAGTGTTGATAGTGTTTACCCTTCATTATCGAGAATAATGTTTGTGTGTATCTATCATTTTTTCGAGTTATTTAGTTAGAATTTTATCAATATAATATAATTTTTGTTGTTATATGTTATAATGAGATGACATTCATGATATAGTATAATATATTAACATATTCAATAGTACATTCCTAACCCATAAACTTTATAGTTATTTGAATTTATTTAAGTTGTTATGATCCGACTCAATCTGAATCCGAAAATTTGAATTCGAAAAAATTTAACTAAATTCTTTTTATTAGTAATTGATTAAAATATGAAAATATGAATATTAATTCCAGTTGAACTCTACTCTCATTGTGTAAAATATTTTACAGGTTAAATATAACAAATTAACATTTTTTTCTAAATTAAATATTAAAAAAATGATAATTTAATAACTATTCGAAGTCAACAATAATTCTACTAACCGAATTGATCAATAGATAAGCTATCAGTTATCCTTATAAGATGAACAAATTTAATTTTTTTTATAGCTTTACTTATTTTACTAAAATCCCAGTGGAAAGAGGGAATAAAGGCAAATCTCCAATGTCGTCGATCAAGTCCAAGGAAGAAGAAGCAGCAGCTTTACTGAGTTCGATTCCTCCAGGTTACCGATTCAAGCCGAAAGACGAAGAACTGATTGAGTTTTACCTGAAAAGAAAGATTAAAGATCAAGAACTTCCGCCAAACTTGTTCAGGGATGTCAAACTCTATGATCATGATCCCGAGACTCTTACAGGTTATTTGTTTTTTTCTTGAAATCAATGTCTGTTTAATATCGAAATCTTGTTACGTACGTACGATCTTTACGGTGAATATTGATGTTATTTGTGTCGACAGCGATTAACAACAATGGAACGTCGGATGGAGAGGTGATGGAGTGGTATTTCTTCACGCCGCGAGATCGTAAATACGGGAACGGCAAGAGGCCGAGTCGAAGTGCTGGTGACGGGTACTGGAAGGCGACCGGCAAGGACAAAGAGGTCGTGTACGAAGAGAGAAAGTTGGATTGAAGAAGAGTTTAGTCTTTTTCAAAGGTAGAGCGCCTGCTGGTGACAAAACTGATTGGATGATGCATGAATATGTAGCGAGCGATCAACCAGTAAGACAAAGACTTTCTAAAAACGACATGCGGGTAATTGTTCTTTTACGATATTTCGAATTTACGTGAAAGAAATTCTGTGGAATGATGTTTCTGAAGCTTATTTTTCTTTATCTTCAGCTTGATGATTGGGTAGCGTCTAAGGTATATTGAAGTTAAATAAGGGACAAAGGCTGCAATTGTAGGTCGAGTGAAGGGCAGGAAAATGGGACTGCACCTCTTGTTCAACGTGAAGAGTTTGGTGCTGGTGCCTTGAATATGCCGATTAAGGACCAAAGGTCACCCGATGATGGTGCGATCGTAGGACATGGTGAAGGCCGAGTGCTCGAAAATGGGATGGCACATCGAATTAATCCGATGCCGACTTACGATCAATATTGTGATTCCATGCTTCACCGTGTCCGAAATCTTTTGATGCCATGCGGGGACAAGACCCTGCAATTTTTTTGTGACAGGAGGCTGGTTTTATACCGATGCCTACTCCATTAACAACAGTGCCTCTTGATTACCAGTCTTGGTTGGGAGTTTCGTTGCAGCAGCCGCTCTCAGGTGACGGTCTAAGTAACTGGTCACATTTGTCATCGATGCAGCAGCCGCTTTCAGATGCTGGTTTAAGTAATTGGTCACAACTCGCTATCGATGGAGCAGCCTCTTTCAGATGTCGGTCCAAGTATTGGTCATACTTGGCATGATGCAGCAGCAGCAGCTTTCAACTGTCGATCCAAGTAATCCGTCACACTATGCATTGATGGAGCAGCCGCTTTCAGGTGTCGATCAAATAATCTATCACACTACCCATCGATGGAGCAGCCACTTTCAGGTGTCGGTCCAAGTATCCGTTACACTACCCATCGATGAAGCAGCCGCTTTCAGACGTCGGTCCAAGTAATTGGTCACACTTAACATCGATGAGCGCCGCTTTCAGCTGTCGGTCCAAGTAATTGGTCACGCTTGCCATCGATGGAGCAGCCGCTTTCAAGTGTCAATCCAAGTAATCCGACGCACTCGCCATTAATGGAGCAGCCGCTTTCAGGTTCCGGTCCAAGTATTGGTCACACTTACCATTGATGCAGCAGCCGCTTTCTGGTGTTGATCCAAGTATTCCATCACACTCACTGCCGATGCAGGAGCAACCGCTTTCAGGTGTCGATCCAAGTATTCCATCACACTCACTGCCGATGCAGGAGCAACCGCTTTCAGATGTCGGTCCAAGTAATCCGTCACACTCGCCATCAATGGAGCAGCCGCTTTCAGGTGTCGGTCCAAGTAATCCGTCACCCTCGCCATCGAAGAAGCGGCCGCTTTCAGGTGTCGGTCCAAAAATGGGCAACACTGGCCGCCGAAGCAGCAGGTTTCAAGTGATAATTCAGGTGATCTCGATTTCATATCAATTCACGACGACTTCTTCGAAGATTTGGACCTTAGTGAGCTTTTGACAGGTAAAAAAGTCAAGACAATGTAATTAAATATTAGAATAAATATTTTTGGTACTTTAATTCGTACGTAAGTTTGATATGTCATTGGATCAAAAATATGTATCAAATTGAACATTGAAGTCAAATTTGAGTACCAATTTTTCATCTTTTCCACCCACATGATATATGTTTATATTTGAAGTTTGAGTGCGAGTGTTAGATATAATGTGATATATGATATGGATTAACTTCACAAAATTTTAAGGGATCTAAGTATAATTTTACCATTTCTTGGGCCAAGACACATGAAATTTTCTCTCTCTCTTAAGAACGCTCCTTCCAAATAATTATATTTTATGGATTATTTGTGTCAAATACATACATCAGTTATAGATTTATTTTTTATATTTTAATCTGATCATCTTTAAGCTTGGAGAGACAAGGTGCTCTCTTGTTCAACATTGTCCTTTCAGTTGTAGTAAAATTTTGCTTTTAATTTGTGGGTCAAATATGTTATTATTGTGAAAAACAATCGTTGGCGCGGACTGAAAATATAATCGAAGAAGGTAAATAAGAATTTTGATCGTGTCATGGATGAATCATTGTTTCAGAAGTAAAAATCGTCTTAATTAATGTAGTTTTCGAATTGAACGCTCCCCTTGTCATAAACGTGACCTTCAAATATCGTACACCCAAAATTGAGAGGGGTTCTCTTATTTATAAAAACAAATTAACAAATAAAGATATAAAGCTTAAAACACTAAGGGAGTGTTTGGTTCAAGGATTGTGGGATTCCCATGGATGGGAATCCTACATCTCATGTAATGTTTTATTACCAATAGTAGATTTTTTGGGTATATTACCGGGAATGTCATTACCTCCCTTCCCTTAGGTATTGTAACATTACCGGTGTTTTGGACTAAAATGCCATTAAATTTTTATTTTTTTTTTCAAAAATATCCTTCTTTTGTCATTGAATAATAAAAATTCTACGAAGGTTAAATTACAAATTTATCCTTAAATTATTTTAGATTTACAAAAAAAAAGTCTATAATTAAAATTTTATATGAAGTTCAGGGGTTAAATTTTTTTTACCCTTTCATTAAACCTTTTTTATATTTTTAATTTTGTAAAAAATTATATAAATTTATGAATTTAATTTTTTAAAGAAAATATAAATATTTTACAATTTGTAATATTATACAAATATATAATAAGTACAATTTGGTCAAATATACATTTCAATAATCTTTTATTCCTTTAACCAAACACGGTAATCTTACATTCCTGCTAAACCAACCAAACACAAAATACAACATTCCCAGTAATCCTATTCCCTAGTAATCTTTTATTCCCACTGGTAATCCTACATTCCTTGAACCAAACGCACCCTAAGGGTGCATTTGGTTTATGGGATGTAACAGTACCTCCAGGAATAGGATTACCGGAATGTAACATTACCTAATACATTACTGGGAATGTTGCATTATTGTGTTTTGTTTGTTTAGCAGGAATGTAAGATTATAATGTTTGGTTAAATTAATAAAAGATTATTAGAATGTATATTTTACCAAATTGTCCTTATTATATATTTGTTTTTTAACAAGTTGAATTCTAAATATTCAAATGAAAGTATTTGTGTAAAAAATCATAGAAAATATATAATTTTTCTATTTTAATTTATATATTTTCTTTATAAAATTTAAATTCATAAAATTTATATAATTTTTTACAAAATTTAAAAGATAAATGGGTTTAATGGAAGGGTTTAATTTTATTTTAACCCCTGGACTTCATATAAAATTCTAATTGTGGACTTTTTTGTAAATCTAAAACAATTTAAGGATAAATTTGCAATTTAACCTTCATAGAAAATATTTTTTATTCAACGACAAAAGAAGGATATTTTTGGAAAAAATTGTTTTAAGGGCATTTTAGTCCAAAACCATGGGAAATGACAAATACCTAAGGGATTGGGGGAAATGACACTCCCGGTAATAAACTCACAAAATGCCACTGTTGGGAATGACTTATTACCCATACTAAGAATCTTTGCAATCCAAACATGGGTATCACATTCTGGAAAAAAATTCCCCCCCCCCCCCGATAATCTTCTATTCCCCCATCCAAACGCAACCTAAGAGGGAATGCCATTTTTTATTATTATTTTGTTATGTATAAATTGGATTAATCATTAATTACGATGTGATTGATTATCTTGAATTACGTTGTAATTGATTATCTTGAATTACTTTGTAATTGATTGTCTGATTTAGGTATTGAAGTGAAATAAAAATTAAACTTTACGTATAGTTTTGAAAATATTGAAAGTTTAGGTACTAAAATGGAATAAAACTGATAATTTAAGTACTAAACACATAATTTACCCTAACATATTATCGAATTGATTTGTGTTTCGACTTTTTTCTTCTTCTTGTAATCGACAATTGACGTAAACAAAATGTGGATGGAGAACGAAGATCCTAGTAAGTGATTGGCCGGCAATGCACAACTTTGTTCCCCTAGGCGAGCTTAGCAAAGCTCAAGTGCTTTAAAAAATTAATGAATCCCAACGGAGCTGATTCCAACACTCAACAAACCCTATATAAAACTCAAAAATCAAGCTCCACACAACTCAAAAATGGCAGACCACTCCTCTTCTTCCTCCTTTGCATGGCTTTTGCGTATTGGTTTCACTCTTTCGATGCTCGTATGCTGTCATGGCTTCTCTTATAATCGACAGGCAAACGAAATTACTATGTTTTTATCAATACATGTAATGTATGTGCATGCATGCATACATACATACATACATACATACATACATACATATATATTTTAATATGTTTTGTTGTAATGTGGAAGCAGGTTTACATTGTTTACATGGGTGACCTTCCCAAGGGTAAGGTTTCAACTTCAAGCCTTCACACCTCTATGCTTGGAGAAGTTGTTCCCAGGTTCATCATTTTCTTACTAATTGCTCTCTTTGATCCTTTTAGGCGAAATCATGGTTTTGGCCTCTCTATTATGATAAAATTCGAGGTTTAGCATCTATATTTTGATCTAGGTATAATGTCAAGATTTAGCCGAAACATGTAGTAGCGAATTTAGAAATTTTTGGTATGAGTGGGTACAAATATAATTTCAGGGTGTGTGCAATATATAAAATGAACAATTAACAAAAAAAATCAAATTTCATAATGGTCACTGAGAAACGCTTGCATACATCACTATTAACGTTTGATCGAAAATCACATTGATCTCTATTTTTTTTGTAACATTTATTTTGGGTCAAAATGGGCCATAATTGGATAAAGTTATTAGTTGATTACGATCAATGTTTGTCGCTAATATACCAATCCTATGTGTTCAAAAGACTGACGTGGCATTGTCACATGTACTAGGGGTGTGCAAAACTACCTGACCCGCCGACCCGGACTTAAAAAACCGGGTAATTTTCTAAAAAAATTTACCCGGCCGGGTCGGGTACTCAACCCGACATTTTCCGGGTCGAGACCGAGTCACAAAATTGAAGTTTTTCGGGTACCCGGTTTTTTTTATACATACATACATACATATATATATATAATAATAATTCGAAGTTTCAAACATTTAATTTTTCTAAAAAAATTTACCCCGGGTGTCGGTACTCAACCCACATTTTCCGGTCGAGACCGAGTCACAAAATTGAAGTTTTTCGGGTACCCGGTTGTTTTTTTTATACATACATACATACATATATATATATATATAATAATAATTCGAAGTTTCAAACATTTAAATTTGTGTATATATATTTTTAAAATTAATAATTTGAAAATAAAAAAAAATCTGATACCGCACACCCTAACATATACATAAGTGATGATGTGACATATATAAAATGATGATGTGACACATGTCTAAAATAATAGTGTGATACATGTCACATATCCAAAGTGACGACGTAATCATGTCATTAATTATTTATTACATATAAGATTATCACATCAACAAAAAATATTGAATAATCAATAATAAATTGTATCCAATCATAAATCATTTTTATTAATAATAAAATATTAGAGTTAAAATATTTTAAAAAGATAAATACGAGTCAAAATAACTACTCAGTCAAACGTTGAAGCTGAAATTTGACATTATAATTTACTTTAATTTGCACATCTACGTTTATGGTGTCTTTAATGAGGTCAAAGATATGTCGAAATAAAGTAAATAAATTAGATCTCAAATTTTAGCATAATAGAGGGATCGAAACCATAATTTGACCATACTTTTACTCTAACACTTTTTATGAATTGAATTCAACAGTACTGTGGGATCAGATGTTTGCTCTATAGCTACCATAGGGCTTCAATGGATTTGCAGCCAAATTGACCAAAGATGAGGCAAAATTCACTCAGAGGTATTTCAATCAGGGACTTAAATTGCGATTGCGGTCGGATATCTAATCACGTTGCGTTTATCATGATTACGGATATAACGGATGCTATTGTGCTCATTGTGGGTATCTCAATTGTGATTTTTTTCTAATGGATTGATATAAAAAAAATGATTTAAAAAAGTTAAAATAGCGGTCCGCTATTGCCGCAATTGATTGCTACCTGTTAAATTGTGACGGCAACAACCACTATTAATGTGATTCCGCTTCACACAGCTATTTTTTGCGATAGTGGTCTCAGACACTGTTACAACTACGATATAGCGACACTATACCGCTATCCGGCCGCTATTTGAATCCCTTCGATATAATTCCATTATCTCCTTAGCCAATAATTTCTGACAATAATTTCGGATTTAATTCTTTTTAGAAAAAGATGGGGTGGTTTCAGTATTCCTTAGCCAAAGAGCAACTCCACACAACAAGGTCATGGGACTTTATGGGATTCAACAAAAAGTTTTAAGATCATCATTGAGACGATATCATTGTTGGAATGCTCGACACCGGGATTTGGCCGGAGTCCGAAAGCTTTAACGACACCGGATTCGGTCCGATTCCGAGTAAATGGAAAGGCACCTGCCAAAGCTCAGCCAACTTCACTTGCAACAAGTAAATCATAATCATCCAGAATGTGAAATTTTTTTCACTGATTCCTGAAATGTTGGCCTTAACAATGTTTGAATATACTTTCAGCAAAATCATTGGAGCGAAATATTATCGAGCCGACGGAGATTTGGATCCGAATTATGATTTCAGTCCCCTAGACTCCGAAGGTCATGGGACTCACACTTCATCAACAGCTGCAGGTGGCTTGGTTAGCAAGGCAAGTCTATATGGTCTTGCCAAAGGGACGGCTCGTGGCGGGGTGCCATCGCTCGCATTGCGGTTTACAAGATTTGCTGGTTCGACGGTTGCTTTGACGCGGACATTCTCGCGGCGTTCGATGATGCGATAGCAGATGGAGTTGACATAATCTCGCTTTCCGTTGGGAATTCTGTTCCATTGGATTATTTTGATGATTCTATTGCTATCGGAGCTTTCCATTCGATGAAAAATGGGATATTTGACATCGAATTCTGCTGGCAATAGTGGTCCGGGACTCGCGACGATTTCGAACCTTTCGCCTTGGTCTTTATCAGTTGCTGCTAGTACCATTGATAGGAAGTTTGTCACTAAGGTCAAGCTCGGCAATGGCGAGATCTATGAGGTAAGCAGGTTCATTTCTGTTGTGTTCCACGTTCGTATCCGACGCACATTTGAACATCACTTCAACCCTTCATTTTACTAGGGAACCTCGATAAATACATTCGATCTCACGGAAAAATGTACCCTTTCATCGCCGGTGCAGCGGCTACAAACACTTCACAAGGTTATACATCGAGGATTCGAGGTATGCGATCCCGACACTTTGAACAGAACTTAGTGGAAGGCAAAATTATTTTCTGCGATTATCTAAGCGAAGGCGATGGCCTGGTCGAAGCCGGTGCTGTTGGCGGAGTGTTTAACAATTACAAGCCCAAGATTATGTTTCCCCCTCCGCTTTACCTCTTTCGAACTTGAACTTGGATGACGGAAGGAATGTTCTCAACTACCTGAACACGACAGAGTATTTATACCAACTTCATTACAAAACATAACAGTTCCATGAAACATAATGTTAGTACGGTTAAACATCATTAATTTGTGTTTTTGTAATTGTCATGTTTCGAATAGAAATCCGACTGCAACGATATTCAAGACTCAAGTAGAAGATAATCAGTTCGCCCCGTTCGTTGTTTTCGTTTTCATCGAGAGGGCCTAACCCATAACAGCTGACATCCTCAAGGTAAATGATACGTATATATAGACAATCAATTTCTTTTCTTATTACTAATCTTGTTTTTCCAATGCAGCCTGATCTTACAGCACCGGGTGTTGACATTTTTAGCGGCATGGTCCGAGCCGCCCCTTTGACGGATGTCGAAGACGATACAGACTTGTCCCATACAACATTATTTCAGGCACATCCATGTCTTGCCCACATGCAACTGGTGCCGCAGCTTATGTTAAATCATTTCATCCGACCATGGTCCCCTGCTGCCATTAAATCTGCTCTAATGACAACAGGTGATCTAGTAGTAGTTTTTTCGTCGCGACATCGATAGTTGCATTGTCTGAATCCATCTAAACTCCCACTCTTTCCGTAGCTCTTCCAATGAGTTCCGAGAACAACCTTGAAGCCGAGTTCGCATATGGTGCAGGCCATATAAACCCTGCACAAGCTGTTCGACCAGGATTGATATACGATGCCGGGGAGGCCGATTTTGTTAATTTCTTGTGTGGACAAGGATATACCACTAACCAAGTCTCGCTCGTTACCGGATGCAACAAATTGTTCCGAAGAAACCAACGGAATGGTGTGGGTATCTAAACTACCCCTCGTTCGCGTTATCCGCAACTCCCGGAAATTCAGTCACTCGAGTCTTCCATCGGACGTGACAAATGTTGGCTCGGCAGTGTCGACTTACAAGGCGGTCGTTAAGGCTCCGTCGGGGCTCGTAATCCAGGTTCAACCGAGTATACTTTCTTTCAAATCTCTTGGCCAAAAGGTACATTCACAGTGACTGTGAAAGCTGAAGTTGGTAACTCCATGCTCTCTGGTGTTTGATTTGGGATGATGGAGTTCATCAAGTGAGGAGCCCTATCGTTGCATATGCTTCCTTACTTGAATGAAGTAAGGTCGTTAAAGGCGGATTTAAAAATATTTTTTAGAATAGACACGTATGTATTAATAACAAAAAAAATCGTAAGGGTGAGCACAAATAAAATTTGAGAGTGAACACTTTTAATAAAATGAAAAATAACATAAAAAATCGAATTTCAGGGTATGCACGTCCCCACCCTGGAGCAACTGTATCCATGTAAGTGAGATTGAAAATAAAATGAATCCAAGCTTTGATGTTGTTCTCAAATGGCTAAGTTATTTCCCATAAAAACATAAACATCTTCGTGTTATTCGAATATAAATGGTTTCCGATTATATGGTAATGTTTTATTGAGTCATTGATTATTAAAAGTTATAAAATAATTCTTTGAGTGTAGGATATTGCTTTATTGAATCCTCTTACTATTAAAAGTTACAAAACGGTCACTTAACTATTCATATGTTCCGAACATGTTCTTTTCTATTAAAAAATTGACAACAGTTTGAACTAAACGTTAACCTATTTACTATATTATGATAAAATATGATCCTAAAATATCAAACAACTATAATATATCAATCAATAGATTTTCTTTCTGTCAAGACTGTCATCAATTTTTTAAGGAAAAATGATAAGTTTGGATCATATGAATAGTCGGGTGAACGTATTATAACTTTTAATTGTTAAAGGAGTTGATAAAATAATATCTTATAGTCAAGGGACTATTTCGTAACTTTTAATAGTCAATAAACTCAATAAAATATTGTCATATACTCGGAGTATTATTTAATGTGCTATGTTCTTTTTAATAATATTAACGGCTTTATAAAAAAATAAATTAGAAAAAAAATGAGCATCTCTACCGATTACAAAGACTTTCGACGTACTCTCGTATAATCTTTTATAATTTATCGCCAACTATAATAAAAAAAAATGTATGCATGTAGTTTTTTTCTTTTAAGATTTCCCATGTAAATTTATATTTTTATAGGTAAAAGAAGGCATTAGAGGTCCCTGTACTCTTAAAAAAATCAATGTGATCCTTGTATTATTTTTTCCTCTCAATGAGGCCCTCCAACTTAGAAAATAAGTCTAGTGTGACTCTTTAACTAACATTTTTTGTTGTTAACCGTTACGATGTTGATGTGACAAGTTCACTCTGCTGACATGGCAATTCACGGTGTTGATGTGACAGCCCACGGTGGTTGATAACGTTGAATGATAACATGGCAGATGAACTAAATTGGTAACTCAAACATAATAGATAGATTGTCATGTCAGTATCGTGGATCGTCATGTCAACAACATGAACTGTCACATCAACACCGTAACGGTCAAACGACGAAAAACATCGATCAAAGGGTTACATTAAGTTTGTTTTCTGAGTTAGAGGGTCATATTAAAAGAAAAATAATACAAAGATTACATTAAATTTTTTTCAGAAGTACAAAACCTCCTATGACTTTTTACCCCTTTTTTTTTATTATTTTGTGATCATTTACTTGTGTTTATCGTACTATTTTGTGTAGGGATTTTTAGGGATAGACATGGGTCGGGTTGGGTCGGGTTTTTGTTCCACCCGACCCAACTTGAGAACAAGGGATCCTCCACTCGAGATTCGATCCGACCCGATCAAAACAAGATTTCACCCGACCCGAATCAGATCCGATATATAACTTAAAAATCCGATCCGAAATAATAAAAAAATTATTTTTATTCAATAAAATCAGTGACTTGATTGAAAAATAATAATATATAGAGGGGTATTATTGTAATTATTCTAAAATATATAAGGTAAAATTATATTTTTTTCGGGTCGGGTCAGGTATTTTCACCCTAAACCCGAACCTGACCTGAACCCGAATTTTTTTAAAAAAAAACTCGACCCAATAAGGTCGGAACCCGTCGGGTTCGGGTCTCATGCCCATCCTTATGGACTTTCAAAGGTGGCTTAAATGAAGTTCTTAAGCCGAAAGAAAACATGGACTAAATATTTTCGATAAATTCAATTAATTAAAAAGCCAATTACATGCGACAAATCGAAACTTTCTTGTAATCAACACTTTCGGTAAAAAATATATGTATCATAAATTTCTAAGCCAGCCATGCATGTACCCATCTTCCATTGACGACCTTAACAAAGCTCGCTTTATGTTTCACTAATTAATCCGATACTTATATAAACCCCCTCTTTCACACCATTGATTATCACTAACTCAACCTCTTCAACCCTCATCAATGGCGTTCCGGGCGGGTTCTTCGGCATGGCTAACGCTTATCTGTCTCGGAGTTAGCTTCCTCCTCGGCTGCCACGGAGCGTCCGATCGGGACTCGAGACAGGCAAATAGATAACGAAATCCGAGCTGATTTCCGACGATTTCGAAGTTTTAATATGTCTAACTGTTGTTGTTGGATTTAAAACAGGTCTACATTGTCTACATGGGAGACCTTCCCAAGGGTGATGTCTCCATTTCAAGCCTTCACATGGGCATGCTTCAAGATGTTGTTCCTAGGTGTGTTGATTATTATCAGTCAAATTACGGTTTTGGTCCTTGAATTGTTAGTTTGTTATGAATTAGTCCTGATAGTTAACTTTGGTTTATGAATTGATTTCCACAGGGCTGCATCAGATGTTTTAGTCTACAGCTACCGTAGGAGCTTCAATGGATTTGCTGCTAGGTTAACCGTTGATGAAGCAAATAAAATGAGAGGTTAAGAGATTTCATCTAGGGTAAACTACGCATTTAGTCACCCAACTATCACTTTGTTTACATTTTGGTCTACTTTTTTTTGTCAAAACCATCTCTAACGTCACGTTTTGATTTCATTTTGGTCAACAGTCATTTAAAAATTAATTGAACTATTGACGTGGTATTTTAAAAAAAAAATCAATGATGATGTGGTATTACCTTATGATGACACGTCAGCATCAACATTATTTTTATAATGGCAGTGACTAAAATGAAATTGAAACGTAATGTTAGTGATGATTTTGAAAAAACAATAGTTGAGTGGTCAAAACGAAACCAAAGTGATAGTTGGATGACTAAATACGTAGTTTACCTTTTAATCTATTATTTTTTGAGGTCTAATTTTTCTTAGTCCCTCTACAATACTAAAAATTGGGATTTAATCCTTCTATAATTCAGGTAAGGAAGAGGTAGTATCAGTGTTCCTTAGTCAAAAGAAGCAGCTCCACACAACAAGGTCATGGGAATTCATGGGATTCAACAAGAAAATGAAAAGATCAATCATTGAGAGTGATATCATTGTGGGAATGCTCGACACCGGAATTTGGCCCGAATCGGAAAGTTTTAACGACACCGGATACGGTTCGATCCCGAATAAATGGAAGGGCAGCTGCCAAAACTTGGCAAATTTCACTTGCAATAAGTAAAACATAACATACCATAAACTTTTAACATTATGAAGATATCATTGAGTCCTGAAATATTGGTGTTAACAATGATAATTTGAATCCCTTTCAGCAAAATTATTGGAGCTAGATACTACCTGACCGATGGAGAAGCCGGTCCGGGAGATTTTTTATCTCCGAGGGACGCTGAGGGTCATGGGACTCACACTTCTTCAACCGCTGCGGGTCGCTTTGTTAGCCAGGCAAGCTTATACGGCATCGCCAAAGGGACGGCTCGCGGAGGGGTTCCGTCGGCACGTATTGCAGTTTACAAGATATGTTGGTATGATGGATGCTCTGACGAAGGCATTCTTGCTGCATTCGACGATGCAATTGCCGATGGCGTCGACATAATCTCTCTTTCGGTCGGGAGTTTTTCACCGTTGGATTATTTTGAAGACTCCATCGCTATAGGTGCTTTCCATGCGATGAAGTATGGGATTCTCACATCGAACTCCGCTGGTAATGGTGGTCCTGTCCCCGCATCGGTTACGAATCTTTCACCTTGGTCACTATCCGTTGCAGCTAGTACAATCGATCGGAAGTTCGTTGCGAAGGTGAAACTCGGTAACGGACAGATTTTCGAGGTAGGACTTAAAGGGAAATTCATAATCCATTCATTTATGCTACACTGATGCCTACTTACACCTTAATTTCCTAATTACAGGGAGCCTCTATAAACATATTTGATCCCAAGGGGAAAACGTATCCTTTCATCTACGGCGGAGACGCTCCGAACGCAACCTTAGGCCCTTCCGCTTCGCAATTTTCCAGGTAGTACCGAGATCACGGAATACCGATCGTGCCGTACTCGATCAACATAAGTGGATGGTATCTTGATGTGACGAAATTTTGTTACAGGTATTGCTTTCCAGGAGCATTGAACTCAACACAAGTGAAAGGAAAGATCGTTTTTTGCGAGTACTTCACCGATTACGAAGGTGTAATGGAAGCCGGGGCTGCCGGAGCCGTGTTTCAAGATCTCGGATACAAGGATTATCAATTCAGCTACCCTCTACCTCTTTCCACCGTGAATGTGAATGATGGAAGAATGATCCTCAACTATTTGAACACAACAGAGTATTTTCCTAGTCCTTTCTATAATATGGTTTAATTATAATTTTGGTCCTTCTAACTGTCATTTTTCGTATTAGGAACCCAACTGCAACAATATTGAGGACCACCCAAGATAATAATCAATTTGCCCCATTCGTTGTTACATTTTCATCTAGAGGGCCTAACCCTATTACAGCAGATATTCTCAAGGTAATAATGAAATAATATTCACCGATTTTGATGTTCGGTTTTAAGTTCTGATGTTCTCTATTCGAGTTCAGCCCGATCTTACGGCACCCGGGGTCGATATCTTGGCGGCATGGTCCGAAGCAGCCTCCATCTCGGACGCAGAAGGAGATACACAAACTGCTAAGTTCAACATTATTTCGGGCACATCGATGTCTTGTCCGCATGCGTCCGGGGCTGCGGCGTACGTTAAGTCGTTCCATCCCACATGGTCCCCTGCTGCGATTAGATCTGCTCTAATGACAACAGGTATGCCTGCTAATTTCATGAGAAAATATCAGGGTTTCGAATTCCGATATCCAACGATTTGTCTTCTACTTGTTGCAGCTATGCCGATGACTTCGAAGAACAATGTCGACGCAGAGTTCGCCTACGAGCAGGTCACATTAACCCTCTACAAGCTATCGATCCCGGATTGGTTTACGATGCCGGGGAGATTGATTATGTCAAATTCTTGTGTGGACAAGGCTATTCCGTCAAAAACATCCAGCTTATAACCGGAAACAGCAGCAGTTGTTCCGATGACACGAACGGAGCAGTGTGGGATCTGAATTACCCTTCTTTCGCATTATCTTCAACTCCAGGAACATCGATCACTCGAGTCTTTCACCGGACAGTGACTAACGTAGGCCCGGCAGTGTCAACTTACAACGCGGTCGTTAACGCTCCTCCAGGGATCGTAATCCAAGTTCAACCGAGTGTGCTTTCTTTCGAATACGTCGGCCAGACGCAAAACTTCGTCGTGACCGTTGCTGCGGAGCTCGGGAACTCGATCATCTCCGGTTCTTTGATCTGGGATGATGGTGTTCGTAAAGTGAAGAGCCCGATTGCCGCTTATGGTTCGATATTGCAATGAAAACTTCGAAGAATATCAGAGTTATCGAACAAATCATATGATTATTAGTATGCTTATTTATGTTTCATCATAATGTATGAACATGAACTTGTTTTCATGTAACTGAGGATTATGTTAACCTAATGAAATAATAAATCATTTGAGTCTGCAAGGGAAAAGTACACAAACGATCCCTCTACTATAGGATATTGCTTTATTAAATCATTCGACTATTAAAAGTTATAAAATGATCATCTGACTGTATAATGTTGTTTTGTGATCTAAGCTAGACTTTAACATGGTAACTAAGATATGATAGTCATTTGAGATTCTGAGATTAAATTTTATTATACCACAATCAGCAGGTTAACGTTCAGGATACCGTAAAATTTTTAACGAAAAATGACAAGTTTGGAAAATAATGAATAGTAAGGTAACTTTAAATATCTTAAACAACTTTCATGTTTTAAATTATTACATTATGAATAGAGGGCATTGCATTGAGAGTTACACTTATAATAGACATTTGGGTTTTTTTGTCACTCAGCCGTCATATAGTTAACGGCGTTAAAATGGGATGTTATATAGATACAAAATGTCGTTTTAGTGAAAATTTTATTTTTTTTAAACGGCATCGTTTTTAACACCATTAACTATTTTATGGCGAAGTTATCAAAAAAAGAGAGAGAGTAAATTTCAGTGCACAAAAAATCAATGTATTAAATTCAATAAGGAAATTTAAAGTTTAGTAAGTAAAATAGGAGAGAGGATAAAGTTGAATGATGAAATTTGTAATTTACACATAAATTTAATAACTTGGTATATAAACAAAATTATTTTACAAATTTTATTATTAATCTTAAAAGAAAATATTTTTTATATAAAAATATAATAGTTAATATCAAATTATAGTAACAAGCCAAGGTGACATAGGATTCTACCCTTCTTACATTTTTCTTGTCTTTTCATGTCAAATTTATCGTAATTATAACAAAATTTACTATCAAGTCTTATTTTCACTCTTATTTTAGTTATTAAAGTTAAAGTAATCATTATTATTCTTAAAGGTTATGGGTTCAAGCACCGATAACTTTATAATCACCTTAGCTTAATAAAAAATAATTGAATCTCTAAACTTTTGATCTATTCATATTTTGGTCAATACGATCTTAAATACTTAAGAGCGTAATGACTTGATATTTTTATTTAAAAATTATGAAATTGTCCAAAATTATTCTTTATTTTTGTTTTAAAAAAAACTCTAGTTTTGAATTTTCTTTGATTTTTCGATAATGAAACATCTTCTTACAAATCCTAATAGTGGAAGGTGGTGAAGGAGGAAGAGGGTCGTGTATTTGATTCAATGTTGAACATATGGTGGAAGTTATAGGTCAAAGTGATTTGGGGTTTTACGAGTTTTGAATGTTTGGACTGAATTTTATGAGTTTTAAAGTAATTTAAGTAAAATACAAATTAATGAAGTGGTAAGAGATAATGAAGTGAGTTCGCCCATATCTTAAGTAGTCGGATGAGACATCAAAGAATAATATTTATAGTGTCTGCGTGACACATAGATGAAAATTTAAAATTTTTATATATAGATGAAGAAGATAAATTCTATCATCATACGCGATTGCCATGCTATTATTTTTTTATGATTTAATTTATGAGTGATTAAAATAAAAATAAATTTAAAAGTTAATCGAATAAATTAAAATTTTCTAATGATTTTTATAAAATTTTATCTGAATTATCTCTAATGTTTTAAAATTATATATTTAGTTAATGATTTAAAATTTTATTAAATATTAAGTATTTGCATTGAATTAATTCCAATTACTAAATTCCAAAAAGAAAACATAAGCATTTAATGCAAACACTTGTTTTAAAACACTGCAGAGCAGTTTGACTTGGTCAATACTGCAGCAACACCAAGATAAAAATTAAAAGTACAATTTTGATAAATAATTAAAAATTAATGGAAAAAAAGGTATCCAAGGCCCTCCAACTTTTAAAAAAACTAATATGGACCCTATTGTTTTCTTTGTTCAATGTAGCCTTCTAACTCGTAAAAAGAACTCAACGTGACCCACCAACAGTTTCCATCATTGATCAAGATTTTGTTAATTCCTGCTGTTACTAAAAGGGTAAATCGCACCTTTCATCACTCAACTATTTTCTTCTCTTCTATTTTGGTCATTAAATTCTAAAAATTTTCAATACGAGGATATTTATCGCTATTTTATTATATGGTTAAATTTATTAAACTATTTATAATTAAAATAATGTTAAATTTCTATAAAAATAAATATTAAAAATTAAATTTATTAAATCATATTTTGAATTAGGACTAACTTGATTAAATATAAAAACTAAATATGTTATTGTATAAATTTTAAAATTATCCTGTCAGCCTCATTATCTAGAATTAAAATAAGATTAAATTGATATAATTTATAAATATTGAAAAGATAAATTTCTTAAATCATATTTTAAATCATGTCTAACATGATCTAATTATCTTTCTATTTAGTGATAAGAATAAAATCAATCACATAATCTAATCATAAATTGAAGTTTAAATATTATAATGGGGATTACATGATAATTTTAAAATTTATACAATATCACATTTAGTTTTCATATTTATACATTTAATCAGGTTATTCCTAATTTAAAATATTATTTAATAAATTTATTTCTTCATATTTATAAATTATATCAATTTAATATTATTTTAATTCTAAATAGTTCAATAAATGTAATCATTTGATAAAATAGCAGTAAATATCCTCGTATTGAAATTTTTTAAAATTTAGTGACCAAAATATAAGAGAAGATTATAATATAGGTACTAAGTGCATTATGTTTAAACCCTAAACCATATAATTTTAATTTTTTTAAATTTTAATGTTAAATCTTGAACAAAAATATTAAAATAAAATAAAAATAAACTTTAAATATAATTTAAAAATAAAAAATTTATGTACTAAAATATATTAAAATTGATAACTTTAAGTACTAAAAAAAATATAATGTACCCTTTTATTTATCAGTTTCAACGCTGTCATTGTTCCCCACCGCTGCTTCACGCTGAAGCAAAGCATGCAATCTTTCATCCTTGCTTTTCTGCTTTTACTTTTATATGTAACAAAAAGTAGTCTTATTTTATTTGGTTTAATTCCACTCAACACCCTCAAATTATTATTTATATGAAACAAAACCTAAACGTTAGGTATTGTTTTAAAAAAATGAAAATTTAGGTATTAAACTGGACCAAAACTAATAGTTTAGGTATTAAACTTGCATCTTACCTTAAATTTTTTAAAAGTATGTCTAGAGTTTAAATATGATGTTATAAATTATATTTTTTTAGGGATAGACCGAGTAGGGTTTGACGGAGTCAGAACAGAACACATGATTTTATGTCAAGGGATAAACTTATAAAATTTTAAAGTTGAGTGAACTTATATAATTTTAGTGGAGATGAAAATATATTTCTAATATAAAATACAAAGAAAATATCTAAAATATATAAGAATTTAAATTTTAGGGGGGCAACCGCCCCCCCCTCGGTTCATCACTGGGCAGGGCAATTGCCCTCTGAAAGTTTAAAGTTTTTATATAATTTAGATATTTTTTGTATTTTCTATTAATAGTCTATTTTTGTCCCTAAAATTTTATAGTTTGTTCTCATAGTGTAAAATTTTATGTCTATTCTTGAACTCTCTTAATAATAATTTTTTAATAATACTCAATTTAAATTAATCATTTAATGCAAAATGATCCCCTATTATAGGGCGATGCTTTGTTGATTCCCCCGACTATTAAAAGTTACAAAATGATCACCCTACTATTCATATGTTCCAAACTCTTAATTTTTTGTTAAAAAACTGATAGCAGTATGAACTAGACATTAACTTATTAATTGAGATATGATATTATTTGAGATTTTAAGATCATATTTTATCTATCACAGTCAACAGGTTAACGTCTAACTAAAATTTCGTCAATTTTTTAATAGAAAGTGATCAAGTTTAGAACATATAAATAATCAGGCGATCATTTTGTAATTTTTATTTGTTGAAGGACTGAATAAAGCAGTATCTTATAATCAAGGGATCATTTCGTAACTTTTAGTTGGAGACTCAATAAAATATCACTCTATAATTGGGACCATTTATATTCTTTATCGTTGGTTTTATTGATGTAGTAGTTCGTTTTTAATTGAGATAATAATATATTTAGTTTTTATTATTTATATATTTTATCAATTTAATATTACAAGTTAATTTTGGATAAATTACAAGTTTAGTACTTAAATTGTCAGTTTTAATATGTTTTAGTACCTAAACTTTTAATTTTTTCAAAATCATACGTGAAGTTTAGTTTTTTTTTATTTTAGTACCCTCCGTTCAAAAATTAATTTTTTATTTTATTTTAGTACCTCCGTTCAAAATTTATCGTTAAGTTTTGAAAAGATTGAAAGTGTAGGTACTAAAAAGGATCAAAATCGATAGTTTAAGTACTAAACACGTTAAGTTTTTAACGGTGCAATACTAAAATGAAAACTACACATTAAGTATGATTTTGAAAAAAATAAAAGTTCAAGTTATTAAATGATCAAAACTGATAGTTTAAATAGTGAATGTGTAGTTTACCTTTTAATTTTTCAAACTTGGTGGTCATAACACCAACCTAACCACATGCTTAATAAAGTTATAAACGTTTAAGTAACCAAACTAACATTTTTAAGATTACTTTATTTATTGAGAATAACTTTGTATTAAATATCATAATTTATGACTTTCAGCACATAAATTGAAGAATCTCACGGTAATAATAAAGAAATATATAATCAAATTAACCAACGTGATTTAATTCAAGTGGTAAACAATTTAATATCGTGTAGGTAATATTTTATGTTTGGGTTTTTTTATATATAAAAAATTTTCACTAAAAGAATCATCCGTTAAAATCAGATATATGACCTGAATCGATCCAAATTAATAAGACGAAACCTTGAAACTGAAAGACAAAAAAAAAATACATAATCAAATTAAAGGTTGCGTAGATATTGTGCCCACGGCTCTCTTAATGTTGATTTTAAAACATTAACTTAAAGATTTGACTCTTTTCAATATAAAAATCCTCGGTCTTAATATAACATAAAATGGGGTAAATTATAAGTTTAGTATCTGATCTATTAATTTTGTTTTATTTTAATACTTTTAATTTTTTAATAGAAAATGACGAGTTTAGAATATATGAATAGTCAGATGATTATTTTGTAATATTTAATAGTCGATGAACTCAATAAAGCAACATTTTACTATCAGAAGACCATTTTTTGTAACTTTTTATAGTTAATAAACTCAATAAAACAATGTCTTATTATCGATACATAATTTATGTACTTTACCTTTAAAAATATTAAAGAAAAAAAATAATTTTCTCACTCCTATTTTGCTCACTGGAGTCTAATTTTTTTTTCACTCCTATTTTGATCATTAAAATTTAAATAAAAAAATTAGCTGACCCTATTCTCATATGAAATGAGATGAGGGGAGGTAAAGTAGTAGACTGCCCTCAGTGCCAATTAAGAACAGCTTCTGTGAAAGACCTCTGGCAGTCAGAATTATGAATTGCCCACCGTGAAAGACCTCTGGCAGCCAGAATTATGAATTGCCCACCGTAGGACTCGATCCCACAACCACAAAATTAAGAGCCTTACGCTCTACCAACTGAGCTGGACGGGCAAGTCTGGTTATTAAAATTTAAATCTTTTAGTTTAATTACTTAATTTTCAAATTGCTCTTAATCTAATCACTCTAACTTTTAAATTTAATTTTTTTATTTTAATTATATATTAATAAAATAATAATTAAAATGTCATGTCAAAAAATTATGAATAAAATAAATTAAGTGATTAAAACGATAGCAATTTGATAGTTGAGTAATTAAATTGAAAATTTTTAAACTTTAGTGACCAAATAAGATAAACAATCTACAATCATCACAACTCAAAGGTTACTACAAAGATTAGTTTCAATAATTAGTCTTACAAAGAAGTATTAATTGAATCAATGAACAACCTATTCCCATATATAATGGAGTGAGGGGAGGTAGGATAGTAGACTACCTCCAACGTCAGGTTGAGAGCAGCTTCACTGGGAGACCTCCAGTATTATGAATTGCCTACCGTGGGACTCGATCTCACGACCACAAGGTTGCCTTGCACTAGTGTAAAAATATGGTTAGAGCAAATCTTATTCTCGTCGAATTTTCATTTACAGAGCTATCAATTGGCTTCAATGGTTCTCTGGAAGCTGGGAAATGAATCAAGTGAGTAGCAATGTGTGTGTGAGGAAATATTACATGACAATGTGAATCAAATTTGTACATGTTTCTTTCTTTCTCCCTCTCTTGGCCAATGTTTTACCTTTTCTTTTTACACCGGAGCGGTCGGAACCGTAGTCGCGACTCCGTTTCCATCTGATTCCTTGTCTGTGATCCTCAAAGTCCCAGGTTGAGGTTTGCCTTGTGGTTTAGCTTGATGCTGAGACCAGTGTGCATGTGCAGCCAAGACCCTGTCCAAGAGTTCCTGCGGTACCGGCTGCCCTCGTCGTTGCTGCGGGGAGATTTTCGCCGTGTGAACCAATGTTTTCCATTTATCCTGCAGGTGGTATCGGCGTGTTATTAGCACCATTCGATACGAATAAAACCGACAAGATATACCCACGGCATAAGACTTGTTACATCGATACATCCCAGAAATTAGATTACTTTCTCGAACTAATGCTTGTTGTTCAAGTACAATACCTTCAAATCCACGTAAGTTCGATGATCGGCATTCTCGAAAGCTCGCAATTTAATATCGCGCCACCTACAGAAAACCCGATGAATTTAGTTTTAGAAACTCAACATCTTTATAAGCATGCATTCTCTTCAAGTATGTGATGACACACCTTCCAGTACCAAGCTCTTCAACTGCCTGTACCAATGCTTCTACTTCTAAGACTGAAAACGGCCTCCTAGTTCGACGCTGTGCAAGCTCGGGTTTTCGAGCTTTCGGGCTGGCAGGGATGACGGACAGTGCCTCGGCATTCATTGCTGGAACAGGAACTAAAGCTCTTAACTCCGACAGACTTTGACCAGTTAGAGCGTCAGTTAGGGAGGAAACCGGTTCGTGATTAGTATCCACAGGATGTGCTGAATTGGTCAGTAAAAGCGGGTGAGATGCGGCATTGGAAATCCCTGTATCTACTACCAGAGTGGCTGGAAATCTGGAAATCAGATGCTTGTTACTCAAACTATCAAAGGTATAGGTAAATCACAATGTATATAAATGAAATAAAATCACAACATTCTATATTGAAGCATCGAAATCACCTTGTTAAAGTTTCAGGAGCTTTATCACATGATATCGGAAGGGACGCTTCTTCAGAACACACAGGCGGAGGAGCTTTTGTAGGACCAGGCTCCAACGTGAAACCAATAGAATCCAGATTATCTTCACAGGAAATACCAGTCTGCGATAGAGTTCGGTTATCATCTCTCACTTTCTTCCCTTCAAGAAGTACCCCGACACGGATTCCACCTCCAAGTAAGGCAGTCACCGCCTCGAAAACAGTCCTCTGCACGTATTTAAGTAACATCGGTGGTAAAAAGTGTTAGAAACTATTCGTTAATTAAATAAAACTATATTCGTCGACGAAAAAATAACACAGCACTTCCATACCTTCAGTGAACCGACTGTTGTACTTTCTGGAACCTCGATATAAAGTTCCGGAATTCTAAACGACTTAATGCTGAATCTCACTGTATAAGAACAACACTCAAATAAGACATTCTCCAAAACAACAGTAAAAACGTCAACGATTTACAAACAACAGTCCGTAAAAATTATCCGTACCGTGAGAATCCTTGCACTGGTGGGATGCTTTGTTACCTGTAAGCAAGGGGGGTATCCGACATGCTACGTGAGCAAAATAAAGTAGTTTAGCAAGACTAGTTAAATCTTGATCTTGAAATCCGTAAACCATAAAATACGAATAAGGTAAATGAAGAAGGGAAGCACCTCCATGCGACATCGAAGCAGAACTACCCTTGTCTCCATCCACAACCTTCTGCGGTGAATTACAAACACTTTCACTACTGATTCCACCATCAGAAGTTACTATCGAGCTACGGTCAAAGAGTTTCCTCCTTTTGTAGAGCACGTCGTATTGATATCTGTCGTGATTATAGTAGGCCTTCCGCTTATGATACAGAGGCTTCATTCCTCCATCTAGGAAAACACAAAAAACGAAATCCATAAAGAAATGTTTATGAAGTTCGAAGTAAGATGTAAACCATGCAATGAACACTACTCACCAGCTTTACAATGATCAGAATCCTTCAACTTAGGACCAACTTTCCAATACTTGGATGCCAGCAACTTCCTTATCCTTCGATCTCCAATTCGTGACGGAGGCCTCGAAGCCTTAAATCTATATCTAAGTCCATTAAATCTAGAAAAGTTTTCGTCATCATCTTTACTACCAAACTTAATATTATTCCTATGTCTTGAAAAAGAAGCATTAGGAATGCGGTCTTTCCAGGACGCTCGTTTAGAATTAACGGGTTCAACATGATCTTTCAAGGGGCAAGTATTAGCAATACTCGACTTCCCGATGTCCAAACCCTTACCATTTCTCTCTTGCTTAAACCCACTCCCAGTTTTACCATCACAGAAATCCCCGAGATCAGGGGTGCATAGATCCCTGTCACCACAAAAATTTTCATAGGCTGCTGCATTTCCGTTGCGAATCATAGACTTCACATCGCCACTTTTTTGCTTCGAGCAAGCAGGCCGTGCCTTGATCAAACCACGATCCAAAATGGCATCATTTCCAGAAGGTTTAAATCCCTTCACATTGTCACTGTTTTCGGTAGTCGACTCAGATACTTCACAGCTTCCTTGCTCAACACATTCGGTTTTCAACGTTTTATCATCATCGGAATGAATTTCCTGTTTAACAACATCTTTACCTATAGAAACACGATCATGTCCTTCCGACGCATTGATGCAAGCCGCACTCTCGCTCTCCTGCAACAACTTCCCGGCTAAAGAAGCTAACAATTCAAATGCACAAATCTGACTGTCATCGACATCCCGCCTACTCCGATACCTCCTCTGCAACCGACACAACAACCATCGACGTATTCATCAAGTTAGATCAAAATTCAACATGATCAAACCTACCAAATGACCAAGAAAAGAACTAAACATACCCGATTCGATCGAGGGGCACGAGGCACGATCGGGACATCAAAGGTATCGAATCCGTAATCTAATCTCTTCTTAAACACCATATCTCAGGCTAACCGGCATGTAAAGTTACAAATTCACTGCATATAAACAAATCAAACATATATCAGAATAATTTCATAGATAAAACCAAAACAAAACCTTATAATTAGAAAGAAAAAAAACCCCAGAAAATTACAGATCCAAGAGAGAAGAATATAGTTGCGTAACTTTGATAAAAAAAAATTATATTTCCACAGTGCAATTTAAATTTGATTGGAAATCTTAAAGTCAAACAAGAATCGAAACCATTAAACAAAAGAGGGTTCGAATTTATTCTTCTTATTTTTCTTCATTTTCTTAAATAAGAAGTATAAACTAAAATCAAAATCCCATAAACCTCCAAATTCACCAGAAATTCTAAAATTTTCCGTCAAAATTTCCGAAACAAAAAGTGAAAAGAAAAACCCGGGTCAGATCTCGACCCAAACCGCAGCTATAATCGAAATTCACTTGTTTAAAAATCATTACGCGTCGTAATTCAGCATAATTCAACACAAAAAACATAAAAAAATGAAAAGAAATCCAACAATTCAAGTACAGAAACAATCGGAAATTCATGATGCAATAAGAAAAGAAACTCGCCTTTCAAACTGAAACGATCTTCTGTTTCTTAAAAACACAACATATATTCAAATGTACAGAAAACAATTGAAAAAAATGAAGATTTTGCCGAGAAAATTCCTTGAGGAACAATGATCGGAGAAATCAAACAAATCCAACTGAAAATCAAATAAAATTCAATGAAAAGAGGATCAAATTTTTCTTCTTTTGTCAAGTTTACTTTTTCTTGTGGAAGAACAAATATTTATACAAAAACAGAGAAATCACCATGAAATAAACTCTATATATAAAAGTATAATAAAAGAAGAGAAAGAGAGCTCTTAAACCCCAAAATATGATAATTATGGGTAAAGTACATTATATGTCATCAAACTATTGTTAACTAATTATTTTGGATCATTGAACTTTTAAAAATTTCAAATAAAACATTTTAAACTATTAAACTTTTTTGTAAAATTTAGGCAAAATTTAATGATAATTTTATATAATTATATAAATTAAATTAATATTTGATAATATTTTGATTAGAGTAATGAAAATTATGTAATTTTTGAAATTTTAATGATCAAAATGATCATTTGAGCATAGTTTATTGACTTATTGTATACTTTATCCGATAATTATTGACCACAAAACCGGACTGGCCAGTGGATTGGAGGGGTTTACCGGTAATAGACGGTAATTAAAACCTCTCGCTTTGAGCTGTCCTTAACCCCTTCTATCTTTCTGAAAACAGATAAGTGACGCCACGTGCAAGCAAACTGTGATTCTTAGATTTATTTTTTATTTTATCAATATTTATTGGGATAAGAAAAATAAATATTATTTTTATTGGGTATTTATTTGGAGCAGGTGTTTTCATTTTTTCGTTTCATGGACTCGTTTTCTCATTGGTTTTTTAGCCCCATTTTATTCATATTAGTCCATTTGTTACTTATTTATTAAAGTAGATAACTAATTATTTGTGATGAAATTATTCAAAAAAATTATTTCAAATTAATTTAATTTTTGAGTGGTGTGATACATGTTTAAACGATATTTTTTTGAATTAATCACTTATATACAATATATTGACCGACTAATCCAGATCGAGTACTATAGAGGCGCGGGCGACCCTCCCAACCCAGTTTGCTCCATTCGTAAACGCCAGGATTCGAAACTCTGACCTTGCTTAAGGGACCTAGTGCCTCTTAAACGATACTTTAATACCTCATGTACTTTAATAAGGTTATGTTTTGTTGAGTTTTTCGATTATTAAAAGTTATAAAAGTGTCTTCAATTATAGGATATTGTTTTGTTCAGTTTCCTGACTATTAAAAGTAATAAAATGATCACTCGACTATTCATATGCTATAAAATTCATCTTTTTCTATTAAAATTGATGATTGTATGGGTTATAAGTTAACTTATTGAATCAGATATGATAAAGTTGTATTTTAATGATGTCTATTGGTACCGTCGTAGCTTTCAGACACCAACTCGACTACATAATATAAAAGGAGAGTCGATCTACAAAATACAACTCAACAATTTTGTGATAGGATCTTATCATATTCTAGCCAGCATGTTAATGTTTAGCTCAGCGGTCACCAATTATTTAACAAAAAAATGATGAATTTGGAACATATGTATAGTCGGGTGACCATTTTATAACTTTAAATAGTTGAGGGACTCAACAAAATAATGTCCTATAATCGAAGGACCATTTGTGTACTTTACCCTATTTTTCAAATAAATTATTTGACTTTTTTTTTGCCATCTCTGTTCTCAATGATTATGATTTATTTTTACGGATCTGAATCAAACCACGTTGCAAACCTAATTTTAATAGGTGAGTATCTCGATAAGGATTTTTTACATATGCAAGGTCTGGAACTTGAAATCTACTTACGAGATATTAATTTGCTTACCACTTAAACTAACTCTTTTAACGTAAAATTATTCAACTCATATAATTTTATTGATATTTCATTAATAGAAAATTAATTTATCGTTGTAACTTATTATTTTTATTTTATGATTTATATTTGAAGATAGTGGTATTTAATAATGATAATAAATCTCAACAAATCACACTATAAAATAAAAGGATAAACTATCGGTTTTTTGTCTATTTTAGTATTTAAACTTTTAATTTTTAAAAAATCATATCTAACGTCTAATTTTTATATCATGTTAGTACTCCGTCATTAAAAACTTGACGTGTTTAGTACCTAAACTATTAATTTTGATATGTTTTAGCACATAAACTTTCAAAACGATTAGTTTTTATGGATGGATACTAAACTATTAGTTTTCAAAACTTAACGTTAAATTTGAACGGGATATTAAAATGAAACAAAAACTAAAGTTTATATGGCGGAATACTAAAATGAAACAAAATATAAACTGTAAGTATGATTTTGAAAAAATTTGAAAGTTTGAGTACTGAAACGAATCAAAACTTATAGTTTAGACACTAAACGCATAATTTACTCAAAATAAAATAAAAATACACACACTTGACTTCCTAAGGCTTTGTATTATTTGAGTTTCTATATAAGTAACTATTTTTAATTATATGTAAGTAAATGGTTGATTAAATTTAATTCAATTGATAAAATACATACGAAGACGTGAGTTATAACATGTTTAAACACTTAAAATCTTTAGATTTATGAGTAAAAAAATCCAAATAATATATATATGGCTTAAGGTTCATTTTTGTCCCTGTAGTAGACTCAATTTATCACTTTCGTCTCTATCGTGTTTTCATATCAATTTTGCCTCCGAAGTTACTCAATCGTATCATTTTATATCCTACATCTGACTTAAAACCCTAAATTATAAACCCTCAATTATAGTTTAGGGTTTAAGGTTTAGAGATTATGATATTATGATTTAGAGTTTAGGGTTTATATTTTAGGGTTTTAAATTAGGATAGGTATAAAATGATGCAATTGAGCAACTTCGATGGCTAAATTGATGCGAAAATATGATATGGGCGAAAGTGATAAATTGAATCTACTACAAGAGCGAAATTTACCCCTTTTGTCTATATATATTATATAAAATTGTTTCAAAAAATTATGAACAGGCTCTCACTTTAAATAAAGTTTTAATTAAAGTAAAATTATTTTAACACACTTGAAAAGTAAAATAATTTTTAAGACTATTCTTTTATTTACAATTGTATGTGATTATACTTGTAACTCGTTAACTAATTTAGTATAATAATTTTTAAATAATTTAAATATTCCATTTGTCTTAGTTGCATCTTTTAAAATAATTATTGTATATATTATTTTAAAAATACTTTAATAATTGTTTTTCTTCTGCAATTTCTTTTTGAGAAAATCGCCTCAGTGACCAAAAAAAAGTTATAATATACGATTTTAACCAACTTTTTTTGGATTTGCCAAAATGACCAACAAATTCGCAACGCGAAATAAAAATCGCAACGCGATCCCCAGAATCGCAAATCAGTTTCCAGAATCGCAACGCGATTCTTGAAAATCGCGATGCGATAGTACAAATTCGCATTGCGATTTTCCATAATCGCAACGCGAATATGAAAATCGCAACGCGAACACATAAATCGCAACGCGTATCCGTAAATCGCAACGCGTATGGGTAAATCGCAATGCGTATCCGTATATCGCAACGCGTATCCGTAAATCGCAACGCGTATCCGTAAACCGCAACGTGTATCCGTAAATCGCAACGCGTATCCGTAAATCGCAATGCGTATCCGTAAATCGCAACGCGTATCCGTAAATCGCAACGATAATCCGTAAATCGCAACGCGTATCCGTAAATCGCAACGATAATCCGTAAATCGCAACGAGAATCTGTAAATCGCAACGATAATCCGTAAATCGCAACGAGAATCTGTAAATCACAACACTGAAATTTTGGGTATATAACACTGAAATCATAAACTAAATCCCTAAATCGCAACTCATTCCATCTCCATCTATCACTCTCTCCGGCGACATCCGTTCCTATATCCAACGACATCCTTCCCAATCCGGCAACAGGTTTTAGTTTCGCAGCTCGTCTGTTTAGTAAATTAATTTACAACCATGAAATCATCTAATGTTGATCATGTTTGGATAGATTTGTGTTTTGGAGGGTCATGGGATAATGTTCATGGTGTTTTACAATATGCCTTTACCCATGAATCTTCAACTAAAATTGTCTTTACAAAAGTTAACTTATGAAACTCTAATGCTACGTGTTTCAAATAAATTGAATTTAGAGCCCCTAAGTGGATTTAGGCTATCTTATCAGAGAAATGGTAAAGTTTATTTGTTAACCGACAATGAAGATGTTGAACGATTCATTGCTTACATTAGTGTTTCACAAGATGATGTTACATTGTATGTTGTTGAACCTAGAAGTAGTATTGTTGGGTCAGTAGCGGGTAGTAATCAACTAAGTTTTTCTCAAAACCCACAACCTTTCTCTAATCCAAATCCCAATCAACTTTCAGCACCAAATTCCGGTTTTCGTATTGACCAGTTAGACGATGATGAGCCAACAGAAAAAATTGTGAGTACTAGTCAGTATTCGAAATTTGTTCTTGGTCAATATCCGGACTTTGATATTGGTCAATACACGGATTTTGATGATGTTTCAGAAGAAGAAACAGACCATGCGTGTAATGATATTGATATTGGTCAATACCCGAATTTTGATGATGAAACAGCCGTTGCCGAAGAATGTAATGTTGATGATAATGAGGAGGAAGTTACGACTGTGAATGAACATGTTGAACATCCATTCTGTAATTCATATAATCCTGAAGAAGAAAAAGAAGAAGAAAAAGTCCCCGAAGAAAAGAAAATGCCACGGGCGTATAACTGGAATATGCCAGAATTACTTCAGATACCGGAAGAAGAGTTGATAAAGAAAGCAGTTGATTGTTACACAAAAGTTATTCGTATCAAGAAAGATGATTGTTTTGATACAAAGGAAGACTTGAAGATAGCTTTATATACGAAATGTGTGGAAGATGGCTATCAACTAAAAGTTAACAAATCAAGCAAAGATCGTTTCGAAACAAGGTATATGATTGACAAAAACTGTACGTGGCGTATGATTGCAAAGAGAATAAAAGATTGCAAAAATGTTTCAAGTTAGGACTTTTATTGATAAACATACATGTTCAAGAACCCAAGTTTTTCCTCACCATAGACAGGCAAACAAAAAGGTGTTGGGTGGTTTTCTGGCTGAGTTAATGTTTTTGAATGGCAGGGTATATCGGGGACATGAAATTATGACTGACATGAATGCTCGGTTCAAGATTAGTATCATATTCTCAAGCTTGGAGAGCCAAATGTTATGCCTTGGAATTGTTGAGGGGGTCGCCAGAAGCATCGTTTGCCCAACTGCCGGCTTATTGTCACAATTTAAAGCTGAAAAATCCTGGGTCGGTAACTCATATCAAAACAGATAGAGATGGACGCTTTGAGTTGCTGTTTATCGCCATTGGTGCTACGGTTAGTAAATCATATAATTTTGTTGACTCATTTTTGTTAGTTACATGCATTTCACATTTAAATGATTATATTTCTTGTGTATATTATTTTGTAGATTCGTTCGTTTATTACTTGCATGCGCCCAGTTTTATAGTTGACGGAGCACATTTGAAAGGTCGATACCTTGGAGTAAACTTATTAGCAGTAGCCATGGATGCTAACAATGGGATATTGCCAATAGCTTACGGGGTTGGCAAATCTGAAACCTCTGATTCATGGACATGGTTTATGGGGCATCTTAGGGATTGCATAGGTCCTATTAGCAATCTGACAATCATATCCGATAGGGCAAACTCAATTGACAACGCTGTTAGAAGGTGTTTCCCAGATGCTTTTCATGGACTTTGTGGTGTTCATTTGTATAGAAATCTAAAATCAAGGTCTGCTGGTATAAAAAAGCACAAATGGACATACTGGAAGGCTGTAAAAGCTTATCGGGAAGTGGATTTCAATAAGCATATAAATTGTTTAAGACGTGTTTTGCCTCAGTGTGCTCAAACACTAGAAGATGTCGGGTTTGAAAGATGGTCAAGAGTACATCAACTTGGAGCAAGATATGGTTTCATGACGTCTAATAGTGCAAAATCAATCAACGCTCTAAGTCGTCATTCCCGGAAATTACCCATTACTATGTTAATGGAGTTTTTTTCGAGCCTCTATTCAACAGTGGTACTACAAGAAAAGAAACCATGCAGGTATTATTTCTTTGAATTCGTAAACTTATCATTTATTTATATATTACTATATTGTTTGAACCATGTTCAAACACTTGTTTCAAGTACTGGATAATAACTTAATGGGCTAGTCGATCTAAATGCAAAGACGTGTAGTTGTATGAAATGGCAAACATCTGGTTATCCGTGTGGCCATGTTATAAAGTTGCTCTTCATTTAAACCAAGATGATTCAAGCGCATACGCTATGGATTGCTACACTACAGAAGTTTATCGACAGACTTATGCCGAGATTGTCTACCCTATTCCACATCCTTCTGAGTGGGACATACCAGATGACTTACAACAGTTTTGCCACCATGGACAGAAGGCTACCTGGCCGACCAAAAGTCACGATCGTATACCGTCTAAGGGTGAAGAGAAGAAGAGATCGACATGTAGTCGGTGCAAGGAAAGTGGTCATACAAGGTTGACATGTGGATCACCAGTGCCATCAAATCATCTTTTCCTCTACCAAAATATGGATCCTCATCAAAATCCAAAGCTCATATGGTGTCAAGCAAAAGGCAATCATCTTTAAAATCCCAATCACGATTGGCTTCACCTTTTGAGACTGTTAACTTAGGTGATTTTTAAATGCAACGTTGTATTATGTGGATTTTATGTGTGAACTTTTAAACATTTTCAGTTGAATTAATGACTCAGGCCAACCATTTTGACTTAACCAACTCTTGTTATTCAGTTGTTATCACTATTAGGCATGCATTTGACTATCGCAACACGGAAAATACAATCGCAACGCGAAATGAAAATCCCAACATGAAAATCGCAATGCGGAAATGAAAATCGCAACGAGAGAATCGCAATGCGAAATGAAAATCGCAATGCGAAATGAAAATCGCAACGAGAATCGCAATGCGAAATGAAAATCGCAATGCGAAATGAAAATCGCAACGACAGAATCGCAATGCGAAATGAAAATCGCAATGCGAAATGAAATCGCAATGCGAAATGAAAATCGCAATGCGAAATGAAATCGCAACGAAAGAATCGCAATGCGAAATGAAAATCGCAATGCGAAATGAAATCGCAACGAGATAATCGCAATGCGAAATTATAAACGCATTGCGATTTTCATTTCCGCATTGCGATTTTCATTTCGCATTGCGATTCTCTCGTTGCGATTTTCATTTCGCATTGCGATTTTCATTTCGCATTGCGATAGTCATTTTTGACTTCAACATAATGCAGATTGAAATCAACAAATCAACCATTACATTTCAATCAATTAAACAAGCACAAATAAGATTATGTTCGCATCAATTACACAAATCAACTTTTACAAATCATCTTTTACAAATCAATTAAACAATCAAAAATAAGCAATAATTCTTATTTCCGATCATCTACTATTGAATCAACTTTTACAAATCAATTAAACAATCAAAAAACAATCAATTAAACTATTGAATCAACTTTTGCAGCTCGACATCATTTTCACGCAGTTCACTTCTGAGATTAACCTGCAGAAACCAAACATTTGTTCAAACAACACTTTCTACACATCTAAAACCTACAAACAGCAAATTATTGAATTCTAGTTACTTAACCAAACATTTTCATTTATAAGTATATAAACTTACCAATTGTTTATGACATTTTTATAACGCGGATGCAGGTAGGCAGCGTCTCGTATATAGATTTAGCCATATAATGCCGAAACCACAAGCCTACTGCAGCTTTACTCTATCGGTGGGAGGTAGATACTTGATGCTTCCCGTCGTCAAACGCTCCAACGCCAAGCATACGAGAGGACCACAATCTCCTCTGGCTCCGCTCGTTTGTTTGGCGCGGTCTCGTCTCTAATAACTGTAATATTGAGCTTCTTTGGCTTCTTGTTTCCAGAACGAGTCCAATAATTGATCGCATCCAAGAATTTAGCCAAATGAGAGCTCCATCCCTTAATAACATCTCTTAAATCAGCCAATGATATGTAATTTATCATGCTGTCATACACTATTGTCTTAAGGGATGGGAGCTGAAGCTCGACGAGAATCCAATGTTTACGTTCCAAAACAGGGATAAACACCTGCAATCATAAGTAATAATTCATTCATTTGCGCACTTATTTCACAAAACCTTTAAACTCAATCTAAAATAAATACTAACCTTATCGACCTCCCACCATGCAGGATAAAGTTTAGCTTGTCCATTGCCCAAATCAAATGATTCATCTCGTGCATTCTTCAAGTGAACGCGTGAAAAGACGTCGCATTATTGTATATCGTATATTTTTATTTTTCTTAAGTTTTCTTATTATTAGAAGACGTGTCACCCACGCATCGATATGCTGTTTTACAAAAAACATATATTAGTGACTTACATAAATTTAAAAAAAAATTAATCAAATTGAAATATAAGAAAATATAAGACTTAACCCGAAAGCCATTGTCTTCGACCCCTAATAATACGCCCCACCAAGGCCGTTCAAGCAACAAAAAGATATCATCGGTGAGCTTGCATATGTCAGTGAAACACCCCTTGCTCCGCTCATGTAGATAAAAATCACTGCGGTCTTAGCCCAAAGGGTGTATCCAAAATTGTGTCCGGTAGTTGTTCCCTCTCCTCTTCAGATACCGGTATGGTACTGGCCGGTAACTCATACGAGAGCCAACTTGAATCCATCATGTCCGGCACGTCAGAGGGTTTCTCAAGAAGCCTACATATGACGCCATGTGAATCGGGCTCTTGAATGGTGGGGAGGGACCTCTTCAATGATGACAGTGGCCTCTTGAACGGTGGAGGGGACTCTCGAGGAATGATATGGGGGGCCTCTTAGCACGTGCACGCTGTCTGATGCGTGAACTCCGTCGTGCAAGCATAACCCGACGTAAAGCATCCACTCTATCGGGCCGCTAAATAATTAAATACAAAAATCAGTAAATAAACAGACATGATATTTAAACAGTGAAAACAAAGACAATGTTTCAAACTTGCATTGTATTCACCCAAGTCATTATTCTATCATAGTTCACAAAATGCATCAGATAACAAAGAAAAATATGTTTCAAACTAATACCCTGAAGTTAGTATTTGTCTTTGTTTTGTCTATTGGTTGAAGTAATGCAATCCATTCAAGTTTCAATTTGCAGAAGAAGAAATAGTTTACTTTCGCAACATTCTATCATAGTTCACAAAATGCATCAGATAACAAGAAAATATGTTTCAAACTAATACCCTGAAGTTAGTATTTGTCTTTGTTTTGTCTATTGGTTGAAGTAATGCAATCCATTCAAGTTTCAATTTGCAAAGAAGAATAGTTTTACTTTCGCACACGAAACTTAAAATCGCAACGCGAAACCAAAATCGCAACGCGAAATGAAAATCGCAACGACAGAATCGCAATGCGAAATGAAAATCGCAACGAAGAATCGCAACGCGAAATGAAAATCGCAATGCGATTTTGGTTTCGCGTTGCGATTCTGTCGTTGCGATTTTCATTTCGCGTTGCGATTTTGGTTTCGCGTTGCGATTTTAAGTTTCGTGTTGCGAAGTAAACTATTTCTTCTTCTGCAAATTGAAACTTGAATGGATAAATTTACTTCAACCAAAAGACAAAACAAGACAAATACTATTTCACAGTGTTAAAGAATACCAGTTTAGCATAATTGGCAGCAACCGAACAAATTTACTTTCAACCAAAAGACAAAACAAAGACAATACTATTTCACAGTGTTAAAGAATACACAGTTTAGCAATTGGCAGCAACCGAACAAATTTACTTCAACCAAAAAACAAAACAAAGACAAATACTATTTCACAGTGTTAAAGAATACACAGTTTAGCATAATTGGCAGCAACCGAACAAATTTACTTTCAACCAAAAGACAAAACAAGACAAATACTATTTCACAGTGTTAAAGAATACACAGTTTAGCAGAATTGGCAGCAACCGAACAAATTTACTTTCAACCAAAAGACAAAACAAAGACAAATACTATTTCACAGTGTTAAAGAATACACAGTTTAGCAGAATGGCAGCAACCGAACAAATTTACTTTCAACCAAAAGACAAAACAAGACAAATATATTTCACAGTGTTAAAGAATACACAGTTTAGCAGAATTGGCAGCAACCGAACAAATTTACTTTCACCAAAAGACAAAACAAAGACAATACTATTTCACAGTGTTAAAGAATACACAGTTTAGCAGAATTGGCAGCAACCGAATAAATTTACTAGCAATCTAAGTGAAATGGCTAATCTAAGTGAAATTACGAGTAATTTATCATTAAGTTAAATATGGAAAATCTTAAACTTACCTCGTTGCGTAGAGTATGAACCTCATTCTGCAACGATACTATCATCTCACGTAGAGCGGCAACCTCACCACTTAAAGTTGACACCTCCACACGCCATGCACCATCGTTATCGCGTAGAGTACCGATCTCCTCACGCAAGGCATTGACCTCATAACTTCCCTAACTCCCTTGACTCATCCCGTTGAGGTGGAGTGGAGAACAGGGAGATAGGAGTCGTGGCATCTTTGCCGGTCGCCTATCATGAGTGATGGTGGAGAAGGCTCGATGATGTGACGGGATAGGTGATGGCTCTCGTTCTAGAGATGTATATCGGTCGATCGGGTGATGGCTCTAGGTGAGGTGATGGCTCTCGAATTGGAGGAAGTGGATGCTGCTCATCATCCGTGCCATCAAAAAAATTCTGACTAGCTTGCCACCAATCAGTGGCAAGCTCTTCCTCCGTGGGTGTCAGTCTTTGTAATGGAATGTTGGCCTCCTAAAATATAAAACTCAAACAAAGTTAAACGTCTACTATTAATAACTTGTTTATATTATATGAAAGTATTTGTGTTAACTTACATTATTTATTGTGGCATATGGTATTAAGTCTTCCCAATCCAACAGAGTTTTCCTCTTCCAGGAAATAGCCCTGGGAATATCATTTGACGTTTTTATTGCATATGTACGCATGCTGGGAAAGCCTCGAATATCCAAATCTACAAACAATATAATAACAAATTAGTAATTGTTAATAATTAATTATAATTTTAGAAACATTATATAGAAATTTCTTACCTTAAAGGCCCAAACAAAGCCTGACAAAGTGTATTTGGACCCATCGCCCCGCAAACTTTTGCGGTCATCAAAGGCAGACGACAACTTAGTCCAGGTAGCTTTCCATATACAACCCCACGAAACAGATTCCATGCATTCAGTCCTCTACCAATATTATTAGCTCCCGATGAATAGGTTGTCGGCCTCTCTGCCTAAAAAGCCGCATACACAAGTAGTAGAAGGCATACTCGGACAACATCGACGTCTTCCATCCGAGTGAAACCAGCTTTCTTATTAAATAATTTTTTCAGGTCGTCGACATGTAGGTTCGGCTTCTCCATTGACTCATCCGAAAACCCGGATAACCATGATGGGCGGGCGATATGACGATGTACCGGCCTACATCATCGTGTCCGAATCGTAGACCAGTGATTAAGCAGAACTCCTTCCGCCCAAAGCAAGTATACGCTGGTGGAAAATGAAACCATATCTCTTCCTCACCACGTTGTATACTGTCGGGTAGATTTGATGTCATGGTCTGAAGCCACAAATGGGTCAAATTAGCATCTCCACCCGGATGCTGTACTCTCAGCCATGGCCCGAAGCAGGTTTCCTCAAACAATTGTCTTTGAGCAGGTGAAAGCTTCTTTGCAATTGTAGTGGCCAGGCTGACTTTATTTCTCAAGGTCAATTGAGCCGAAAAAAATTTCTACAAAAACAATAAACATACCAAGTTAGATATACCAAAAACTACACTGTGAAGATATACCAAAACAATAACATAAAAGTAGTAGTTTATTCTTGAAACTAAAATTTGCAACAAGTTTTGTCTTTGTTGAAATGAAAATCGCAACGAGAGAATCGCAACGCGAGATGACAATCGCAACGAGAGAATCGCAACGCGAAATGAAATCGCAACGAGAGAATCGCAACGCGAAATGAAAATCGCAATGCGATTTTGGTTTCGCGTTGCGATTCTCTCGTTGCGATTTTCATTTCGCGTTGCGATTCTCTCGTTGCGACAGTCATCTCTCGTTGCGATTTTCATTTATCTCGTTGCGACTCTTCTGCAAATTGAAACTTGAATGGATTGCATTACTTCAACCAAAAGACAGAACAAAGACAAAGACAAATACTAACTTGAAAATCGCAACGAGAGAATAGCAACGCGAAATGAAAATCGCAACGACAGAATCGTAACGCGAAATGAAATCTAAGTGAAATGTTAATCTATTGAAATGACCAGTAAACTTATCATCAGTTTCAATATGAAAAACCTACAATAATGCAAACATTTCAAAATAAAATAATTAAAAAAACTAACCCTCGAGGTTGATTTTCCATTTCTGAATATTGTGAGGGATTTCTGACCGTGAATGGTTGTGAGGGATTTCGCCGGAGATGGGGACGGAATCTTCGGAGATGGGGACGGATTTCTTCGCCGTAGAGTGAGAGATGGAGATGGGACTGAGTTGTGATTTTAGGTTTTAGGTTATGAGTTGCGATTACGGGATTTTGTCTTAATTCTTTTGTAATTTGAAAATAAAATACGCGTAGCGATTATAATGGGCGCTTTAAATATCGCGTTGCGATTTACGGATACGCGTTGCGATTTTATGTATTATCGTTGCGATTTACGGATACGCGTTGCGATATACGGATACGCATTGCGATTTACCCATACGCGTTGCGATTTACGGATACACGTTGCGATTTACGGATACGCGTTGCGATTTATGTGTTCGCGTTGCGATTTTCATATTCGCGTTGCGATTATGGAAAATCGCAATGCGAATTTGTACTATCGCATCGCGATTTTCAAGAATCGCGTTGCGATTTTGGAAACTGATTTGCGATTCTGGAAACTGATTTGCGATTCTGAGGATCGCGTTGCGATTTTTATTTCGCGTTGCGATTTTGTTGGTCATTTTGGCAAATCCAAAAAAAGTTGGTTAAAATCGTATATTATAATTTTTTTTTGGTCACTGAGGCGATTTTCTTTTTCTTTTTTATGTGGCTTCAAAATTTAAGTATAAAATAAAACAAATTCCTTCAGCGTATCGAAAAACGAGTGGATCAGAAAGAAAAGTAAGGAATTGACGTATATCAAAAAGCGTATTTGATTGTGGATATCAACGGTTACCAGGGTGCCAAATGGAAATTGGACAGTAAAAGTTGATGCTGATTTGGACACGTGTCATTGAATGGGTCAATTGATTCAGATAAGAGGATTGGGTCATTTGGTGTGGTTGGGGATTTCGGTTACGTTTGGTTGGCTGCCCTTAATTTTATTTAACCTTAGACGCCATTATTTTAGGGTATATTAATGAAATGCTTCCTCGCCAAAATAGGGCATTGGAAAGAAAAAAAAATTCCTAGAGAACTCTCATCAAATTATTTCTTGAATTAGGGTATTTTTTATAGTCTAAAGGCAAAAACGCATGGTAAATTATGCGATTTCATTTTTTCATTCCATACGTCTTTAACTTTGTAGAGCAAAAAAAAATTAGGTGAAGACGCGGGGTAATCTTAGAGTCTTCTCCAAGTTAATGTTTAAAACACCATAGTCTGGGAAATAATTACTTAAGTGGACTATACAAAAACGCATGTTGAGGAATTTTTTTTCAACACATTATCATCCATTTACCCGGATATAAAATATTATAGATATTTATCGACTAATTAGTTGAGTTCTCGAACTATTAAAAATTACAAAAATATAATATGATTATTCATATATTTTGAAGTCGTTCTTTTTCGTTAAAATAAACGATTTTCTAAGGTAGATGTTAAACTATTGACTGTGATATGATAAAATTTGATCTCAGAATCTTAAATGACTATACAACTCAAACATTTATAAGATAAGATTTTCATGTATCCTAGTCAACAACATGTTAATGTTCAACTTAAACAATTATTAATTTTTAACGGAAAATAACAAGTTTTGAATATATAAATAGTCGGATGATCATTTTATAACTTTTAATAGTCAGTGAACTTATAAAGGATCGTTCTATAGTCGAAAGATCATTTTGTAACTGTCGTGGCCGTCTTTCAGGTGGGCCTAAAATTGGGCTTTGGCTTTAATAGAATGGTTAGAGTCGCTACCGATCATTTTAAAACATTTAGGTAGATTAGAAACCATCTTACCTGATCTGCATTTTAACAAAATTGTGTCGGGTTCGGGAGTCGGTTGCAGTCAATGAATGATTAGCACCATTGTACTGCTCTTTCGGTACCAATTAATTTGTCGGTTGTCTTAATTGTGAAAATTAAAATTTAAATTGAAATTTTAAAAATTCAATTTAAATTAATTACCTCTGATCAATTGAAAATGTCCCTAAAAAGTCAAAAAATGTTAGATAAGGAAAAATCTAATGTTAAATAAATGAAAGGAAAAAGAAAATAATAATAATGATGATAAAAATAAAAAAATAAAAAAATTAAATAAACCCAAAGGGAAAATAATAATAATAATAAAGAAAATGAAAAGAACACATTAAAATTACAAGTAAATAAAAAAATTAAAGGATCAGATTGAAATAAATAGAAATTTATGGATCAAATGGATGCTAAAAATTACCTGCAAAAACAAAAAAATAAAATGTTAGGAGGACTAAATAATAATTAATCATGAATACCAAATAGTGATTAAAATAAACATAAAATGGGAATCCAAATTAAAAATATTAAAACTTAACTTTGATGACTAAAATGTAAAGGTACAAAAATACAGGAACTACGGTGTAGTTTACCCACTCACAAATTACATAGAAATCTCTTCAACCTCTCATTTGTTCATTTTCAATCTCTATCTAAGAGAGAGAAGCTCTGGCTTCTCTCTAAAATTCCCTCATCGGAGGAAACTCGGCTACCAACATGATCGCCGCTAGGGCTGTAAATGAGATGAGACAGATCGCGAGCTACTCGAGATCGACTCGGTCAAGGCTCGATAAGGGTTTCATGTATTTAAGGTTCAGGTTCGAGTTTGAGGATTCAATTTTAAGTTTAAGATTTTTTTTCATTTCGAGCCTTTTCGAGCTGCTCACGAGCTTCAGTTCAAGATTCGAGTTCGAGCTTAAAACTTTTAAGCTCGTGAGTTTTCGAGTCGAGTCGAGCTCCATTTCAGAGTTTTCGAGTCGAGTCGAGCTCAGCAATACTCGAGCTCGACTCGGCTCGTTTACACCCCTAACCGCGCAAAAACCGCTCTAACCGCGAGTGACGGTCGAAAAAAACCAAACCTCACCAAAATGCTCTCCTTAACCTCGTAAACCAAAATCCGAGCCCCAGATCTCCAAAAAACAACCCTAAACGGTGTAGATATAAGGTAAAAGTTTCGGCTTTTACCTTTTCCAACGATCTTTGGTTTATGGCGTCCTCTTTGTGGTTTCGAAGGCTTTTTGTATGGTTTACTTTGCTTTGTTGTGCACTGTGTTTTTTTGTTCCTGATGTTGGTTGTTTTGGTTCGGTCTTGTGTTGGAACTTTGTGTTTGGTTGCCCGATGTTGTGTTTCGTTTTTGTTCTTAATTTCTTTGATATGTGGTTCTGTGATTCTCTTGTTGTTTGTTTGGCCTCGTCGTTGATGTGTTCCCCTATTTGTCTCACCAAGGGGCTTTTATATCCCCGGTGTTGGCTGTTTTGGGTCTCGAACGGGACGGGATCGTAATTGTTGTGAGTTGATCGAGAACCCTGGGATGGTTCAGTCCCGGGGATTTCGGTCGGAAATTCTGTAAGTCGTTTGGCTCGTGGCCCCCAAGTGCGTAGGTTGTTTTATCAATTTAGTGCCTTGGTGATATGCTAGGGTTTGCAAACCCTAACTTGCACTGGGTTAGATCAGACCCAAACCCGATTAGGTTTATACTAGACTCGAACCTTGAACCTATTGGACAAGTAAAAAAACAAAGAAAAATAAGTAAAAAAATAATACAAAAAATAAATAATATTAAAATAATATAATAATAAAAGATAAATTTTAAATTATATATCATATATGCGTTTTTTAAAATAATATTTTCAAAACCATAATATATATATTTTCAAAAATTTTTAAAACTATTATTATATATATTTTCAAAATGTTTTAAAAACTATATTATATATATATTTTCAAAATGTTTTAAAACAATATATTATACATATATTTTCAAAATATTTTAAAAACTATATTATATATATTTTTAAAATGTTTTAAAAACTATATATTATAAGTTTTCAAAATGTTTTTTAAAATTATATATTGTATAAGTTTTCAAAATGTTTTAAAAACTATATATATATAAGTTTTCAAAATTTTTTAAAAACTATATATTATATAGTTTCAAAATGTGTTAAAAACTATATATTATATAAGTTTTCAAAATGTTTTTAAAACTATATATTATAAGTTTTGTTTTTAAAAAACTATATATTATGTTTTAAAAACTATATATATATATTTTTTCAAAATGTTTTTAAAAAACTATATGTTTTATATTTTTTCAAAAGCCGATTTTAAAAAACACAAAATCTTTCAAAAACTATGATAATATTATATATAAAAAACTTCGGACGAAATGAGTGTTTATAATAACTTTTAACAGTTATGAGACCAAAAAGTAAAGTCTTATAGTCAGGAGACCATTTGTATACTTTACTCATAAATATATTAACCTTTAATATTTATTATTTGTATTCGCTATACTTACGCAAGGACAGAGTAAGGATTAAATTATGAAAGGGTAAATAAGGATTTAAATAGTGGCCAACTACTAAAATAATGGTAGTTATAATGGTAAATATCATTTGAAATCATTATTGTGTAATCGTGATACTCACATGACTGTAATAGTACTCCTATTGCCATAATCTTCATAAATGCAAAGCAACCGAAAACACTATCATAATCGTAATTTAAATCCCTTGGACAAGTATATTTAATTTTAAAATAAGCATTATCTTAAAAAATAATTAAATAATAAATTAAGATAATGAGAGTTTAATTCTACTAATTTTAGAATTTAAATGTCTTAAATTGAATTATGTAAAATTTGAATCAAGACTTAATTCTATTAATTTTAAAACTGACTTTATGTAACACCCTGAGACCGATGTAGTGACCCGAACCGATCAGGAGTGTCACATTAGGGCTACCAGAGTGACCCACAGTGAAAATATGAGTAAATTAAAATTTTTGCTACATATATACAATAGATAAACCATTCAACTATAAAAAACAGAATTTAAATCATACAAATTTTTGACTCGGTAAAAGAGTGAATTCGGGAAGCTCAATAATACAAAACTATTAGATGATGCTGAAGGACATGCATATAATAGGAAAGCATAAAAATTTCCTTACTGATTCAGGCATCTACAAGTTTTTGTGATGAGCTAAAGTTTCGCTAATATTTCTTTAGATAACAGACAAATAGTTTATAGATCATAGGAAACATTCAGAAGACCATGTTCATGAGATTGAAACAGACGTCTAGTATGTTCCCTCAAAACCAAATAAAATGTAATTATAGTACCCTCCAACCGAACACCATATGAAAACCCAAAACAAACATCTATAAGGACTTATCTTAGATCTCTAGGATCTATGAGTCCACTATGGAAGATACATGCATTCATAAGGACTTACCCTAGACCAATAAGATCTAAGAGTCCACCATGAAAGATCAAACATACATGAATTACCAGTTAGCTGAACTTCATAATCTCCAGTCACATACCCATATAGTACCTCATTAAAACAGATCAAATAATAGACAATAATATCAGAAATCATACTTTATATAAATAAGAGAAAATATTTTTGTCCATAGGGAATGCACTAGAGGATCTAAATATTTTCAAATTCGCTTAGAAATTATAATGAAAGGAAACATGAAACTTTTGTAAATTAATTGGATTACAGGGACGAGGTCTTTATTAAATGAGATCTATTATTAATGGATCTTAAGAACTGAAGTAGTATTCCAGTAGTATTTATATTATTCTAAATTGTAGTATTATCCAGAATGATCAATGTGCTTGGATCGTCTCCATAACCTCTAGGGTCGTTACAAAATTTAATGATTCACTGGTACTTTAAAAACTTGTTTATAACATTTAATTAAACCAGATCATGAGGGTATTTGGGTCATTTTAGTATTCAGGGTTATTATAGTCATTCTCTTTCAATTCAGTCTTATCATATAATTCATTCATTTAGAACCATTCAGGCATAACTGATACTTTAGTTAGTTTAGTCTTCAAGCATTTGCTTAGGAAACATAACTCAAGTATGTTTTTCACTTCAGATGTAAAAAGTGATTATCAGTTATTTTAGTTATTACAGATCTTGATGTCAATTGATTTACGGATTAATCATTAAACTTGAAATTTACTTTTTTAATAGTATTCCAGTTTCTTATGCGAGTTCTTCGAGTGTTATACATTTTACTAAACTTTTACTGAATTCAGTTCGAGTCTAGCAATAATTAACTATATAAAATTGTTTAATATAATTCATTCATGCAATAACCAATATCAATGTGTTCCGTAAAGCATGCAAATAGTAGTAATGTATTACCTCGATTTTTGTATGAAACAAAAACACATGAAAATGATTTAATTCAGAAACAGAACTTAATCAAAAAAACTATTTGAATCGAAACTTAAAATACTGAAAAATAGATTATCGTGTTTGAATTTTGTGAAACAAACTTCAGATTCAGACTCATGATGTCAAAAAACATAAAATATACTTTTTTTTAAAAAAAATTGACTTTTTGGTCAAAGTTAGAGTCAACTCGATCAAAAGTCAAAAACAACAGATCTAGTCAACGAGTCAACAATCGAGTCAATAGTCAATTCAATGGGTTGAATGGTCTAAGCTGACTCCACGGAATGACTCATGAGTTAACTCAACTGAATTGATCAACTTGGTCGAGCTGACTGAGTTTTCCAGAAGACTCGATGTGAACAAAGGCCACGCGCGACGGAGGCGTGTGACAACACTTGCAGGTGGCGTCGGGGACGACTACCGATTAACTAGAAAGCAATCAAACACCAACAACAAACTAAAATCAACCAATATCAGGCCAAAATATCAATGAAAAAAATTTTAAAATAACAAAACCAAAAGCTTACCAAACGACTATTGAAAAAACGACGACGATTAAAAGCAACATCAGACAAGAGTGATAGTGAGGCCAACCAAGCTCAGGATCGGCGTGAAATTGACGGAACAACGCTGAGGTTCTTTATATTTTTCGATGAGTTTTTGAAGGCCTCAATCGACGAACGATGATGCTTCACACATAGCAAACGAATGGGGTTTGGTCGGACGAGGGAGGGGGCTTCAACGGTGTTGGTGCTGAGGTAAATCAACAACGAAATCACCAAAATTTGAAGGAAAAGAGAAGGAGATGGGGTTGTTGGATCATAAACTTGATCCATTATGGGAGCCTAAACCCAAACCCAAACTAAATTGATGTCATTGCTTACATCATTTAAGTAATGATGTCATTGCTTACATCATTTAGTTAGGTGAGAGTTAGGTATTTGTTGAATTTATAATGGTTTAAATTAGTTTAATTGTGTGGTGTAGGATTGTTCTTGAGTAGTATAAATACCCCTCCCCATTTTAGTTTAAAGCATCAAGAAAAATTAAGAGCTTCTAAGTGAGTGAAGAAGCAAAGTCTTATAAGAGTGAGTTGTAGTTGTTGGTTTTAAGTGAGAGTGCTCTTGTAATATTTGTTTGAATTTCAATAAAAATTGTTTGTGTGAGTGTTTATTTCCAACAAAGTGGCATCAGAGCGAGTTGAAAAGATCGAAGGTCTCGACAAGAGGAATCCGACGCCGCCAGAATTTTCTCAATATGAGTTCTGACGCACCGCCACGAACCGCCGGAAGACTGCTGTCAGAAAATCGAGTTGACTCACCGATTTGGAGCCCCTTGACCGAGTTGTCCAAGTCCCTCACAAGGTTTTTCGGCGTTCCGGATTCATTCGTGCAATCGGATTTTACAAAATCTCATTATATTGAGAGATATGACAAATGGTATGGCACCATTCCAAGTTCCAACACTCAACAACAACAACAACAACAATTGAAGTATCAAAATGAATGCACTTCTTGGATCACAAGATGCGTGGAATATCATAGAGAAAGGCTATAACGAGATTGTAGATGATGTTGTTTTTGCTACTCTTACACCAGATCAAAAGACAACTTTGAAGGATTCAAGAAAGAGAGACAATAAGGCTTTCTACCTCATCTATCAAGCATTAGATGATGATGCTTTTGAAAATATTTCAAGTGCAAGCTCTAGCAAGGAAGCATGGGAGAAGCTGCAAACATCTTACAAAGGATCCGAGCAAGTGAAGAAGGTTCGTCTCCAAACATTAAGAGGTGAATTCGAATCCTTACATGAAAGCATCTGAGTCTATTTCAGATTATTTCTCAAGAGTAGTAGTTGTTTCTAATCAATTAAAAAGAAATGGTGAAAAGTTAGAAGATGTGAGGATAATAGAGAAGATACTCCGTTTGTTGGATCCCAAATTTGAGCACATCGTCGTGACGATTGAACAAACTAAAGACTTGGAAGAAATGACGATCGAGCAACTCCAATGATCATTGCAAGCATACGAAGAGAAGCATAAGAAGAAGCATGAGTTTGCTGAGCAACTCCTCAAGCCGCAACTCAAGGATATGCATGAAAGCCAACGCAATGATAGAAACCAACATGGCCAAGGTAGAGGTAGAGGTCATGGACGAGGCTGGAATTACAACAACAACAATTCCAACAATATCTATGAGAAAGGAGAAAGCTCAACACGAGGTCGTGGAAGAATCAATCCGAACTCAAGGCATGACAAATCTCAAGTTCGATGTTATAATTGTCAGAAGTTTGGGCATTATGCTTCAGAATGTAGAGCTCCCAACAACAAAATTGAGGAGAAGGCCAATTACGTGGAGGAAAAGACAGATGGAAAAAAAACACTTCTTCTAGCACGAAAGGAAACTGATGGTGGCCAAGCAAATTCCTGGTATCTTGACAGTGGTATAAGCAATCACATGTGTAGAAGGAAAGACATGTTCGTGGAGCTAGACGAGTCAGTAAGCGGAAATGTATCGTTTGGAGATGATTCCACAATAGCAGTGAAAGGGAGAGATAACATTCTTATCTGTTTGAAATATGAGAGACAACAATTTATTTCAAATGTCTACTATGTGCCCAATATGAAAAGTAACATCTTAAGTTTAGGGCAACTGGTAGAGAAAGGTTATGATATTCATATGAATAATTATAATCTTTCTATAAAAAATGATAAGAATAACTTCATTGCTAAAATGTCGATGTCAAAGAATAGAATGCTCTTGATCAACATACAAAATGATGTTGCAAAGTGCCTGAAAGCTTGCTACAAAGATGCATCATGGATTTGGCATCTTCGATTTGGGCATCTCAATTTTGGAGGTCTAGAGTTGTTATCTAAGAAGGAGATGGTGAAAGGACTACCTCGCATCAACCATCCTGACCAGCTTTGTGAAGGGTGTCTAGTCGGTAAACAATTCAGGAAAAGATTTCCAAAGGAGTCAGAGACAAGAGCCAAGAAGCTACTTGAGCTCATCCATACCGATGTGTGTGGACCGATCAAGCTAAGCTCTCTCAGTAACAGTAACTATTTCCTTCTCTTTATTGATGATTTTTCAAGAAAAACCTGGGTATATTTCTTGAAACAGAAGTCAGAAGTTTTTGAAGTCTTTAAGAAGTTCAAAGCAGCAGTGGAGAGAGAAAGCGGTAGAAAGATCAAAGCCATGAGATCTGATCAAGGTGGAGAATTTACTTCCAGGGAGTTTCAAGAGTTATGTGAAGCAAATGGAATTCGTCGACCAATGACAGTTCCTAGATTCTCCCAACAAAATGGTGTGGCAGAAAGAAAGAACAGAACAATCCTCGATATGGCACGAAGCATGCTCAAAAGCAAGAAACTACCCAAGGAATTTTGGGCGAAAGCAGTAACATGTGCAGTCTACTTGAAAAACCGATCTCCAACAAGAAGTGTATGGGGAAAGACACCGCAAGAAGATGGATGGAAGAAAGCCTGACATTTCCCACTTGAGAACCTTTGGAAGTATACCCATGTTCACGTACCAGACGAGAGAATAACGAAGCTTGATGATAAAAACGATAGTTTTATCTTCATCGGCTATGATGCTAATTCGAAGGGCTACAAGTTGTACAATCCAAGCAATAAGAAGTTTGTGATTAGTCGAGATGTGGTCTTCAACGAAGAAGGAGAATGAGATTTTAACTCTCATACAGATGACTTCAATTTCTTTCCTCAGTTTGAAGAAGATGAGCAGACAATGAGGGAACAACTAGATGAATCTCAATAAGAGCTTGCAACTCTACCCACTTCACCAACATCAACCACTCAAGGAGACTCATCACCTTCGTCATTATCAAGTGAGAGTTAAAGTGAAAGAGTTGTGCAACGCACAAGAAGCCTTAGAGATCTCTATGTGGTAACTGAACAACAAGATAATCTTACATTATTTTGTTTGTTTGCCGATTGTGAACCAGTGAGCTTTCAAGAAGCGGTACAAGAAAAGAAATAGAGAGATGCGATGGATGAAGAAATCAAGGCCATCGAGAAGAATGACACATGAGAACTTACCTCACTTCCCAAGGGATATAAGGCGATAGTTGTCAAATGGGTGTACAAAATAAAGCAAAACGCCAAACAAGATATTGAAAGGCACAAGGCGAGGCTAGTTGCTAAAGGCTATAGTCAAAAGGCTGGAATTGACTATGATGAGGTATTTTCTCCTGTTGCTCGATTAGAGACTATCAGACTAATCATTTCTTTGGCAGTTCAAAACAAGTGGAAGATACAACAGATGGATGTAAAGTCTTCCTTCTTAAATGGAGTTCTTGAAGAGGAAGTTTACATTCAGCAACCATCAGGCTATGAAGTCAAAGGGCACGAAGACAAGGTGTTGAAGTTGAAGAAGGCTCTTTACGGGCTAAAACAAGCACCAAGAGCATGGAATAGTCGAATCGACAAGTACTTCCAAGAGAATGGCTTCAATAAATGTCCCTACGAGCACGCTTTATATATCAAGATCAAATATGGAGATATTTTAATCGTGTGCCTCTACGTGGATGATTTGATCTTCACCGGAAGCAACCCAAGCATGTTTAATGAATTCAAGGATGTGATGATGAAAGAATTCGAGATGACAGACATGGGGCTCATGGCGTACTACCTTGGCATTGAAATTAAGCAAAAAAGATGAAATTTTCATTTCAGAGGAAAGATATGCAAAGGAGATACTGAAGAAGTTCAAGATGGAGAACTGTAAGCCAATAAGCACACCGGCAGAATATGGGATCAAGATGACCAAACATGAAGAAGGCGAAAGTGTAGATCCAACATTCTTCAAAAGTTTGATAGGAAGTCTACGCTATCTAACTTGCACGAGACCCGATATTCTTCACGCAGTTGGATTAGTTAGTCACTATATGGAATCTCCAACAACCACCCATTTTAAAGTCGCAAAGAGAATTCTTCGCTATTTGAAAGGTACAATTGACTTTGGCTTGTTCTATTCAGTTTCTAATGATTACAAGTTTGTTGGATATAACGACAGTGATTGGGGTGGAGACATAGAAAATCGAATGAGCACTACTGGATTTGTATTTTTCATGGGAGATATTGCGTTCACATGGATGTCAAAGAAACAACCGATTATCACATTGTCCACTTGTGAAGCGGAATATGTTGCTGCTATCTCATGTGTTTTTCATGCAATTTGACTTAGAAATCTATTGAAGGAGATAGGTTTGATACAAGAAGAGCCTACTAAGGTTTGAGTCGGTAACAAATCAACAATTGCCTTATCAAAGAATCCAGTATTCCATGATCGAAGCAAGCACATCGACATTCGCTACCACTATATAAGGGAGTGTGTTTCAAAAAATGATGTGGAAATTGAATATGTGAAGTCACAAGATCAAGTTGCCAATATTTTTACCAAGCCACTGAAAAGTGAAGACTTCATAAGATTAAGGAACTTACTAGGGGTCACAAGATCAAGTTTAAGGGGGGTGTTGGATCATAAACTTGATCCATTATGGGAGCCTAAACCCAAACCCAAACTAAATTGATGTCATTGCTTACATCATTTAAGTAATGATGTCATTGCTTACATCAAGTTAGTTAGGTGAGAGTTAGGTATTTGTTGAATTTGTAATGGTTTAAATTAGTTTAATTGTGTGGTGTAGGATTGTTCTTGAGTAGTATAAATACCCCTCCCCATTTTAGTTTTAAGCATCAAGAAAAATTAAGAGCTTCTAAGTGAGTGAAGAAGCAAAGTCTTATAAGAGTGAGTTGTAGTTCTTGGTTTTGAGTGAGAGTGCTCTTGTAATATTTGTTTGAGTTTTAATAAAAGTTGTTCGTGTGAGTGTTTTATTTCCAACAGGGGTTCTATAAACGACGATACACTGCACACAACGTCAGTTTTCAGTAAATTACCATTGGGGTTTTAAACGGGGGACGGCAGAGAATGAAGAGGTGGTGGTGATGCAAGCCACCGCCAATCGGAGCACAATGAACATAAAAAGAAGTGGTTAGGGAAAGAGACGAAGAGGGCTTGGAAAGGTAAAATGGGTGCACATTAGAAAAAAAGTTTCAAAATCACATAAATCGATTAAAATAATAATAATAAATTATTTAACAACTCCCATTATAAACAGTGACCAGGGCTAAATGGTTAAAGCTTTGATGAATTCTCTAGAAAGCATGGGTGCAAAACCCACTAATTTTTTTTCTTTGCTGACTAGTGATTGTTAAATTCGGGGAACAAGTTCCTGAACTTTCATGAAATTTTGAAAACTGTCTTAAAATTTTAAAAATTCATATTTTGATCCCAAAAATTAATTAAATAAAAATCAAATTTAAATTAAATAAAAATTGGGGTGTGGCACTTTATTTAAAAATTAGTTATACCAAGAATTTTTTTCTAAGATAAGAACTTAATTATAATAATTTCACAATATAATTAACCCGTCAATTTTAAGGAGACAACGGCCCCTCATATCCCATCGTAACGTGACTTCGTCCTCATACCTATGTGACGTGAATGATGAATTTAAATATTTATTATCTAAGTTTATTTTGTAAACAATGGACATTCGAATCTATTATTAGTTTTACTTTTCTAAAATAAATATTTTATATTTTGCTTATTTAACGAATTAAGATAGATATAATATAATGAATATAAATTTAGTAATCAAAATTTAGTATCGACAATAAATATATTTAGTTTTTAAAATAAATTTATAAATTTGAATTCAATTATATAATCTCTATACAACTCTACAAATATTTAATTTAAGGTTGACGGACTATTAAATTTAATAATTAGAGTCTAAATTTGTAAATGAGTCAACTCAGTAATTTAATTTTATCCACAATTAATTTACTATGTTCACATAGATTTAATACTCCAACTAATTTGATTAAATAAACCCATTGGCAATTGATCAAGTAAGTCATTAATTAATCATTGGACTCATATCTTTAAATTTGTTTCCTCTTCATCTATATTAATACTCCAACGAATGATCTTAACGATAAAAGAAAATATTATTCTTTTTAGATGATTTGTGTTAAAATTTTTTAATAAAAATATATTGTGTCAGACGTAATTTTATTTTAGGCTTAAGGATCACTTTGCCTCTATAATAGATCTAATTTATCATTTTTGTCGCTATGACATTTTCGCATCAATTTAACCATAGAAGTTGCTCAATTACGTCAATGTTTAAAATATTAACTATTATTTAGGATTTTAAGTTAGGGATTAAGGGTTAGAAGTTTAGGATTTAGGGTTTTAAGTTGAGTTTAGGGTATAGGATGATGCAATTAAACAACTTTGAAGGCTAAATTAATGCGAAAATAGCATAGGGATGAAAATGATAATTTGGGTCTACCACAGGGGCAAAAGTAACCCTTAAACCTTTATTTTTGATAGTATAAAAGTATACCATTGCAAGAAAAATCTAAAATAAATGTTAATCTTAAAAATAAAATTTAGGGTAAATTATGTGTTTAGTACCAAAACTATTAGTTTTGATCCATTTTAGTATCTAAAATTTCAATTTTTCAAAACCATACCTAAAGTTTAGTTTTTATTTCATTTTAGTATCTCGCTATTAAAAACTTTAGTTTTTGTTTCGTTTTAGTACCCGTTCGAAATTTTAACATTAAGTTTTGAAAAGTTGAAAGTTTAGGTACTAAAACTGACCAAAACTAATAGTTTAGATACTAAACATGTTAAATTTTTAACGTTGGGGGTAGTAAAATGAAATGAAAACTAAACGTTAGGTATAATTTTGAAAAAAAGAAAGTTTAGATACTAAAATGGACCAAAACTGACAATTTAGATATTAAATACGTAATTTACCCTAAATTTATTATATAGTGATATTTGAGTAAAAAAAGTTAAAATATTGATTATTATTCAATAGAATTATTGATTATTTTAATTAAACCATTTAACTTTATGAGATTATAATAAGGCAAAATAATCTTTAAATTTCATACTTTTTATTCACGCATGTGATGTTATGGGGAGGCAAGGCTTTGAAGTATCCGTAGGTGGTGAAATGGGGAATCTTTTGAAATAAAATAATAATTATATTATTAATTTTTAATCCCAACAATAATTGCTTGTAAGAAAGGGAATCTAATGTGGATAAGACATGTCCAAGGACCATAGGCATTAAACTTCACAATTGTAGGTCATAGATGTTTTAGGTATGCTCCAATATCTATATTTTTGGATCTTAATTTCAATATTTTAATATTAAAAGTATTTTTTTAAAATTTTATTTAACAAATAATTATAGGTGAAGTGGTGGGAGATTTATATATAAATATGTTAATTTTATCATTGAGCAATGAATCTTATAATAATATTCGAGTATAATATTCCTTAATCTATCATTTAATCTGATTTAGATTAAAAAAATTCAATCGACCTGAAACTAAATTCGATTTTTAAAGTAAAAACCTGCACCGATTCGTCATAAGTAGACATAAATATATACATAATTCTCATTTTATTAGATAAAACAAGAACCTAATTTCAAAAATATAAACAAGATCAAGAAAATTATCATGTATATAAATATAAATCCGAATAAAAATTATTTAAAATAAAAAAAATAAGCCTAGTTATAAATATGTGTTGTGTTGCACCACATCATACATCTAAACACATACAAAGTAGAAATGTTTTTTTAAATATAACATTTTATTAAATTTTATTAAAATAAAAAAAGAATAATAAATTATTCCTTAATGTATGATACTATTCCATAGAAACCGTGGTAGTTATGCTATACGGCAGCCTTAATATATGGTTAAAAAAATACGTTACCGAAAATATTATTATTTTTTTAACATTTCCGGTAAAACACTACCTAAAATATTTTTTTTCTATCGAAAATGTTGTTTTTGCTAGCTCATTTCCAGTAGAACTCAATATTAACATTTCCGGTAGAAAAAAAATAATATTTTAGGTAACATTTTACCGGAAATATTAAAAAATAATAATATTTCTGATAACAACTTTCCTTAACTGTATATTAAAGTTGTCGTACCTGATACATTCCCTAGAAACCCACATGACATTTCCAAGGAACAAGAGGGGGAATCCTTGTGATTTGGGGGAGATCATCAAACAAAAGCAATTAATTAATTAATTAATTAAAACATGTGACAATCTTGTGAATCCAGCATGTCTTTGTGAACCAAGCCAGCTAAAATGTATAAATTTATAGTGGTAAATAATACAAATTTATTAAATATATAGTGGTAAAAATCTAATTTTACTTAAGTTTAAAATGATAATTGATAGGGACCTAAAATACTATTAGACCAAAATATGTGAGAGGGATAAGAACTCCAACTCTCTATGCACCTTGGTCCCTTATTTCAATATGTTGTCTCCATTATAATCGAAGAAATTTTACATCTTTTATACGAGTAATATATAAATTAACAACGTTTGTTAAGTCAAGTATCAAACGAATTCGATATCTCTTAAGTAATTATCGAATTTTAATTTTTATAACTTGGGAAAAATGATATCAGAGGAGTTTTATCTCATGTTCAAAATTCAATTCGATTCAATTTTAGATATAATCATACCTGTGTAATTGTCGAAATTGAAGATTTCAAATTAAAAAGAAAAAGAAATTATGGATCTAAAAGATATTTTGGAACTATGGAGGGAGTAATGAGTAGGCAACAAGATCTTGGGTAAAAAGTGCATCAACTTGCACATGCCAATGCCAATGCCAATGCCAATGCCATTGGGGTTGGCATTGTAGCTGTGTAAGCTGTAAATAACATGCATTTTGCTGGGACTTTAGCCCTATGGGGTTGGTTGGCTTCTTCTATCTACGTAATAAATACTAACGCATTAATACGATAACGGATCTAAAAATATTTTTATCGATTGCCCATCCAAATACAATCAATGTCATACATAATAAGTTTAATATGTATATTCGTTCGTACTTTAAGAAGAAATAGAGACAATTTTTATCGATACAAATTTGAAATATTATCGGCGGAATATATCGTTACAAGGTAATATAGATTTAATATGATCTAGAAGATCAATAAACCCTAGCTGCTTTACCCTGTTGATTTTGTTCTTTGATTTTGTTTAGCTGACAACGACATTGATTTTATGTTGGTTTTGTCCGTCGATTCTATTTTCTCTATGTTTCTTTTTTTACTTTTTTAATAAGAATACTTTTACTTTTGTGGCACGTTTTTTTCACCTTTGTGATACGTTTTTCGTTTTCTTTCTAATTCGTTTGATCATTCTTTTAATAATGTTTTCTCATGATGAGATTGACAAACTGCGAATGATCAAGATGATGTTTACTTGTAATTCTATTTATCTTCCCTGCTATGGACCATCAGATTGAATTTGGATGCACGATTTTGCATTCGTAGATAGTTTCTCACGACAACTTTGATTTGCGATTCTAGATGGTCTTTCAATTGCTTAATCCTCTTTTGTGGATCGTTTATCGATGCAGTCAGATTTATTCGTATCTATTATTTGTTCGAGTCTTTTGGTTAAATTTTTTACTTTTTTCATGTATAATCCTTATATGATCTAAAGAGTGACTAATTTCAATATTATAAGAAAATGTCCAAATTATATATTTAGTTGAGTAGGATAGTTATAAACCCTAATTTTAATTTTAAATATTTTCATTATTTTTTAATAATACTATTGACTTCTATTATATATATATAATATTGAAGATTAAAATAAATCTTAAAAGAGTCCACACATAATTTATGTAAGATTAAAATTTGAATAAAATACTAAAATATAGATATCTCCGAACATTAAACCTAAATACGATTAATTTTTTATTTAAAAAAAATAAAAATAATATGGTTAAATTATATTATAGGTCCTTGCACCATACAGAAAATTTTGATTTAGTCCATATACTTTATTTTGGTCTATTTTAGTCATTTAAAATTTTGAAATTTCAGTCCCAACTCAAATGGTTGAAGGACAATATGGATAAATTATAGGGACTCAGAAAGATCAAATTTAAGAACATGAACTAAGTCTATAAATGATGCATGGTACAATAACTAATAGCAGGGCTTAGTTTAACAAATATAGTGACTACCCTTTGAATTAGGACATAAATTTTAAAATTTAATGAGCCTAAGAACAAAAAATGATTAAATTAAGGTACGCTCAAGGATTAAACCCATAATTTATGTATAGTATAGACACTTTGAGATTTTAGACAAAGAAGTATTAGTTAAAGGGTTAAAAGAATGAAGTTATTGGTTCAAACTTTAAAGTTCAAACCCCAAATTCTGAGGTCAATTTAATACAACTATTACCTTTTCCAATAAGATCAAAATCTAAGTTTATATATATATATATATATATATTGTATTTGCACGAATCATGCAATCTCGGTGGTAATGGAGTTGTCGTTATTCTTGAGATCCCGAGTTCGAGCACCAAGAGTACTAGGGGTGTGAACGTTTAATGTCAAATGGTTGAGAGTTATTTTTGAATATATATTTCCTTGTACTTACCTCAAATTAATAAAACAAAAAAAATTTATATTTACGAATTATAATAAATTTACATAATATTTAATTTAATTTAATTGATTGATTAATTAAATAAATATAAGGGATTATATTAAAAATATAAATTATTTAAATGCCCCAGTTCCCATTGACCATAGGATGCAACTTATACACAAAGACAACCTTTTATAATAATTGTCTTGCTATTTGATGGGTAGTTGAGTAACCCTTTTTAACATCCTAAAATGTATATTATATAATTTGTTTTAGCTGATTATTTTTAAATAAATTTATTTAAAAATGATTTTCAAAAGTTAAATATAAACATAAATATAAAATAAGTTATTCTTTAATTTATTAAATACTTTTTAAAATTTTAATATTTCATGTTCTTTGACCTAAAATTGCAAGTCAATGAGAGAGATAAATGCAAGAAAGATATTTTGAATTTTCTTCAATTTTATGGATAAGAGATATTTAATTTCATTACAACCCAAAGTGGAGAACAAGAATTCAAACGACAGCAAGCAACCTACGAATAGACATTGAACACTCAACGTTTCTTGGCTTTACAGTTTGGTCCAATGAAGATACAGTTTCAGGCTTCTACAACTCTTTCGACTCACGAGAAGGTTTGATTGATGGACACATCGTAGAGATGACAAACGGGTCGTTTGGATCGAATCCAAATTGTGTCTACGTTCTATACAAATTAATTTTGACCGGGTTGAATCCGATCTGGATGAATTATTTTCAATTCAGATTACTTTTGATTCGTGTCTACATATGTTAAACTAGAATTTGGATCAATTCTGATTTAGATTGCTTCGATCCAGGTTCTAGATTAAATTTGAGACATCATGTTTGATTCAGGTGTATAAATTCAATGTGCCCAATTTTCATTAAGATCAACGTGAAAAAAATCAACGAAGTTGTTTTGATTTTTCTGTAATTTAATGGACATGAGATATTAATTTCATTACAACCCAAAGTGGAAAAATATGAATCCTAGTGACAACAAGCAAGACAAATTTGGCCCAATAGGTGAGACGCGTAAAAAAGTTAATCCATTAAGTCATCTCCAAAATTAATTTGAGATATACGACATTTATTATAATGAATTGAAACTCGTAACAACTAGGAATGACAAACGGTATAATTTCGTGGATTTCGCACCGTATCCGCTCCATTTGAGACGGGGATGGGTATAACTTTAATGGGTAGTGGGCGGATGTGAATTTAGAAAGTGGTATCCATCGGGTAGTGGGAGGGTGATGGGTTTGAGACCTTACCCGCTCCGCATCCACCCGCTCACTAAATACCCATTAAATTTTAGACTATTATGAATTTAGGTATAATTTTAGGGGTTGTCATTTATGTGTGGCAAAGAACAAAAATTTTATGTGTTTGTCATTTATGTTTTTAAGCTTTAATTATGTCTTTTATTATGGTGTTGTATGTACTTTAAGATTTATATTAACACTTAACTTAGATAATCATTGGTTTATTTTATTATGTAGATGGAATGTAATGAAATCATGTACTTAGTCAATGCAGTATATACCTCCATATTCCTTACCCATAAGCATATTAGATTAATACTCATGAATTCCTATTAATAAGTTTATTGGCACATGATATCATACTGAGAACCTAAGGTATGTGAGTACTGTGAGGTTGTGCACTATTCTGTCACCACAGCTCGTATAAATGCACCGAAGTGCCACGTAGAATTACACCGAAGTGCCGCATAGAATTGCACCGTAGTGCCATATAAGATGTCCCAATAGACCACGTAGAAAATTCCTTAAGAATCATATACATATGCTAAGGACCAAATATGTGTCCCAAAAGACCTCATACATGTTCCAAATAATACATATATGTCCCGAAGGACTGTGCGTAGACCTTCTACTCTTAACATGCCAACTATACCTATAGTTCTTATCTACATAACATTGGTTTTTCTCAATTTACATAGTATATCACATAGACATATCCTTTTCTTACCTTCATCACATAGCTCATATAACTTTGCATACATATTCATTTAAAACATATTACACAATGCACATAGTATGAATTTCTATTACATTTTATAATATGAAATGAATCATGCATCAATGTATTGAATCTAGACTTATCACAAGTCTAGAACTGGATACACTACTATAATCATGTTATGCATATGCACTCACCTATATTTCTTTGCTTTTCCCTCGATCGATCTTACTGGGCAATTGTTCTGGAACTTGTTTAGGCTCTGAATCTACATAAATATAATTTTAAAAATGATTATCAGATGCCTAAACCTCGTAATTAACTTCTAATAGCTTAAACAAATTTAAGGAATTAATGTTTCATTTTTCCTTTAGGGGGTATCGATACCCTACTTAAGGTATCGGTACCCTCATGACATTCTGTAATTTTTCGTTCAAGAGAGGTATCGGTACCCAACTGGGGGTATCAGTACCCTTATGGCATTCTGTAATTCTTCTCGTTTGAGAGGGTATCGGTACCTGTTGAATGGGTACCGATACCCCTAGCCCAGAAATCATGTTTTGAGCTCGAAAATCACTTCATTTACAGCTCCACACTTGATACTTCACTTCCTTTAATATTCCTAACTTTCATATACATACTTAAACTCATTTCTACTCCATAATCACTTCTTTAAACTCAAAATTCTATCCTTTACATGGCATTCAAAAATCACACTAAATTTCCAACATGTTCTAAATTCAATTCTAACACCTCATACTTCTTAATTAGCTTGATGACAAGTCAAATCCAACTTCCAATTCTTATTCTAAACTCTAATCCAAGATTTCATTTAATAACTCCTAATCTTTAATCTCCCCTAACTTCATCATCCTTTGATTTTAAGACAACCTAAGCTTTCCTTAAGCTTAGTTATCATCTAATGATCAATAAGCAACCTTAAATTCATCAAGAATTTAATCACAAGAAAACTCACCTTTAGCTTGGCTTCACGGTGGAGAAGAAGAATGAGGAAGAAGAGAAATCTGGAAACTTTTGTTCTCCCCCAATAGCTTTCCACGTGGGTATATAATTATCCTCAACTAATATTTAATTACTTCCCTGCTAAAAGACTCTTTTACCCTTGTAATTCTTCCTTCTTTGCTAATTGACCCTACACAAAACATTTCAATCAAGTCCTTGAACTTTTCAATTTATCCAATTTGGCCATTGAATTTTTTTTAAATCTCACAATTTAATCACTAACTCGGTATGGAGGATGTTACAGTACGTGTCGAAGACATGTAACTACGATGAACCATATTAGATTTAATTTTGAATATTCCTAACATATTTCACTCTTTGAGGTCACTTTGTGCACCCTTGATCTAAGTGTTCAATTTCAATAATTTCAGGATCTATTTGTAGTAGGAACTGATACCACAACAACGACAACTGAATGGGGAATGGTCGAGCTTCTAAAGAAACCAAGTATCATGAAGAAGGTCCAAGAAGAGGAACCGTGGCGGGAAACAAATCTAAGGTAGACATGGAGGACATCAACAGAATGGAATACCTAAAGTGTGTGATCAAAGAAGCTCTAAGACTACTCCGCCCGTCATCATTCGAAAAACATCGACACCCATTAAATTGGGAGGCTACGACATTCCGTCGGGTACCACAATCATGGTGAATTCATGTGCCATTCATCGAGATCCCGAATGGTGTGAAGAACCAGAATAGTTTATCCCGGAGAGATTCGAGAACAACTCGATTGATTTCCAAGGTCAAGATTTTCATTACATCCCTCTCGGTTTCGGAAGAAGAGCATGTCCAGGGATGTCGTTCCCAGTTACGCCAGTTGAGTATGTGTACGAACCTTCTTTATTGATTCAATTTGAAGTTGCGGGTGCCATCACAATATCTCCTGCATCTTTCTAGTTGTCATACCCTTAACAGTGGGTAACACGAACTTATTGAATAGTCTTCGTAATAAACAAAAATATTATTATCTTTTGATAAATTAATTCAAACAATTATATTTGTAAGATATGTGTATGTTGTCGATAAATTAAAAAAAATCATATAATAATAATCCAACATCACAAACTTTTGAGATATATATATTCTTAGCTTGTCTAGAAGGTCTCAAAATTCAAAAGTCAAATTTGAATTTAAACAAAAAATTTAATGACGTGCGGAAGCATGCCACAAATTTAGCCAAGTGAATGGTTATTCAATAATACACACACATATATATATATATATTGTCATGATGTCTTGCAATAATATTTATTATTTTAAATAAAGTATGAATTAAAACAAAAGCGAAGGAAGATAACAAGGGAAGCAAACACTATTTGATCTAATCATTTGAATAAAGTTTCTTTTAAATGAAACATTTTAAAAATATATATATAAAAATAGATTTTCATCAAATAAAAGGTAAAATATAATAAAGGAAATATGATTTCACCATGAATTTTAAAGAGCTTGAAAAAAAATAAAACTAAAACCTTTCATTGGATACATGGGTTAACTTCCGCAAAAATCTAGCAACTATTAATAATCTCTTTGTATCTATTTAAGCTTAGACGCAATATTGATGAAAGCGTGAAGATTGAAAGAAAAACTAAAGTTTAGTACATAAATTATCAATTTTTGTCTGTTTTAGTACCTAAACTTTCAATTTTTTAACGCTTAACATTAAATTTTGAATAGGCACTAAAATGAAATAAAAACTAAAATTTTTAATGGTGGGTACTAAAATGAAACAAAAACTAAACTCTAGGTATTAAAAAAATAAAGTTTAGGTACTAAAATATACTAAAATTGATAGTTTAGGTAAAAAAAACGTATAATTTACCCATAATTTTAACACGTTATATAAATATTTTTTATGTTGAACAGATGAAGTTTTATTTTAAATCATTGAGATATTTTATAATAGCTTAAAGATGTCATCATGGATGAACTAAGCAAGAGCGATTGTTCTATTATAATTTTATAAGTTCATCATCCTTTCTAATTTATAAATTCACTCATTTTTAACATAAAATTTTATCTTTGTCCTGAATATCATATTATTAACCGATAAAGAAAACAAGACTAAAAATACATGTTAATAATTAGAAATTTCATAATAATAAAAATCCACTTGTAAATTTATAACTGATAATAAAAATATTTGAACTTTTGTAGTTTGTATGCATGTCCCATACAAATAATGGATTGGGAAACTAAGGTGACTCATATTTGCCGAGATCAGAATACTGCAGCAGATAAGCTGGCTGTTATGAGCCGTGGAACCCCGGTGGGTACTCTTGTCTTCATGGAACTGCCTGTTGACCTTGCTCACACCTTGCTGCAGGATCCTCCAGCTAGTTGATTTCTTATTGCCAGATAAAAATAAAATAATGAATTGATGATTTGCATCTAGGGATGGGATGGACCCGAACCCGAGGGGTTACGACCCGACCTAATCGGGTTAGTTTTTTTTTAATTTTGGTTCGGGTTGAGTCGAGTTTTTTAAATGTGATGTTCGGGTTGGGTTCGGGTTTAGGGTGAAAACATCCGACCCGATCCGATCCAAAAAAAATAATTTACCTTATATATTTAGGAATAATTACAATAATACCCCTCTATATATTATTTTTTTTCAATTAAGTCACTGTTTTTATTGAATAAAAATAATATTTTTTATTATTTCAAGTCGGGTCGATTGGAATCTCGGGTGAAAGAGTCATTTTTCTCGGGTCGGGTGGACCAAAAATCCGACCCATGCCCATCCCTACTTGCATCTTAGAAAATTTAGTCTAATTAATTAATTTAGTCAAAACTAATTGGAGTCGAAACTAAAAAACGAAACACACGTTATATGTGATCCTAATTAATACTGTTTTTCATCTCAATTTTTTTTTCAAGGTGAATCTCTACCTCTTTCCTACGTGTAAATAAAGAGTTGACAGGTATTTGAAAGTTATTTTAAAATTAATGGATGTGATTCACTGAGACCATAGATGACGTGGTGAGTCAGGTCTATAAAATAATTTCTCGTGAAGTTGTGGTTTTGATCTCATTGTTTTTTTTAAAAAACTAAAGTATGTTATTTGTACCGAGTTATCCCATAAAATAATTTTTGGAATGTTTTCCCCTGAAATTTAAATCGTTACTTCGTTTGTCTCAAACCGTAAATAATAAACAACATCTTAAGTTGTTTGTACTTGAAATTTCAATAAAAGTAATATTAAATGTTAAATTAAAATATCATACATATTTTAAGAAATAAAAATATGAACAAGTCATCATTCATTTATGAATATACTTGTTTGGTAAAATTTAGATCTCGTATTTTGAATCGGACTTGTCACAACCCTATATAATAATAAAAAATAATTTAATGAAATTAGGGGCCAAAGTGTAGGATTTCAAAACTTACAGCATGTTTTAGAAGATGTGGGAAGTTCAGGGACTTAAACCTAAATTTATCATTTTTATGTCGACTGAGAAAAAAATAATAAAAAGGAGTTATTGGCCGTGGGGTTTGAACCCCTGTCCCTAGGTTAATCTCGCACATCCCTAGAGGTGCCCAAAAAATTCGAATATCAGATTTTACGCAAAAAAATATCTGAAATTTGATTTGAGAAAAACCGATTTTTTTAAATCGAATCGGTTATTTAAAAATCAGATAGTATAACCGGTTTGGGAAAAAATTAGACGATCAGTTTTTTTACCGGATTAAAAACTGGTTTTTATCCGAAAAAATCCGGTATGGGGTTTTAAAAACTAGCCGTTGGGGGTTTAGTGACAGTTTGACACTTTTTTTTTTCTAAAAAATCACCATTTTACCACCCTAAACATGTATAAATAGGTTGGAGATGTATTTGGTTGATTACAACTTTCTCAAATCGTATTACACAACACCTAAACCGGTTTTTTTATATCCGATTTTTTTAAAAAACTGTTTTTTTCAAACCGAAACCGGTTACACCATCCGGCTCTTCAAACCGATTAGGATTCGAACCGGTTTTTTTTTAATCTGGTTTTTTGGCTAGGTGAAAAAACCGAATCGATTTTTATCCGATCCAGATCGATTTTCTATCCGACTTTGTGCATGTCTACCCATGCCCTAACCGTTTAGGCTAGCGTACTGTTAGTGAATTTTATTTTAAATATATACTTAATTTGTTTTAAGTCATGATATACCCAAAATTGATCCCCAAAATCCCAAAAAATCCTTACTATAATCGCCCTCTCTACCTCGATTCCCCGCTGTTCGACCTTCATAACCGCCGCTGCCACCTCCAGCTGATTCGTCCCCGTCCGACACACACCGGAATCGGCCACCAATTTTCACAAAAAAAGTCGAAGAAGTTTCGCCAGAGAAACCCCTCTCGTCGCCTCAGTTAATTGCAAAATCCGACAACCACCGTTGTCCTTTCGCCTTACTGCCACCGTGGCTCTGATCGTCGTCCTCAGACGCTCGAAACCTAACTGGCGAGCCATTGTGTCATCATCGTTTTTGATGCTAACTATTTTAAGTAAGTCTCGATGGTGTTTCATAATAGTTTGGCTTGGTTTTGGTTGATTTTGGGTTAAATTTAGATTGAAATCGGTGTTGGGATGCTCCTAGAAGATTCGATCGACCGACTCGACCTATGTCACCACCGAACGCGTCGACAGTGCACGTGGGATTCATTCGTCGAATCAGGAGCCTTCTGGAACTGGTCCAGTTAGACTGATTCGGGTCGAACTGAGTCAACTCGGACATATCAACCCGTTGACTTTGATCAGAGTTGACCGTTGACTTTGACCAAAGAGTATTTTTTGAAAAGTCATATTTTATGTTTTTCGACGTTCTAAGACTGAATCTAAAGTCTGTTTTGCCAAATTAAAATCTGAAAGCCTTCGAATTGACTGTCAAACCCGAGCATGCATATATACTTAAGTGATTTATTTCGAATAATTAAACTAAGTTTAATGACTGATCAATGATATTGTTATTGAAGGTACATGAGACTCTCACGACCGTTCGACAGCTCAACCCAACTCCTCTCGATCTGTTCAATCTCGTGAGCCAGTAGTTACTCGTATGACCCGTAAACTTTATGATTCCATAGATTAAAAATGTTACTTCGATAGTAACCCAATTTTATTATGAATTAGGTTCGAACATTGCTACAGAGCGTGGTGAAGAATGTGCTTAGTAGACACCTTGACCGACCCCATTTTACAAAGTGTGTTCCTTATGTGCTATATGATGGTTTTAATTGTTCTTGAAATGTGATTTTTTTTTTTAAATTTCTGAATCTTTTATCAACTCAATAACATGATTTACTGATTTGCTGGATTACTGATTATGAACTATGACTGTTTGATATATGTGTTATCTGATTATTTGTTTACATTGGACATATGATTATGCTATTTACGAATCATGGAAATTAGTGTTTACTATGTGAACTATTTTATTGAGATACTATTTTGGGTAGGATACTGGAGTATGGAGGTTCAGTTCTGATCAAGCTGGTAATACCTTATGGGCCTAAGATAACCCTTAGGTAGGCCCCGATAACTTTCTTGGGTAGGCTCTCAAGCCCCAATGTACTCTCTTAGGTTGGCTCCTATACCCAATGGGTATAAGGAAATCCCTTATTGATTCAATTATGCAAGAACTACATTTTGGTGTACAGGAAGATGATATTGATGAGTTTTAAATTCTACTTATCTATGACTTTTAAGACACCTTACTGAAGCACTCTTAATTAGTTTACCTACCATGTTTTATTTGCGTATTGGGACACAATGAGCTCTCTAGCTCACCATTTTTCAAAATGTTTCCCCCCTTTCAGATACTTTTGGATAAGCACCCCTAACCATACACTTAGAGGATCAACACATTCTTACAGAACCTTTTGTTGTAATGTTTCTATCTTCCGAACTGCTTTTATTTCTGGTGACATGTGTCTTTATTTTGATATACTTGTTTTTATGACTTTTACTGCGATATGGATATTTGAAGTATTTTATATAACTCTGTCACTGATGATTTTATATTTACTCGATGAAATTTTTATCTTTTTAACTATACATCCTTTTTGTTAAATAGTGCTTACAATATAGTTTTAAATTATAAAAAATATTCTGGAAATTTTATTGTAATCTGTTAGACCTAGTCGTAACGCATAGACTGAGTCTAAGGGATTACATTTATTTGGTATCAGAGGTTTTGATTTTTAAACCTCAGATTATGAATGAGTCCTAAATAAATAAAAACACTATTTTGAAAACATTTTACAACTTCTTATAAGGTCATGTCACCCCCCCTTTACAAGTTTAAATATGTTAGGTACTTCGGGTACCTAATTTGACCCTAAGTTTAAACTCTTGTGTAGTGAGCCCTGAGATCCTTCTGTATGAGTGTTAGACGTGGTCGTCAGCCTAGCCGCGGGTAAGGTCAAGCTGCTAGGATCATTGACCCGATCGACGATCCAATGGTGGATCCGCCGTTCGCCCTTGGTATAGATATGACGACACCTGTCAGGGGTAGACAATAGAGCCAGATACCAATAGAATAGAGGGTCGGTAACATTAGAGGCCAGACAGCCAACTCCGGTGTATACCACCAGACGTCGGGATGACAGAGACGAGCCAAAGGTTATTGCAGGTACATTTACTATTTATTATGTTCCGTATTTTGCATTACTAGACAATGACTCCACCCACTCCTATGTTTCGAGTTCAGTATCCCGAGACCTTCAAATTTCGATAGAGAACACCGAGCGTATTGTTACAGTGATGACTCCAGTAAGATAGTCAGTGGTTGTGAATATGGTATTCTGGCATTGTTCTTTGGAGGTTCAAGGTGAAATATTCTTTGTCGACCTTATGGAGCTTCCTTTAGAGGAGTTTAATTTTATTCTGGGGATGGATTGGTTGAATGACCATCGGGTCAATCTGGATTGTGAGTACAAGAGAGCTACTGTGAAGACTTCTGATGGACAGACTATTGTGCTAGTTGGTGAGTGACGAGGCTATCTTTTTAATATAGTATCAGTGTTGGCTGTTGACCGTATGATCCGAAAGGGTTATAAGATATTCATTACCTGTATCTTAAATATTAAAAGCTCTTTGTCCAAGATTGAGGAGATTCGTACATTTAGCAAATTTCCCAATGTTTTTCCTGAGGAGTTGCCATGATTACCTCCGAATAGAGAGGTAGAGTTCGAGATTGAAACTTATCCTGGTTCTACACATGTTTCTATGGCACCATATCGTATGGCCCCAAAGGAACTTAAGAAGTTGAAGGTCCAGTTGCAGGAATTACTTAATCAAGGTTTCATCAGACATAGTACCTCACCTTGGGGAGCTCTGGTCCTGTTCGTGAAAAAAAGATGGATCGCTTGGGCTATGCATTAATTATCGAAAGTTGAAAAAGTTGAAAGTTAAGAATAATTACCCACTACCCAGGACTGATGACTTATTTGATCAATTGCGACACTCTACTGTATTTTCTAAGATTGATATTCGCTCGGGGTACTATCAGTTGAAGGTTAAGGGGTCAAATGTTTTGAAGACTGTCATCCGCACTAGATATGGGCATTATGAGTTCCTGGTGATGCCATTTGATCTAACAAATGATCCCGCAGCTTTTATGGATCTAATGAACCGTGTGTTCCGGTCCTATTTAGATCAGTTCGTAGTGGTTTTTATTGATGATATTCTGGTCTATTCCCGAACTAAGGCAGAGCATGATGAGTATTTGAAGATTGTAGACACTCGTTTTTTGCCTGAGTTTTAATTTACTATTATTATTATTATTATAATTTATATTTTTTGTAGGCCCAAAATCGAGGCCCAAATTATAATCGACCCAATACTACAAACAACACCAAGTCCAATGGAGATCCAGACCCAACGCAATGGTTTCAGCCCAGTAAGGAGCCCACTCGTGTGGCCCAAACCCAATTATGGTTTTACCCTTTTTGCTTCAGCCACCTCATGCCATAACCGTTGGATCAAATTTGATCCAACGGTCTAAGTTGACCCAGATTAGGGTTTTGACATAACCCTTAAGATACTAGAAGCAAGCCACTGTCGACTGAAGATGAACCATCCGTCATCGGAGCGAGTGGTACACACGCCCGACCTTTTGCCTCCTCGTCGCATGAGCCGCTTCCGATGAGTTCCCGAGCTACCTTCTCTAGTAAGAGAGCCAAAACAGTAACAAAAAAAACCCTTTCAGTCAACTATCAACCCTAATCCAAACCCATTTAAAAAATATCAAAATCCCACCAAATCTGGGATATTAACTAATTAAATCATTCCCATATAGAAAGACTTCATGATTTTATCTGAGAAATCAACCATAAATCAAGAAAAAGGGAAGCATTTTAGGGGGTGATTCGAACAACATCAACAGAGATCAACGAAAAAAAAAGGAAAGCCTTTTTAAAACAAAAAAAAAAGAAGAGAAAAAAGTTTACCCTTAACAAGATCCGACCACCGCTGCTTCATCGGAGACAAAGCTTACCCCCATAACCGAAGGTAATGACCTTACTCTTATCTAGGTTTTGGGGGGCTCATTATGGTGTTTGAGATGTAGAAAGAACCATTTTTTAGGAGTTGCTTTGGGATTTAGAGTTAAAAAGGTGGAGGGGTCGAGGTAGAAGAAAAGAGAGTTCTTTGGTTCGTTTTTTCTCCCTAGAGCCATCGATTTAAGGCGTCAGGGGGTGGCTTTTGGCCTTCACAGCCGGAGTGAAGAGAAAAGAGAGAAAATGAGATTTCTAGGGTTCATATTTTAGGTGCCTAAAAAATTATAACCCAAGGGGAATTTTAGGCCATTTTTTATCGTGATCTTTAAGATATATTTCAAAAATCATACGACATCGTTTGAAAAGGGGAGGGCATTAATGCTTCAGCGCATGGTTATTTGCAAGAGAGGTCCTCTATGGTTTGTAATCTTTCTATTTTGGTCATCAATGAAACTTTTACCTTCTTTTATTTTGAGCTTACGAATTGTTGAGAATTTTAATTTCATCCTCATTTGTTTATGTGTATATTTATGTTTATATTCAAGTTTTAGCCATCTTACTTTAATTTGTTCATGTTTAGGTATTGTATTTTTTTTATTAATTCACTTTAGTCACCTTTTTCACATTGTTTTGCTTTTGGTCCAGTTTATGATATTTTATTTTATTTTAATCTTGAACATTGTTTTGTGGTTTATTTTCCTTTCTAGTATATCTATTGTTCGGTAAGTTCGATTGTTGCCCCGATTTGTTGTTGATTTTTCTATTTAGAATTACAAGTTATTGTTAATACCATTTAGCCCTTTTAATCACTATATATGTTCAATTACTTTTGATTGTATTCTGGTTTTAGGATTCCATATTTTCCTTTTTAGTCCTATACATATATATACACATACTTATATTACGGGTACTACATTATATATATATATATACAATATTATGGTTTTATATATATTTTGTATGTAATAATGTATTTTATATTTTGTATTACATGCACGTGTTATATATATATATTATGTATTTTATATTACGTGTTTTATATAATGTAATAATGTATGTAAACGTTGTTCTTTAACATTTAAACATTTTGTTTTGTGGTAGACGTACGGGTAATATCCTAATTTACAATATTTGCAATATTGTTTGTTGTAGTAACTTGTTGCTTTTCTTTGGATATATTAAAATCTATTTATAAAAAAAAGGTAAGCGATGTAGATGGCAGAAAATCAACTTTGGTTGAGTGTTAATTATGTGCTTATAATGGTAGATTGTAATTATAACTGTCACACTTATTGAAATTAATTAATACAGTTCCATGCTTGTAACTATTGGTATAGTTCGTAATGATCTACACTTTGTCACATATTATTCCTTAAACTCCGCTATCGAGTGTGTGACGTCTAGAAAGATGAACGAGGCACAGGTACAACACAAAGTGGGTTCTTCCTGGTGATCGTAAGGCCGTAGAGCTCGGTCATGTCAAAATTCTCCGCAGTTTCACCAGCAGGCAACTTCCAATCGAACCAATAAAGAAGGTTCGCTATCACATACTCAACAGACGCAACTCCGAATAACATCCCCGGACATGCTCTTCTTCCGAAACCGAATGGGATGTAGTGAAAATCCTGACCCTGAAAATCGATGGGATTGTTCTCGAATCTCTCCGGGGTGAACTCTTCCGGTCTTTCCCACCGTTCGGGGTCTCGATGAATGGCCCATGAGTTCACCATGACGTTGGTACCCGACGGGATGTCGTAGCCTCCCAATTTAACGGGTGCCGATAATTTTCGAATGATGTTAGGCGGATGTAATCTTAGAGTTTCTTTGATCACACACTTTAAGTATTCCATTTTGTTGATGTCCTCTGGGTCTACCTTAGATTTGTTTCCCACGACGGTTCTTACCTCTATTTGGACCTTCTTCATAGCATTTTCGTTCTTTAGAAGTTCGGTCATTGCCCATTCATCTGTCGTTATGGTGGTATCGGTTCCTGCTACGAACAGATCCTGAGATTATCAAAATTAAACACTTAGAAATGTTAAAAATATTCAAATTTAAATCCCACAGGATTGATGGTATTACGTGTCTTCGACATGTGCCGTACATCACAAAAATTTATGAGAAATCGAAATTTAAAATTGAATAACTAACCATTAAGATTGCTTTGATGTTGTCCTGAGTGAGGTCCATCTCCAACATGCCATCCTTTTGGAGCTGCATAATGATGGAGACGAAGTCTTTTTTACTGGTAACTTGTTCATGATTTTCAAGAGCTCGATGCTCCTCGATTACTTCATCGAGGAACTCATCGAGCTCTTTTGATAACGATTTCATCCTTGGAATATATCCGGTGAGGACATCGAGCCACCACAAGTAAGGAAATATATCGCCGATACAGAAAGTGTTAATGATCAGATTCATTATATTTTTAGCCAAATGTCCGAACCGGCTGCACCCGTCTTCGTTTTCGCTCTCGTGACTAAGAACACACCGAGACACGATGTTACTCGAAACCGACGTAAGCATGTCGCTCAGTACAACCGTCTCTCCTCGTTGACAAGCACGACGGATCTTGTCGACGAGGTGATCGACTTCCTCATCTCTTACGAACTGAAACGAATGCACTCTCCGGTTGCTGAGGAGCTCGACAACGCTCATCTTCTTAACCTGCCGCCAGAACTCGCCGTAGGGAGAAAACCCGAGACCTTTTGCATCGTAGAACATTTCTTTCACCGCCGTCGTCTTTGGCTTGTCGGAGAAGGCGATGTCGTGGTTTTTTACGATCTCTCTAACCATTTCAGCCGATGAAACCACTAGCGTTGGGTTAGAACCCAATTGTAGAAGCAAAAGGGAGCCGTAGTTTCTGGAGAGTTGCCGGAAAGAGCGGTGGGGGAGTTTGCCGAGTTGATGGATGTTTCCGATGATCGGAAGCTTTGGCGGCGACGGAGGCAGATGAAGAGGTCGGCGTTTCGCTAGTTTTAGCAAAATTAAAAGGGAGAAAATGAAGATTAGAGGTAGAAGAAACAATGGATCCATTTTTGCGGAATCGGATGATCATTAATCTTCACTACTTTGCCTTCTTTTATAATATTAAATTATGATAGTGACGAATTTTTACGATTTTTAAAATCAACGAATTAAAATAATTGTATTATAATAATTTCAAGTAATATCATAATTTTAAAAAATGGCAAAAAGTATTAGAGATCCCTGTATTTTAAAAAAAATTATTGTGGTCCTAGTATTTTTTTTCTTAATGTGGTCCTCTAATTCATAAAACAAACTCAATGTGGACCTTTGACTAACATTTTTCGTCGTTGACCATTACAGTACTGACGTAACAGTCCACGGTGCTGATTTGGCAGTTCATCTGTCATGTTTGAACTACCAATTTAGTCAATCTATTATTTCATCCGTCACGTTAATTTACCACCTTGGAAACTCATATCAACACTGTGAAATACCATGTCAGCATCGTTTATAAGCGCATTTATAAACTCGTTTATGAGCTTGTTTATATGTCTGTTTATCGATTTTTTTTCGTTTATAAGTTTATTTATCGACTTGTTAATTTAAGTTCAAGAACAAGTTAATTTATAAACTCGTTTACTTTTTATTTTTATTTTTTACATTTTAAACATTTGATTTTCAACCCAATTGAAGTTTCATTTGCATTTCTTTTCAACAAAAACAATGACATTAGCTTTGAAATCCAATTCAATACAAACCAATTTCTTTAATACTTTTCAACAGGCAAATCATACATCACCTGATCAACATCAAATCAGGCATCAACGGATTAATTTATAACTTCTAATAATTGAAGGACTTTAACAAAGTGATATCCTAGAGAGATCATTCGTGTACTTTACCCTAATTTTTATTTATGTTTAAATAACATATTTATAATTTTATTTTTGAATGATTAGAGTTAAAGTCTATACATATGCATCATTATCGTTGTTCAGTTTAGTTCATGTTCGTGTTAATACGTAACACAGATATTTTAAATAAAATTTAAATTTAATTATAAAAATTTGGGACAAGTCTAAAATATCGAACTTCATCATCAATTTTGAAAAATTATATCCAAAAATAAGATCGATGTCAAACTTGACGAAAAAGAAAAGATATTGAATTCAAAGCCCCAATATTGACTTAGTTGAACTTTGATAAATAGCACCTTACTTGTAATTTTCATCCACTCTACGTCAAAGCACTAAATTCAATGTCTTGCTTTTTTTAAGGGTAATTACATGTTTTTTATCTAAACTATAAGTTTCGGCACATTTTAATACCTGAACTTTTAATTTTTTTAAAATCATATCTAAATTTTAGTTTTTACTTCATTTTAATACCGCTATTAAAAATTTTAGTTTTTTTTTTCATTTTAGTATCATCGTTCAAAATTTAACGTTAAGTTTTGTAAAAAAAGTGAAAAGTTTAGGTATTAAAACAGACCAAAACTGATAGTCTAGGTGTCGAATGTGTTAAGTTTTTAACGGTGAGGTACTAAAATGAAATGAAAACTAAACTCTAGGAATGATTTTGGAAAAATTAAAAATTTAGATACTAAAACAAACTAAAACTAATTGTTTAGATATTAAAACGCATTTATCTTATTATTGGTCTTTAAGGCTTCAAAAAATTATCCAATAATAATAAATGTCTATTAATACTTTACAAATAGATAAATTAAACAAGAAAAAAATAATTATAAATAATTATTACTTTATAATCACTTTAAATTATAAATAGATAAATTAAAAATAAAAAAATAAAATATTATAAATAGATATTCACTTTAAAATATTTAAAAATAAATAAAGACATAAATAACAATGTTGTTATTTTGGGCATGAAATTTCATATTTTAGATCAAGTAGGATGAGCAAAACCCGACTTACTTAAAAAAATTAAACTTTTTTTTAGTTATTCGATTTAACTCAAATTATTGAGTTGGTTTTGAGTTCGATTCGAGTTAAAATTTAAAATTTTCAAGTCACTTGAGAAATTGTAATTTTGGCCGAGTATTTTGATAATTTTACAATTTAATCTATGATTTTTTTATTCCTTCAATTTCTCCATTTTAACTATACTTTTTACTAAATTCGAACCACGTGATCTTAAACCATTATAGAATACCGATTTACTTTTAATTTATCTTTTTGATAATAAGTTTTCTATTTTTTAATTAATCCCTAAACTTTGCATGATTTTCATATTTCTTCAATTTTTTGACTAAATTTGAATCACATGCTCCCATACCATTATAAAATACATATGTAACTTCAATTTCTACTTTTTAAACTAAAAATGTACTCTTTTTATAAATTTAGTCCTTTAACTTTACATTTTACTCAATTTGATCATTTGAATGCAATTATTTGTATTTTTCTTTCCATCAATTTCTTTAACTCTTTATACTCTCATTAATACTTGACCCTCAAAATACCTTTGAAATATAATACTGTAAATATATTTTATAATTTTTTTTATTTGGTATATTATATAATATTATAATGTAAATGAAATATGAAGATATATATATGGTTAAAGAAAGTCAAAAATTGGAATAAATCCGTATCATACACTATAAATAATTGCAATTAAATTTGTATAAAAACTCAAATAACTTTACTTAAATCATAATTTCATAAACTTGACTCGAAAATATTAAATTAAGTTTTAATCATAAAGTACAATTCATCAACTTAAATAATTCAAATTTTTTTACGACTCGATCGAATACTACCCTAACAACAAACATAAACAAATCCTTAGCCCAGAGCCCACGATTTGGTAGGCCAATTATAGGCTGCAAATATAAATCAATTTCCATTGGAATGCAAGTGGGCCTCTAATTAATTTCTGTTATTTTATTTCTTATTTAATTATTTTTTATTATTACTTCTACAAATATTTTAATTTCTTATTTAATTATTTTTTATTATTACTTCTACAAATATTTTAATTTCATTTATTTCAAAAAAAAATGTGCATATGAATTTTTCTCAAAACAATGTTATTTTTTTATGATAATTAATGAGTGGTGTCCAAAGTAAAATTACATTGTAGTCATTTTAATTTCATAATAAAATGGTTTTCTTTTTTTTTAAATGAAAGTTAATGCAAATATTTACATTTGAAATATTTTCACTATTTTAATTAAATTTGAATCCAAATTCTAATTTAAGAGATTATAGATTAAATTTAAAATTGTATTTATAACTCTTAAAAATCGAGACGATGTATAATTTTAACAATGTCAATTTTTAGACGTTGTGAGATGTTTTAACTTTCATTCCACGTAAATTCTGCAGACATAACTATGTCATTTTAAGACCACAAAAGATTTACAAATATCTAGATTGTCAAGATCTGTCACTGATAATCACTGAAATAGTAAAGTATGTTTGGAGTTGAAATTAATTTTGTATGAATTATCAAATTACGTTGTTCGGATTATTCATTTTTCTTATAGTGTTTATATTTAATCCTCTAATTTAGAAAAAAAAATGGATGTTCTCATTTCGAATTTATACTTAATTTAAGGTTCACATCCGAATTCGAATAACATAGTTAAATTATTAAATGTAAAAGGTCTATGTAAATTCAAAAGCATTTTAATGGCTAAGGTATGCATTTAAATGTTTTAATTATGATTAATTTTCTAAATCAAACTACCTAACCCATATTTTATTTATTTGTCTGTCAGATATCTTAACATGGATATAAAGAAGAGTTAATTGCATCACATATCCTCCAAATATGCCCCTTATTTTAAAATCACTCCTTAATTTTTTAAATATTCTAATTTCATCCCTAAATTGTGACTATCATTCTAAATTAATCATCAAACTTTTGAACATTTCAATTTCATCCTCAGACTACGACTTTCATTCTAAATTGGTCCCCAAAATTTTTGAACCAATTTCATCCCAACCTATATACTAATCATGCTCCTGTTAATAAAATCTTTAGGTCAAGTTATTATATATTTGAAAAACAAATTTATATTAAATTATGGTTGAAACTAATTACATATTTGCATGAATTTGGGGATAAAATTAGAATATTCAAAAGTTTAGGGACCAATGTAGAAAGAGAGCCATAGTTTAGGGATGAAATTAGAATATTCAAAAGTTTAATGACTAGTTTTGAATGAGAGTCATAGTTTGGAAATGACATTGGAATATTCAAAAGTTTAAGGATCAATTTAAAATGAAAGTTATAGTTTGAGAACATATGATGCAATTAACTCTAAAAAGATATAAAGTAGTATATATTCAAAATTTCTTTTATCTATTAATAATATATATAAACTCTGTAGAGACATCTGATCGGACTCGAAACATTTCCATGATTGTACACAAGGACTAAAAACCTACTTAAGCGATATCTAATTATATGTTTTTCTTTATTTATCTTTCAAAATTGAAAATTTATATTTTAGTTAGTAGTATATTTATTATCTGAGTGATACTGTTAAAACACATTATTTTCATGATTAAAAATTAAGTATGCAATTTGTAAAAAAATATAATTAGATGTTAATTTTAAATATTTATTTATTTAGAATACAAATTATAAAATAAATTTCAAAAAACATATTTTAGTTTCAAATTTTAAATTACCTTTTTTGGTGCTTTTTTCCTCATCATTGTCCTTCATGTGCATGCATTATTTTAGGATATGCTTTAACTTTTAGGCCAAATTGCCCTTTCAATAAACATTTCCATGTTTTTTATTATCTGAGTGATACTGTTAAAACACATTTTCATGATTAAAAATTAAGTATGCAATTTGTAAAAAAATATAATTAGATGTTAATTTTAAATATTTATTTATTTAGAATAAAAATTATAAAATATTGAATTTTGTTGACATGACATTCACGTCATTTCTTTATTCCGTATTTTATTTTATCTTCTTCATCCAAAGATGGCACTGCAATTATTATTCTCCGACGTCTTCTTTAGCCATTCAAGATATCGATGAACTCATTTTATCATCTCATATTACTCCATCTATTTAAATTTTATCTAAATTACTTTAAAACTCACAAAATTCAATTTCAAACTCAAAAGCCGTGAAACTCTAAACCACTATGAATTATTTCACAAAAAACAAGAAAATTCCGAGACCATTTCATAAATTTTAAAAGAAAAATATCTAATTTCATAAATTTTAAAAGATAAATATCTAATTATAGCGTAATTAAATATTTAACAAAATGACTAAATAATAAACAAAAGTTAAGTGAGTAAATTAAAAATTTTAATATCCAAAATAGGATTAAGAAAAAGTTGAGGGATATAATTTATAATTTATCCTAAAATATATTTAAACTAATTAGTTTAACAAAGTCAATTTGGATTGACTAGTCCAAGTAGTTCAATTAGATTTGATTCAATTCTAAGCTGACATTTTTGAATTACAATTGTTTTGAAGATTAGAATCATTCTTGCTTTGTAGAGGTGCACAAAAAATCCAAATATTCGATTTTATGTAAAAAATATCCGAAACCAGATTTTAAAAAAACCGATTTTTTTTAACTGATTCGGATATTTTAAAACCGGATAGTATAACCGCTTTGAAAAAAATTGGATGACCGGATTTTTTACCGGATTAAAAACCAGTTTGAAAAAAACTGGATAAAAAACTGATTTTTTATCCGGAAAAAAATCCGGTCTGAAGTTTAAAAAAATTGGATGACCGGATTTTTTATCGGATTAAAAACCGATTTTTTTCAAACCGAAATCGATTACACCGGTTACATCATCCGGCCCTCCAAATCGATTATGATCCGAACCGATTTTTTTATAAACCGATTTTTTTGCTTAGTGAAAAAACCGGATCGATTTTTATCCGATTCGGATCGGATTTAAATCCGGCTATGTGCATCTCTACTGCTTTGGCATATGATTTTTAAAATGAAACCATCACATTTAAATAATTTCTGGTTCTAGTCACTCAATTCAAATTTTCAGGTTCGAACTAAATCGAGACCGGGTCATTTCAGGTCGAGGTTGTTATACACATACTACTGAGCCCGAAAACATAGATTCGAACTCTATATCATGGAATCGGATTGCTAATCGAAAATTTTCTGCAACAGGAAGGTGCAAATCTCAAATATCGAAACTAGATTTCACAGTTCTATCAACACGGGGAAAACGAGGACCGAAAACTCGAACTCGAATGTCATTGTTGTGTTTTGATATAACAAACGATGAAGGCAATTCACAGATTTAGAAGTTCCATTCAAAACGATAGACACCACACAAATGTAATTACTAACGAATCCATCACCTGATATGAACCAAAAGGCTAAAATTTTTACTGCTAATCTGCTATGTCTGCGTAAAGGTCAGCAGATCTCGATCTGGATCCAGACGGAGACCTTGAATATCTACTTGGAGACCTTGATGATCTAACTCTACCCGGAGATGGCCAAATCCAGCTCTTGGGTCCTCAGGCGGCTCGTATGAGGAATGCCTCCTATAAATGGAATATTCGAAAACCGAAACAAGCCACATGACTCGAGTTAAACATACAAAAAAATCAGTAACAATGAACTCTCATCATACAAGAATTTTGAGAGCTTGGAGCTGCATAGAAGTATGGCTTTTCCATACAGATAAAACCATCGTACTTGTTCCGATAAAATGTAGCTTCTTTATGAGAGCGAGCTAAGAAAGTTGAAACAATAAAATAGACTTCGACTTACTCGCCATAACCGTTTCTCTCAGCATTTTCATATCCAGGAGAAAATGATCTGTGATCGTAATCACCATCTCGTTCCTGTGGAGGACCTCTTGGAGATCTTGGATGTTCTTCATGCCTTCTACCTGGCGGAACAGAATAATTTCCTCGACGTCTTGGGGCAGGGGAGTATGACCTAACAGATTAATCACCTTATTAGCTAACGGGTAAAAGGATATGATAGAATTTTGACTGCCTACCTTGAGCTGTAGCGGCTTCTAGAACCTGAAGGGTGGTGAGGAGAGCACATAGGGGATGGAGAACGAGACCTAGAACGCTCTGCCACATCAAATGTGTAAGAATTAGTTTACAAGGATTCGATTTCAGATTACATAGGTGGAAAGAAAAACAAAGGATTATTTCTGAATAGATACAAAGCAGACTACTGGTTTCATGACTTCAGTTTTTTTAAGCATCGGAGTCCGCTTTTAGGACATTTCATACAAACTGAAAACTTAGAATTTAACATATAGGACACATTCCCTTGTCCAACAGTCACACATGAGCTTGAATAAGTTAGGAATAACATACCATAATAAGATGATCGTCCCCCATAGCCAGATGGTCCCCTGGAGAATTACATGCCAGATAAATCCTTATACAAGTAGAATAACAGGAAACTTCATGTACAAGAATGTTTGTAAGATATAGAGACTAAGAAAATACCTAAGTCTAGCCTTGTGGCGCATCTCCTCAGGCCTTTCCTCGTCTCTGCAGCCACAACAACCGATATCTCTCTCCCACCAAATATTTTCCCGTTCATGCGTCGTTGAGCTTCGGCGGCGCCATAATAATCCACAAACTGCAAAAATGCAAACCCTCGAGGTTCCCTACAGAAAGGATACACACCAATCTTTTATTTAAGCATGCAAGTTTGCAATGGGAAAAATAAGCCAACTTGAGAAAGTCAAAAAGAAAGCAAGAATGCCATGTTACTATGACAAGTCCATTACTTTGTATATACCTTTACACATCCAATATTGGCTCCAGAAGACAACCACAAACGTGGACCGAGTATAAATAAAAATTCGCTAAGTGCTGACCTTTCCCCCTTAATAGACAATATCAAAGGAACTTCAAAAGAGGCAAGTAACTTGAAAAATCTTCAAAAACTCGTAAATATATGAAGCACTTGATATCGACAATTTCCTTCAATTGGGTCAGGAATCAATCTTCTTCCTCATCATAACCTTTATTGATTTGTGTATTTATATAGTTTTGCTTCATAAAGGAACATTCTTCACATGATCATTACTCTTAACACCCAAGATCACAATATGTTAAGCAATCATAAACAGTAGTCCTTCATCAAATGTGGGCTTGGGCTTGTTTTTACTTCAAAACAATACACCCCCTGACAAACCAGTTCAAATTGTAATTCGCTACAGAAAATGAAAACAAATTAAGAGCTTTTAAGAACTAGAGCGGAAAGCAACTTGAAGGAAATAACTTCCTACGTGCGACAACTAAAGGTCTAGGAGTAAGAAGAGAGCCCAAAGAAGGAAGCAGCACATAGCATGTTGCAAAAGTTAATCAAACCAGCAATTAGAAACATTATTTTGCCAATCCTAAAAGCTTACTTTGCAATAAATAGTAATCCAAAAAAGAATAAAAGTCTTATCAGTTGCAACGTAAAACTAAACTCTTTTCAAGTATAAGACAACTCTTAGCGACATATATGTTTAGGAAAAAGAACAGGAAGCTCATGCTCGATAAAAATAAACTAAAACTAAAACAACTTAGACATGCATAAGCTAGAATGTATAAACTTCCATTAAAACAATACCAACCCTGTATAGTAGTCTTTGGGAATATAAACATCCCTAACAGGCCCAAATCTCTCGAAAGGGATACGAAGTTCTTCGGGCCTGCAAACGTAATCAAACACAAATTAAAACAAATCATTTAACCAGCATTTAGATAATAAGGAAAAAAAGGATGTAGACAAAAGGGCTACCTGCAATCTAAGGGAATGTTTCTAACCAAAAGGCTTCCTTGATTCCGCTCCCTCCTTCTGCCATACCCACCGCCACCACCATATCCCCTCCTAGGAGGACTTCTTTCTCTACCTCCATAGACTCTCCTGGGGGGACTATAGTATTGTGGGCTGTATCTCCTCATCCCCAAAACCTTTCAAAAGCACAAACCATTAAACTACATTTATATATATATATATTTCAAAAGAAGCAAACAAAAGTCAATCATCTAACCTTGTTCTTTTCTTATTTTGAGACAAACCCAGATTTTCCCCCTTTTTCCAAATAAGGTTTTGCTAATTCACGCAATGCAATACCCAACAATTATATCCATGAAAAACGATAAAATTACGTAATTCATAAAATACACAAATAAAAAATCTTGCACAGTTATGAAAACTGATAAAGATTCAAACGAGTAACCTAAGATTTTCTGTTTGGTTGATGAGAAAATTAAAGAACAAAAAAAGTTATTTCAGCATCGGCTTAGTTGGCCTAAACTATATTCCGAAAAATCAAATTTGTATAGCAAAAAATAAAAAGAAAAATGCCCAAAAATCATTGAATTTGGAAGAACGTAGATTTTACCTGGAAGACGGAATTTGAAAAAGCGACAGACTAGAAAAGAAAGGATTCACTTGGGAATTTTGAGATCTGATGTACCAGTATTATGTTAATGCTTTATTTTGGATCGCATTGTTGGGGGCCGAGTCGGCCCATTCGTTTTTGCCATTTTTCCATATCTGATAATTATTATTTTATTATTTCTTAAATAATTTGATAACAAATTAGATATCATATTTGTTGAATCTAATTTGATACAACAACTTTAAAGGAATAATGTTTTTGGACTTAAATGAATTTATTTAAAGTTTTCAAAAATAATTTAAAGCCTATTTAACATTAATTTGAACATAAAAACAGTTTTCTGACAAAGCAATACCGATACTGATATTACAATATCGATACTGCATGAACAATATTGATATTGTTCTTGCAGTATCGATACCAAAGGCAAAAGAAATATCGATACTCATATGGCAGTATCAATATTGTCTGTTGTTTTCAAAGGTGTACAGATTACAATAGGCATGTTTGATACCGATAACTCAAAGGAGTATCGATACTACTTTGTATAATATTATTGATACTATGACCTCAGTACCAATATTGTTGTAGCGCAATGGTCCTTAACAACTAGTTTTATTTAAAAGTCATTAGGGTAGTACTGATACTCTCATCTCAACTATCGATACTCCCTGGTATGGACAGTTTTATTTTTGCAATAATTAAGCTCCCAACGGCTAAAAACGGTCATAAATTCATTCCAACATATAAAAACAAGTTGATGACACTTGAAGAAGGTTACAACACACAAGCAATCCACATCAAGAGAAAAGCTCTTTCAATCTTATTTTTCATTTTCTCTTGTAAATAGAGTATTTTAGTGAGTTTAATTGTGTAAACACCCACCTTATGAGGATTTCTTATTTACAATCTTTTATTCTTTTGTAAAAGGGGTTTTGGTTATAGTTTAACAATTGAAAATTAGGAATCTATAAAATGTTACTTTTGAGCCTAGAAAAAGAAAGAATAAATTAGTGAATTTATTAGAAATCCTTTACGAGGAACTAAGATAGTGAATGTGGACTTCATTAAGAAAGTTGAACCACTATAAAGTTTTGTGCATTTCTTTCTTATCCTTTCTCCTTGATTCTCAAAATTTTAAATTGTAAATTCACTCTATCTTGAACCCTTTTTCAATTAATTAATAAAACCTCAAATCTCAACAATATTATATAATAATTTAAATTTATTTTAAATACTAACATCGTTCAGAATGTGTTCATAAAAATAAAATTGAAACATTAAATTTTAAATTTAAATTTCATTAAGTGATTGTGTAATCATCAATTTTCAACTATTAATTATTATATATTATTATTATTATTACAAATAAATAAAATATTATTAAATATTTATTAAAAACCCAACAACCAAACCCAAAATACAAGGGCCCAAACTGAAATCCAAACCTAGACCCAAACCAAAACCCTAGCCTAACCTAACCCTAATCCTAACAAATCTTATCATCAAGCCGCCGACTGAGCTCACCCCACGTCTAGTCGCGCCGATCATCGCCGCCGTCAATGCCTAGCCGAACCAGATCATCAATAATATCAACTAAACCCAAAAAATCTAGGGCATTTAAAAACCAAATCATCACAAACAGTGATGGTTAGAGAAGAAAGTAGGGATTAGGTTTTTATTTATTTATTTTATTTATCTTTGTAAGAAATTGGTATAAGAACCCAACAAAATCAATTTGAAAGGGACTTTTCCCCACTGATTTTCAAAGCAATACAAAATAAAAGAAAAAAATTTCAAAGGTAATTTTTTCCATTTTTTAGCAAGTTTCGAATAATAACAATAAAAAAAAAGAGGTTCTAAGAGATCACCTGTGGGGGAGAGAGAGTCTCATCAGATCTCAGTTCGTCGGGGTACGTCGATGGTGAGGTGGTCGAAAAGTTTAGGGATTCTAGTGGGTTATAGGGCCTTGCATGTTTGTTTTTGACCTAGATCTAGGCATTAAAGGGTAGATCAGGAGGTTTTGGGTTGGTTTGAGTGTGCTTAATCGTCGAAAGTCGTTAGAGGTAGAAGAAGCTGAAGGGTCAAAAACTATTTTGTGAACTTTAGGGTCGTTATTTGTTAGTTTTAGGCTTAGATCTGTGTAGAGGGGTTTAAAATGAGGGATCTAGGTTAATTTGGGGGTTGGTTTTGCATAGTGACCGAAACGGCGATCGGTAGCATTGATGGTGGGGTTTTGACTCTCGATTGAGAGAGAGAAATGAGGGTTTGAGAGAGTTTTTGATTTTTTTCCTGAAAGGTTAGAATGAAAAAAAGGAAGTGTATTTTATAGAGGCGTTTAAGGGTTATTTGCGTTTAAGTCCCTTGTAGTTAGTCGTGTTTTTGCAATTTGGTCACCTCAAGGATCAAATTTGTTATTTACCTTTTTTTCATGTATGTTTTGTATTGTTGGTATATTTTTTTAGTCCCCTAGTTTTATCGTGTTTTTTGCATTTTGGTCACATGCAATGACTATTTAATTTTTTTTTTGAAATCTTGTTGTCCTAATTGTGTAATGTTCGCATTTTTATTTATTAATGCATATTTGGCTTATTAAAAACGGAAAATCACATTTTAATCCTTCTTATTTTAGCATGTTTTTACACTTAGGTCCTGAATTTATTTGTTGTTTTGCATGCTCAATTTTTAATTTATTTAAATTTGGTCCTTTTTATTACATGTTCAAATTATTTTTCTTTAATCCTCTATAATTTAATGTCAATTCAATTTAGTCCATGTATATTTAGTTTTGATTAAAATACATGTTGGTTTGTTTACTTCTTTCTTGCATTTAATTTATTTAATTGTTTGTTTGATATTTAAAATGCATGTCACCTTTATATTTATTTAATTTAATTAGCTTTTTAGAATTTGCCCCTAGATTAGATCTTTAAACTTAAAAATTGATTTAGTAATTAGGGTCTTGCCTTAATTTTAATTAGGAAACAATTCGATTCGAGTTTTCGCATAAAATGTCTGATTACTCGAGTCGAACATTCGAATCCTTAAATTGTTAATCATCAATCAATTTTAAAGCTCACCTAATTTAATCTCTTAATTTTTAATAGTTAATTAGGATAATTATTAGCGCCTTGAGTTATTGGTTAGTCCTTAAACTTTAGGCATTATATATTTTGACCTTAAATTTTAAAGTCTTACATTTAGGTCTCTAGACTTTAGTTTCCTTGTACATTAGTCCTTAAACTTTAGGCATTATAGATTTTGACTTTAAATTTTAAAGTCTTACATTTAGGTCTCTAGACTTTAGTTTCCTTGTACATTAGTCCTTAAAGTTTTAATTAGAATTTTTAAATTAATATAATTAAACAGGTTATTAATTAGAGCCTCCACTTTAGGTTAGATTTCAATATAGCCCCTTTAATTTAAGGAGTAATCTGAGTTGCCCTCACCTAAATGTTCAAGGGACCATATCGATTATTCGATTTAATAGCTGGTTTAAAATCAAGTAGGATTAATATTAAAGCCTAAATTTTTAGGTTTATGCCTCTAGGTTCTTTAATTTTCATAATTTGACACTTCAAGATAGAGAAAGCCTTAATCTACCTTTAATTTAATTAAGATTAATAATAAATTGTTTGATTGCATCTTATTTTAAAACCTAAGGCAATGTTCACTTATTAGGGACTCGATAGTATATCTCCCGCAAGTATGCTCAGGGGTGACTATTGGTGATTCCCAAAATAGGTCGAAATCCTTTTTAAGATTGTATCATAATTTCTAAAATATCGAGGCAATGTACAATGGGCATAATAGTTGATCTCCCACATTCATGCTAGAGGGAGAATGTTATTGGCTTTAATAAACGAATATATTTTTCAACTTTGCATCTGTAATGATTTTTAAATTAAATAAAGTTCAAACTCATAATTTTCGATTCTAAATATAGATTAATCAACTAGGTACCAATTTTTTAGTGTTGTGGGGGTGCTAATCATTCCACACGCGTAACTGACTCTTTAACTTGCTTTCTGGTTTTTGTAGACCCTAAACTTGGTATTTTTATAAAATAAAATATTTTATTAAAATTAATTGATTTTTGATGTTCCAATCACACCTTAAAATGATTGGTGTCGACTCCTCACATTTCCAAAATCTTTTCAAAGAAAACCCATGGGCAAAAAACGGTGTTGACAATATGGTGACTCTACTGGAGACACTTTTGTTTTTAAAACAACTTAAGAGTCGAGCCACGAGTTGGTTACCCAATATTTAGGATTCTAGAAATTATGAGTTCGATCTTATTTAATTTACAGTTCATTATGTTATTTTAAAAAACACATTAAAATTTTAAAAAAATAATTAATTAAAAAAAAGAAAATAAAGTATTTTTCTCTGGTTAATGTTTACACTTCTGTGAATATTTAGGACCGTTGCATATCATAGCTCTAAACCCGAGCTTAATCCCAAATTATTTAAGTAGGGGGAAACATCACACCTCATTATGAGCACTGAGCTTCCTTGTGTAGGAATGACAATTTACCTTTGGAAAGCATCCTAAGTTGCATATCCGAATATCGGTTGTGAGATACGCTTTTAGTGGTGTGATCCTCTGAGCTGAATCCAATCCACAAGTCTGTAATGAGCCACTTGTCCATCTACCCATATGTCTAAAGTTCAAGTACCATACTTCAAAAAGTACGATGGAGGTTCAGTAGACACCCTGACCGACTCTATTTTATGAGGTGTGTTCCTTATGTGCTATATGCATGTTTTATCTGTTTTGAAATGTGTTTTTTGAAATTACTGATTTAGCAAACCTTTAAACAACTATGATATGATTTACTAGTTTTTGATTTACTGGATGATTTCTTATAAACTATGATTGTTCGATATATGTTATTTGGTTACCTGTTTCACTAGAGGATATGAATATGACGTTTTACGGATTATTGATCTCACTGTTTATTATCTGAATTGTTTTATTGAGAATCTATCTTGGGCAGGATACTGGAGTATGGAGGTTCAACTCTGATCAAGTTGGTAATACCTTATGGACCTAAGACGACCCTTGGGTAGGCTTCGGGGCCTCGAGAATTTTCTTGGGTATGCTCTCAGGCCCTTAGGTGCTCCCTTAGGTTGGCTCATATACTCAACGAGTATAAGGTAAGCCCTTATGAATGCAGTTATGGGGAAACTGCATTTTTGTGTACGGGAGGAGGGTAATTATGAGTTTTAAATTCAACTTATCGATGACCTTTTATGATATCTTACTGAAACACTCTAGATTATTTTACCTACCATGTTTATTTGCACTATTGGGACACACTAAGCTCCCTAGCTCACCCTTTTCAAACTGTTTTCCCCTTTTCAGATACTTTTGGATAGACATCCCGAACTAGACACTTGGAGGATCGACACATTCTTACAGAATTTTTTGTTGTAATGTTTCTATCTTCTTAATTGCTTTCATTTACGGTGACATGTGTCTTTATTTTGAAATACTTATTTTATGATTATTACTGCAATATAGATATTTGATGTATCATATATTACTCAGTCACTGACGGTTTTATATATTTACTCGTTTGGTTTCTATCAATATTAACTATGTGACCTTTTTGTTAAATATTGTTTATAATATGGTTTTAAATTATCGAAAATGTTATAGAAATTTTAATGTAATCCGTTAGACTTAGTCGTAACGCATAGGTCGAGTCTAAGGGGTTACAAATAATAAGAAGAAGAAAAAAGTGAGTTGAGCCCTAAACTACAAATGCATAAACTATAAAATATTCCTTGAGATTCCACCTATCACAAAGACATAAACTAATGGAATATTCTCCAAGTGAATAGGTCTTCTAAGTTCTTCCAAAGATTAGACTAATTTTGGTACAATAAGCCAATTAGTTAAGTGAGGAAAAAAACTGTTGAAATAGTCGCCGTCGAAAATTATTTTCTCAAATATATTAATTATATTAATATAATCTTTAAATTCATTTAATTGTTTTCAGTATATGAACTTAATTACATGAAAATTTTACATTGTACTTTTTTTTTAAAAAAAAATCAACACATAAATGTTAATATTATTAATAATTAAACTTTTTAAATCAAGTTGATCGCAAGCTTTAAGTCAAGTGTCAAGTCGATCGTTTCGGCTCGTTAAGAAGTCGAGTAGAGTATTTATCGAGCTAGATCGAGTTGATCTCGAGTAGCTCACGGTCTATCCCGTCTCATTTACAACCTAGACAAAACCTTGTTCTTAATGTTTAATATGGACATATATATAATATAGACCAAGAGTTAAATCTAACAACCACCACAATTTTTAGGTGTTACAATGAGCGGATAAGCGTAATTGTCTTTTAGTCTTCAATTCTAAGCCTTAAAAAGTTCTTGTTGCAAGATCATTTTAGGTATAAAAAGATCATAGCTCCTCTAACTTCATTCAAATCATCTTCTGTGTATAATCAATAATCTCGAGACGAAAACGATGAACTCCGCCGCGAATAATGTCACATTGGTTATATTTTTCTTCGTTTGCATTTGGTTCTTCCCGTCGTTAAACGCCATGCCGGACATCACCAAAACATGTGAGCAGACTAAGCACAAGGAACTTTGCATCTCGAGCTTCAAGGAATCATACATCGGGAGATATCTTCCCGACAATGCCAAGTCGGATTTAATCGCGTCGATACTCATCAAAATCGTCGTTAATAATGCCTCCGACGTTTCCCGAAACCTCAAGACTACCGTACTTGAGGGTCCTGTGCCACTAACGCCCGATGTCAAGGCGAAATACGGTATATGCGATCATGAAGTCGTATCGGCTATGAAGGAACTCGATAAGGCCCGTACGGCCATGGAATCGAGGAATCACAAATCAGAGAAGTTCAACATGAAAGCTGCCGTGGCTAACGTCGACAACTGCGAGAAGGAATTGAAGCAAGTGGAATCGCAGTTGCCAGACAAAAAACAGTTTGACGAGGTTATCATGCTCAAAAAACTACTGGAAAATATCGAAGACGTTCTCAAAACGGTAAAATAAAATTACGGGATGTTCTTCGAAGATCGAACCACGATACTATTATTGTAAGTAGACATGTTCAAAGAGTCGAAAAGATGATGAATCCGATGTGATTTCGGACTCGAAACGAGCTGTTGTTGTTGGTCCGAGTCCGGCCCGATTGTACTTTGATGGGGTTCTTTGATGACATATTTTTAATATAAAATAATTTTTTTTCTCAAGTTAAAAATAATTTTAATATAAAAAAATTGCAGTGTTGTAGTGGTTATTAATTATAGGGTAAATTACGTATTTAGTATTTAAATTATCAGTTTTACTCCGTTTTAGCTCCTAAACTTTTAATATTTTTAAAATCATACCTAATATTTAGTTTTTGTTTCATTTTAGTACCCGTCATTAAAAACTTAACGCATTTAATACCTAGCTATCAGTTTTAGCTCGTTTTAGTACATTTACCTTTCACTTTGTTTTTTTTTCAAAACTTAACATTAAATTTTGAATGGTGTACTAAAATGGAATAAAAACTAAACTTTATGTATAATTTAAAAAAATTAAAAGTTTAGGTATTAAAACGGACAAAAAATCATAATTTAAGTACTAAACACATAATTTACGCTTTATTATGCTGAATCGATGTGATAATACAACATTTTAGGTATGAATGATGACATTACAAAATATCTTAAAATTAAATTTAAAGATTTAATTGATTTTTATATAAAGTTTAAGAATTAAAAATTAAAATTTTAAAAATTATTCAAAATTTTAAATTATTAAGAAAATATTAAAAATATTAAAATAAAAATTATCAGAAATTATAAGATAATAAATTATTAATTTTTAAAAAATTAAAGTTTATATATACATATAATGCTACAAAAAATTAATACTTATATTGAAAAAAATCTTCCTTCGTCCATGCAAGTCTACTACTATAGATTGAACATATTTTCAATAGAATCAACACTGTTAAAATTATAAAATATTTTTTTATTAGTCCGGGTAAATACAAAGTATTATCTATTCAAAGACTTAACCATTTGATATTGAACGCTCGGACACCACTTTATCGTCCCCGGAATCTTTAAGTTGCTCTAATGCTTTCACTACGGCAGCCATTTTCGGCCTATATTTCGGTTCTGTAGAAAGGCATTGCAGTGCGAGATAAGCAGCTTTTAACGCAGCTTCCTGCGTGTATTGCCCTTTGATACGACCATCCATCACTTGGAACATCTTGCGTTTGCTGGTAAGATAAGGCTTGGCCCAGTCCACTAAACTATGTTCTCCCGACGGTCGGTTCTTGTCCAACGCTCGTTTTCCGGTTAACATCTCGAGAAGAACAACCCCGAAGCTATACACGTCGCTTCTCGCGGTTAGATGGCCTTGATAAGAACCAAGTAAGTTAAAATTTGATTCGAGTTAAAGACGGTGTCGAGTTAAAAAGCTACCTGTTGCGATATACTCGGGGGCTGCATAGCCGTGGGTGCCCATGACCCGAGTTGAGACGTGGCTTTTATCGCCGGTTGGTCCATCCTTGGCCAGACCGAAATCAGAGAGTTTTGCATTGTAGTTCTGTCGTTTTACATAGAGAACAAAAAGATATGAGAAAGCTGCGAGAACCGAAAGTACGGATAAAGAATTTCGCTTGTTAAGTCCGTGTTACCGAATCGAGCAAGATATTCGATGTTTTGAAGTCTCGATATATCACTTTCGCCTCATCGGAATGTAGAAACGCAAGACCCTTGGCGGCACCGAGAGCAACCTTCATCCGGAGGTTCCAAGAAAGTGGCTGAAAATAAGAATTCCCTGCTTCATTGTAATAAGATATATGAGACAATCGAACTGATTAACAAAAGGAAATTTTAAATGAATGAAAAACTCACTTCTAAAAAGATGGTTCTCCAAGCTTCCTTTCGGCATGAACTCGTAAACCAGAAGCCGATGATCATCTTCTAAGCAGTAACCGACTAATTTCACAAGATTGGGATGATAAAGCTGCCCCAGATAGTTGATTTCAGCCTACAAGCCACATGAATCATTGAAATTAACAAACTATTTAATCAAACAAAGTAGTATTTCTTGACATCGAACAATGTTCCAAGAAGTTTATTCCTTTCACCGTCGTCGTTCGACTAACCTTTTGGTGGAAGTTTTCATTCTCAAATCACATAAAATTAAGCAAGCCTATTTGTGCAGAGCTTAATCTAAGCTCTAAGCAATGATTTTGAAACTACATTAGACAGACTCGAGCTGATACGGATATGTCTCCAACTCTGATACAACTCTGTTCATTTTATTTCTAAATTTCCTTGTATCTGGAGAAGCATACCGATAAGCATGTTCAATTATCAGTCGAATACAGGCTCATACCCCATATCCATATGGTAAAAGCTTAATCTAAGGGCTAAGCAATGACTCTTAAACTACAGCAGAGCTCTGAGCTCTCATATATACCCACCGGTCGAGCATTTGACAGCGACAGCAAACTATATCTTTAAAGAAAGTAGTAGTTTTTAACATCTAAGGATGTTTTGGTAAGTTTATTCTTTTCACCATTGTTGTTCAAACCTAAGTTACTCGGACTTTGCGGATATGGATATGTCTCGTACAGGAATATGTTCAGAATTTTCTAGGTTATCAATACCCCGTACTCAATTACGTCTCGGATACAGGTATCATACTCCATACCCCTTTACATAGTAAAAGCTTAACCCAAGGGCTAAGCAATTATTTGGGGAAGATACACACACATAAGATAATAAGTTCAATAACAAACTATTTCATCAAAGTAGTACCATTTTACATCTAAGGATGTTTCCATAAGTTCATTCTTTTCACGATTGTTGTTCAATTCAACCCTACCTCACACAGACTCGGGCGAATTTGACATAACTATGTTCAAATTTTTATAAGCTTTCCATATATGTGGAGAATCACACCACACCTATATGTCTATGTTCAACCCTACTTTACACAGACTCGGGCGGATTCAACATAACTATCTTCAAACCTTTATAAGTTTTCCATATATGTGGAGAATCACACCACACCTATATGTATATGTTCAGCCCTACCTTACACAGACTCGGGCGAATTCAACATAACCATCTTCAAACCTTTATAAGTTTTCCATATATGTCAAGAATCATACCACACCTATATGTATATGTTCAAACACTACCTTACACAGACTCGGGCGGATTCGACATGATTATGATCAAACCATTATGTCGAGAATCATACAACACCTATATGTATATGTTCAAACCATACCACACATTTATGGTAAAAGCTTAATTCGAAACTACTGCAAAGCCTTTTAACAGGGGGAATATATAAAACTCACCAGCCATTCATGGTGGCCTTGAATACCCTCCTGGTTTAGCCTTTTAACAGCAATAACCATGCCAGTACCAGGCTTGGAAGCCGCAAATGAATTCTCATCGATCCAACCCTTGAAAACACAACCGAAACCGCCTTCGCCGAGAACACTATCCGGTCGGAAATTCCTGGTGGCTGTCCTTAATTCACTGAAATTAAAGCTCTTCAAATTGGAAGACTGCAGAATCTCCCCCTCGGTCCTAGGCACCGAAACCTGGCTGCTTGAACCACTCGTTTCATTAACACACCTTGAATTGGCCCCTGCAACACATCAAACACATAAACATCTCAAAATAAGTTGAACCCTGAAACCTTGAGCCCTGAAAACGTGAACCCTGAACCCCGATGAACATCTCAAAAGAAAGCATACCATGGTGAGGAGGGCTCTCAGCTTTAATTCTGGAGCTAAAGCAAGACCCCATGAGAAAAATAAGCTCTGGGTATTTTGCTATTTTCTGATTCTTTCAATCCACGAGGAAAAAGGAGAAGAAAATAGAGATTAGAGAGAAGAATTTGAGGGAAGGAAACCCAGAAAACAGTGTGAAAGTTGAAATGGTTTTTATATGTCACCCACAAGAATCAACTTATCCTGTTGAAAAAAGTTCGATTAATTAAACAAAAGATAAAAAGAAGAATAGAATAGAAAACCCATCATTGTAAAAGTCAGAAATGAATGTGAAAACGAAGATTTGAAGAGCAAACCAAGTTTGAGAAACGATGGGCTATTTTTTTTTTTTTTTGGCTTTACATGTTTGTTTGTATGCTTTCTTTTTGTGAGAAAGTTCGAACACTTGTCGGATGTGAAAGGGTTGACTTGAGCCACTTGGCGGTAAGTTCATGTATTACTTATATACATTCATTCCCTCTGTATAAAAGGGTAACTACACGTGTTTAATCATTCACGTATTTTTGTAGTTATATTTTAGTCATTTAATTATTTTTTTAAATCATACTTAACGTTAAAATTTCATATTATTTTGATCATTATCCGTTAGAAAATAAAGGTGCTGACGTGATAATTCGTAGTAGTTGATAACTTGGTGGATAACGTGATAGATGTGATAAATTAGTAACTCAAATATGATAGAAGGATTGCCACTTCAGTACCGTAGACCGCCACGATAGCACTGTGAACTACCACGTCAGCACTGTAACAGTCAAACGATAAAAAAATGTTGGTCAAAGAGCCACATTGAGTTTGTTTTCTGAGTTAAAGAGCTACACCTAGAGAAAAATAATACGAGGGCTCACATTAGTTTTTTTCCAAAAGTACAGGGACCTCTTATGTATTTTTTTTAAAATAAACATAACTACTGACGTTATATAATTTTTAGTTTTTTCAGACGATGATATGACATTACCTTACGATGACATGTTAGTATTACTGTTAATCTTTTAACAGTGGGTAACCAAAATATAACGTTATGTATGATTTAAAAAAAAAGTTTGATGACCAAAACGAAACCATAAAAATAAGTGGTTGAATACATAATTTACTCTAAATAAAATCCAAATCATATCAAATAACTTTACTTGATTATAAATAACAAATGAATTAAAAATAATATAAACTTAATTTAATAATTGAATAATTTAATTTAATATAAAAATTTAGGGATGAATTCCGAATCTAAGTCATATTTATAGTTTCTAGAAGGAATTTAAGGAAAAGAAGAATTGAAACATTTATGTATATTTTTCAATGGTCAATAAGGTTGGATGAGAAAGCAATAGGAACTTGAAATTAAAAATAATTATAAAAAATTGTACCAATTCAAATAATAAATGTTTTTAAGTATTGAAATTAATTTGGTCATATTTTTTTTGGGAATTTTTCAATGGTCCCTCACATGTTTTCAAGCATTAAAGATAAATGTACAAATTTAGTTAAAATTGGGTAACGTTGCTGATAAAAAAGAATGTTTTTTTCTTAGAAGATTTCGAGTTTGAGCAGTTATGTGTGTAGAGTATGTGTTATCGTCAATAACTAAATCATCTCACATTATTAAAAGTTAATTAATTAAAATACAATATAAATATTCGACCATTTAAAATTATAAAAATTATCTATAGATATTATTATCGGTGCCAAAATTAATACAACGATAATTTTTTTTAAATGAACAGACAAATCTAATTAAAAATCCTCTCATAACTAGGGATGGGTATGGATTCGGTTGGGTCGGGTTTTTGGTCCACCCGACCCGAGAACAAAGAATCCTCTACTCAATATCCGTCCCGACCCGACCAAAATAATATTTCACCAGACCCGATATATAACTTCAAAACTCGACTCCAACCGACCTGAATCGAACCAAAATAATAAAAAATATTATTTTTATTAAATAAAAACAGTTACTTAATTGAAAAAAATAATACATAGAGGGATATTATTGTAATTATTCTTAAATATATAAGGTAAAATTATATTTTTTCAGGCCGGGTCGGATATTTTCACTCTAAACCCGAACCCGACCCCGACCCAACCCGAACATTACATTTAAAAAACTCGACCCAACCTGATCCAAACTCAATTTTTTTAAAAAAACCCAACCCGATCAGTCGGGTTCAGGTCACATTTCCATCCCACCTCATAACTTAGTCGAGCCGAAGCGATCAAGAAAACGAAAGGGAAAAAGAGTGCCCGGAGAAACACAAATGATAAATTATTAGTGTAATTACGGGTTTAATCCTTATATTAAGTCAAAATTGAGATATATTTTTTTGACTTAATCAAATATGATTTGATTATTCTATTTTTAAAATATTAATAAGATCAAATTGATAATTATGTTATTGTTATTACTATTAACAAAAACATGTTATGAAAATCTTTAATGGCTACTCACATAGTTAAAATATATAAAATTCAAACAATAATGTGCAATTTTAATAATTTTATGAGTAATACTTAATATTATTTAAAAAATATAGACCATAATATCATTTTTAATAATTTTATAAAAAAAATATAAATAAACAAATTAAAATATTTGAAGTTACAATAGACTTCTATAAAATAACCAACAATGTTTAAAATTTAAACCATTCAGGAGGTGAGAGGGATTGTTATCCTTCTCAAATTATTTAACATAATAATATTTTGGGTAAATTACGCGTTTAGTATCTAAATTATTAATTTTGATCTATTTTAATACCTAAACTTTTAATTTTTTTCAAAATCATACCAAACGTTTAATTTTTGTTTCATTTTATTACCCGTCATTAAAAACTTAGCGAACGGACTAGTTAGTCGCCACATCTACAGTCTGTAGATTATCGTATCCGTCGGTCGATGAAGCCCAAGTTTTCCAGCTCGCATCTGTTCGACCCCTTAACATGATTTTGACCTTCGTTTCACCGGAAAATGTCTTCCCAAATCAATAATGGACTCTGACTTCTTTATCATTCGATCTCCATCGCCAACCATCCGATGGGTCTGAAACTAGACTATAATACTAGTCGACTAGTCATTCTATTGTGGTCCACCGTTCGAATTGGTCATCCATCCACCAGAGCTATACCCGGTCAACCCATTCTTTTAGTTTTTAATGAAGGGCACTAAAACGAAACAAAAACTAAACGTTGGACGTAGTATTGAAAAAAATTTAAGTTTAGGTACTAAAACGAACCAAAACTGATATTTTATATACTAAATGCGTAATTTACCCTAACTAGATCTTTTTAGTATTGATCAAATAAAAAAATTCTCCTGGCTTTTAGATGTTAATATCTTTTGAAAAGTAAATTAATAATATTATATTCCATAAAATATACTGGTCCATGGAAACATATTGCCAATTGCAAAGAGGAATGTTGATGTTTGTTGATGAGGAATAAGATTCACGTGCGGTTAGATATTGACTTTTATCAATCTCTTTCGATTGGTATAGTTTTAGAATTCAACCCTTCATGATGATTGAAAGGAAAATCAACGTAACATACATAGAAAATAATTGAATGTGAAAAGCTAGTCTTGTAAATTAATTAAACGTTAAGCGAATCGTTCATGAGCCGTGCGGCGGGAGATTCGTTTATGTTCGTTTATTAATTAGATTGCTTTTTCAAATCTACCTTTCCATCCCGGAAAGACTTGACCGGTCCGGTCGATGTTTCACGGCCTGTGGAGTCCCTTTTAGTTAACCGACTACTTCGAGTCGGAAGTTGTAAGGACTGGTGTGAGATGTCTTCCAGGACCCGTTTCAATTCAGCCTTAGCTCTCTTAACAGATTGCTCAGTAGCCCCTCAATGAACACGTAAAACTTCCGTTCTCCTGGTCCTGGGATCCAACCAGGTGGGAAATACTGGCCCCTCGTAGTAATGGCAGCTCCAGTCCATTCTGATATTGGGCCCAAAGTTTCCTTGTGGGTAACCTTCCATCGAGCATTTTGGGGAAATTCACTAATCTCCAAGTCGGCTTCATAATGTGCAGCATAACATCAGCTTGAATCTTTGCTAGGTTATGCTGTAAATTGAGAGCAGCTTGCAGTGCAGCTTTCCGGGTAGCCTCTTCATTTGGAAGACCAGGTAACCCACTACCAGGAACAACTGCTGCAGTACCGGGCATTGACACACCGAGTACACCGGGAAGAGAAATAGGCAATACAGCATTTGGAAGCAGCTGAGCAGATGATAGAGGATTCTGCATCAAACCAGTACTAGCTTTGGAGGCAGCAGCCATGGCAGCTATTTGAGCAAGTGCTGTCTGTTGTGATATGTCACCACCTGCCTTCCGAACCCCTTCATCTTCTGAATCTGACTTGTCTTCCTCAAACCCGTATTCTTTTGCTTGAGCTTTCTTTGCAGCTTTTCTCTTTTCATCCTCCTCTTAATTGAATTTAAAGCCACTTCCACCATAACCTGTTCCATGGGCCTGCTCAAGTCCCTGATTTACTTTTGCCATAAAGCCATCAGCAAGAGCTTTCAGGTCATCGGGAACAACTTGCTTGGAGAGTTCTAAAGCTTTTACAAGATCCGGTACATATCTTGCATCATCCCGACCCAGCTCTACCAGTTCTACCAACACGGTGAACATAATTGTAACACCCCCAATCCGTATCCGACCCGGATACGAGTCCGAAGTGTCACATTGTCTTTTCAAACATTTATTCATATAAAATAGTGAGTAATTTAAAAACTTTTATAACATTGAACTTATTCAAAACGTTTACAAAACTATTCAGAGCTTATACAATATATTCTTTTGATTACATGCCAACTAAAACTTTATTTATTAAAATACGTATTATTCACCTCTTTTCTGATCTGACATTTGGTAAGGAGAACTGACCTGTCTTGCTCCTTATTGCTCTTTACTCTTCTCGAAACCTACGTGTAAAACAATCACACGCTAAGTCGTTGACTTAGTGAGGCATATAAACATATAATAAAAACCATAGAACATTTCATATAACAAAACACATACCTGTACAAATACTATCATTATCATTAACATATCTATCATATAATATCATACATTTTTCCAATCAATACCCATTTCATCCGATGAATATGTATTCTAAACATTTGATCATGACATTTCAATATGCATGTATCTATTACACGATAACATATATAATCATATCATGCACATACGAAACTTACCTTCTTGTACCACTTTCACTTTAAAGTTTGTATTTCAATTGCCCATGTATATTATTGAGAATAGAGGTATGTGAGTACATTGAGGTTATGCACTAATGTTGTCACCACAGCTCGTATCAATTCCCTCATGGGGCACCGAACCTTAGTTCAGTATTCGTCCCGTAGGACCACTATGTCCCGAAGGACCACTGTATATGTCCCGTAGGACCACTATGTCTCGAAGGACTACTCCTTAAGAACCACATACATAATACAATGGCTCCAATAAGTGTACCGAAGTACTACATATAGGTTCCACATAATTACATACATGTCCCAAAGGACCACGTAGAACCCTCGACTCTTGGCATGCCAACTATACCACTAGCTCTCATATCACATAACATGGGCATTATCATTTATAACAGTTCATATCACTTGTTCCTTTTCTTCTGTCACATACCATCTGTATGTGTAAACATATTTCTCATATCATATAACATTTATCACAAGTGCAGGTAATCACTTATCACATAGCTTCTTTTCATATTATCACATAGTCACATAGTTCACTTACACGTAGATCATTTCCATATAATTCACATGTCACATATCTCATGTTCTTGTATTCATATAACATATAATCACATAGACTACTTTCACATCACATAATTCATAGTTATGATTTCATATATTTACCTAATTACAAAGCTAATTCACATATACATGTTTTCATATAATTTCTATCATTTCTCACCCAATCACATTTATTCATGTAAACATACTTATCATATCTTGTTCACATATGATCATACTTCATATAACATATAGAACACCTAGAACACTTTCACATAGCTTATATGGTCTAAATATATATCATTTAATAGTATTTTTATTTAGGTAATAATTTAATCTATTTACTTAATTCAATTTCATAATTTCATTATAATTTTTTCATATAGCTCCATAGATATTTAGCATATAACTTATATTGTATATTCGTATCGTCCCTTTATATTCAAGTTTCCTAATTGATATACTATTCCCATTTCATTCTATAATTCAATCTTATTTAGTTCCCTTAACTCTCATTAAATCAAAAAGCTCTATTACACTAATTCCCATAATGGATCATACCACTATGTACTTGTCCAATTCATGTTTACCTAGTTCATATCACTTCTCATGAACTCACTCTCATCATCTTTTCCTATTCTTACATATTTTATCTCATAACCATGTATTCACATAGCCTTATATTTCATTATCATATTACTTATATTTGTTCTCCTATGACTCTTCATAAACATCTATTTTCATTTCCCTACATCTCTGACTTATCTTCTATATTCATATAATTTCATAACTTATTTTATATTCTCTCATTAACACTTAACCGTATTTTTACATAAATCATATAGCACATACAAAAATAAACATATCAATTCATATAATCAAACATACATACACTTCATATCGTTAACATACTTATAATCAAGACTTAATGAGCTATTACTATAAGAATAGACTTATCACAAGTCCAAATTTCCATATAATCTATACAAAGATGCACTCACCTGGGCCTCGTTGTTTTGAATCAATCCTAATCCTTAGTTTGTTCCGGAACAAGCTTTCATTCTATATCTACATAATAATACATTAATACTTATCAGTATACTGATTGATATATTCAAAATTATCACTCCTTAGGCTCAGAGAAAAGCCAATTTCATCTTTTAATGAAGGTATGCATCGATGCACTACACTATGCATCGATGCATAAATCCTATTCGATGTTTGTATTTAATGGGGATGCATCGATGCACTCCTTATGCATCGATGCATAAATCCTATTCGATGTTTTCTTTTTAATTAATGCATCAATGCACTGCATGTGCATCGATGCACCTTAAAACAATTTCTGGGATTTATCATCGATGCATCGGTGCACAATGAATGTGCATCGATGCACATTGCCCAGAACTGACATTTTAGCACGTAAATCATCAACTCTTCCCTTAATTCTTCTATTTTAAGCCCCTCTTATGACATTAAACTCAACTACCATTACTTGAACCAACTTATATCCATGTAAATCATCTTTAACCTCAAAATCCTATCTTCCTTATGAGATTCAAGAATCATACCAAATTTTCTATATGTTCTAAATCCAATTCTATCACTCCAAATCTCTTAATTTAACCATTGACAAGTCAAATTTAACTTCCAATTTAAGAAATGAACTCTACTTCAAGATTTCACTTTTCTACTTCCTTTCTTTAATTCTTCATATACTCCTCATCTTATGGTTTTAAGATAATCTAAGCTTTCCTTAAGCTTAGTTATTATCTAAGGATCAATAAGCAACCTTAAATTCATCAAGAATTTGATCCACAAGAAAACTCACCTTTAGCTTGGCTCTCCCACGTATGAAGAAGAAGAAAGGAGAAGAGAACTCTGGATGTTTCTCATTTCCCACGTTTATATCACCTTTAAAAGAAAGATAAAAAATCTTTCTGGTCAAATGACCATTAACCCTTAATATTTAATAATTACTAAATAACCTTCATCATATATATTCAATAATCATTGAATTATTTCATTCTTATACTTTAGTCACCAAATTCTGAAACTTTACAATTTGGTCACTAACCCGGTATTGCAGATGTTACAATAATCCTCATAATGATTTGGTGCATCATACTTAATCACTAATTTCAAGCTCCTTTACACCTAAACCCTAGCTGCAACACTAGTTGCAATCAACAAATTGCAGACGTTGCTCTTAAAATCAGAAATGGTGGATTCCCGATCAGTCTGATCCTTAGCCCCATGAAGTGACAGGCAAGGGTAACCATGTTTGAGCAAGTCCCTGAACAAAGCATCACACTTTCTTGGGTGTGGACAAAAATTAGAATTTTCCCTTTCTCATACCATTCACCTAGAAGCTCTAACAATCTTAGGAACCTTTCACTTTCTGGCCTCATCTCGACCAATTGAGTTATGTCCTTATTCACAACACATCTCCCACCGACCTGTATTTCAACAGGTTTATTCAAAGCTTAAAGGGCCAAAATCTCGACTTGGCGAGGTAAAGTGGCAGAAAATAGGACGGTTTGGTGATCAGGTCGAATATTTTGAACAATTTGAGTAATTTGAGGTTCAAAACCCATATCAAACATTCTGTCAGATTCATCCAGAACCAAGTATGTCACTCTACGCAGATTGCTAATTTTCCCTCCACTGGTACGAAGTATATCAATCATCCTACCTGGAGTACATACAACAATCTATGTTCCCAACTTTAAATCACTAATCTGCTGGGCAACACCAGAACCTCCATAGACAGGGACGAATCTGATTCCCAATGCCTTGGTAAACTTCTTTACGTCACTAAGAATATGTTGACAAGCTAGGTTTCTAATTTAGACAAATTATGTAATTAATTAGGATTATAAATAGTCTTACAATCTCTAAGTTTAAAGGATTTAATTCTTCCCTAGAATATGCTACTTTTCTAAGATAGAAGTTTCCTAAGATAAACTACTATTTGTATATATAGCCGTATATTTTTTCTATGAAGAGAAGAACCAAATCACTTCTTTTTTGACATGGTATCAGAGTTAGTGTAGCTCATTTCCAGTCGATGTTATCCCTTCTAACCAGAGTTTCAAATCGCGATCGCGGTTGTGTTTTTAAGTCATTTCGGGTTTACTGTGATTGTGACCGTCGCGGATACTATTGCGGCCGTCGCAGACGCTATTGAGCGCTATTGCGGGTGTAGAGGGTAACTCGGTCGGCGACGAAACCGTTATATCGCGAACGAAATCGCATTTTCGGAACGTTTTTTAAAACCTGCTTCTAACAACTTCCTTGCTTGTCTCAAAATCATTCTTTAAGTACATAGTGCTAACATGGTTGAAGTAGTCGACACTAACAGTTCTGAAACTGCTCAAGAAGTTACAATAAATGAAGGGAAATACTCTAGTTCAACGGAGGTTTGCAGAACATACAACCAGCTGACAGACTGAATGGAAAAAATTACCTTAAGTAGTTTCAACTAGCTCGAACGTTCCTAAAGGAGATAGAAAAGTTAAGTCATATACTTGGGTATGAATGTAAAATAGGGACCCTAGGTTTGACGCATGAGATGAACAAGATTCACTGGTAATGTCCTCGTTATGGAATTTCATGATTCCAGAAATTAGCGATACGTGCATGTTCCTGAACACAACCTAAGAAATTTGGGAGGAAGTAAAGCAGACATATTCAAAGGTTTGAGATGCAGCCCAGATCTATAAAATCAAGACCAAGATCTCATTTACTAAACGAGGAAACAGATTAATCACCGAATATTCTAACTTATTACAGAACCTGTGGCAAGAAATAGATCATTATCAGTGTATTCAAATGAGATGTGACTATTCTAAAAAGGCTTGTAGAAAAAGATCGAATCTACGATTTTCTTGTTGGACTAAACATTGAGTTTGATGCAGTAAGAGTCCAAATCCTTGGAATGGAAGATCTGTCATCACTAAATGAGGTAATCGTAATCATAAGTGTTGAGGAAAGAAGAAGAGTGATGATCAAAAAAGTAGAGATGAGAATTCAAACCTGGTCACAAGGACTGTAACCGAGAGGAAATTTGGTCTAGAACAAATGATGCATGAAGATAATAGGAAGACAATAACTAATAAGGATTCCCTATGGTGCATTTACTATAAAAAGCCTTGTCACATAAGAGAGAAATGTTGGGAAAGTCATGGAAAACCACAAACAACAAATAAATTTTTCAAAAAAAGAGGACCATCAAAAGGCAAGGACGTGCATATGCAACAAAGCAACTTGCTGAAGATTTTCAGGAACAACCTGTCTAATTCAATAAAAAAGAGATTAAGAAGCTTAAGAATCTGCTAGAGTCTCTAGAAAAATCCTCTTCCTCATGTACATGTAGTATTGTTTTCTCAGGTATATCCTCTTCTCAAAACTCTAAATCCTCAGATACACCTACCCAAAGTTCTTGGGTAATTCACTCAGGGGCTACATACCATATGACCAATTCCTTACTTAGGTTTTTCACCTATACACCTTGTCCTAACAATAAGAAAATAACAGTAGCAGATGGCATAACTATAACAGTGGTTGGACAAAGAGATATTATCATAAGTGAAACCCTCACTCTAAAAAATGTGCTTTAGGTTCCTAAGTTGTTTACCAATCTTATTTCGATCCAAAAAATCACCAAAGACACCAACTGTTGTGTTCTCTTCCACCCTATCAAGTGTATTTTTCAGGAACTAAAATCGAGGAGGATGATTGGACGTGCTAAAGAAGTCAATGGCTTATACTATCTTGAAGACCCTGGTGGACAAATTAGTGCCTTCAGTTCCTCACCATTATCCCTAATGTCATAATCTCAAACCAATAAAGACTAAATATGGCTTCATCATCTTCACCTTGGTCATCATTCCTTTAAATTTAAGGGATTTAATTCTTACCTAAAATAGGTTATTTTCCTAGGATAAGAGTTTTCTAAGATAAACTATTGTTTTTATATATAGTCCTATACTTTTTCTATGAAGAGAAGAAACAAATTACTCCTTTTTTGACCGTCCAACCCATATTTGTTTTTCCATTGGGGACAAGACCCTTCTTGTCATCTAGATACATACGCCCATGCATGTAATTCACATTGTTCCTAGTTTTTTAGGGTAAATTACATGTTTAGTATTTAAACTGTCATTTTTTATTCATTTTAGCATCTAATCTTTCATTTTTTTCCAAAATCATACCTAAAATTTAGTTTAATACCCCGCTATTAAAAATTTTAGTTTTTGTTTCATTTTTATACCCCGTTTAAAATTTAATGTTAAATTTTGAAAAAACTGAAAGTTTAGATTGTAACCCCCTAGACCCGGCCTATGCGTTTCGACTAAGTCTAGTGGATCACATTATGATTCTTAAAGACATTTTCTGAAACCGTTATTCAATCAATGTAAAATCACATTATAAATGTCATGAAATAAATTATACCATCAAAATCCAACTTGTAAATATAATACCAATAAGTAATAAATTAATTTAAAACAGGTCTTCAAAATCAAAATCACAATAAACCGAACAGTAATAGCAAAAGTGTCAGTATCCTAAAATACGATACTTTAAAATAAGGTTCTTGTCACCAAAATAAAGTCAACTAGCAAGATAAAACATTACAATCAGATATACTTCAAGAGATATGTTGATCCTCCAAGTGCTCGAACCGATGTATCTAACCAATAGTATCTGAAAGGGGGGAAAACATTTTCGAAAGGTGATCTAGGCTCAGTGTGTCCCAATATAACCTTAAAATCACAATAGGTACATTAAACAAATCATAGTTCAGTAAATCTCATAAATTCATAAAAGAGTTTAACTTTTGAAATCATAGTTTAAACTTTTCTTGTACACCATCAGTAATTTCCAAACTATTTCCATATAACTTACTCTAAGCACACAGCAAACAGAAAGCCAACCTAAAGATAAGCTTTAGAGCTTATATCCTTAAGCCCGTAAGTCCAAGTCCATATAGCTTACCCTAAGCACACAGCAAGGGAAGCCAACCTAATGTATCTTGGGGCCCCAAGAGTCACATTAGGCACATTCTCTTTATTAGCTTGATCAGAGCTATACTATTGTAATTCAATCCAAAAGTTCAATTGCACCGTGACACAAATTCCATAAATCATCACATTAAATTGGTGCATCAATAAAACAGTAACCAAAGAACTCAGTGTACCTCATATTAAAACCAATAAAACAGTTCAGTAATAATTAGGGAAACACCTCGAATAGGTTCAAATAGTAGATCTACTGATTGCTGGTTTCACCACGCTCTGCTATAGTTTTCGAACTATATTACTTATTAATATAAACTAATATAATTTATAACATAAATTTAATCTTATCTTATACGGGTGATCTAACGATCCGGAGAGTCTTTGTACCTTCAAACAATAATAATTTATCAGCCCCAAATCTTACTTAATTGTTCAAAGCTAAATTCTTAAGTATATAAGCATTTTCAGGGTTTGACTATCAATTTAGAGGATTTCGGGTTTGAATTTGGCCAAATGGATTGGGGAATCAGAATGAGGACGTCGAAAAACATAAAGTATGTCTTTTCAAAAATTTAAATTCTTGGTCAAAGTCAAAGTCAACCACTTTGACCGTCGATTTGGAGGCCTTCGGGTTCAAATTTGACGAAACAAACTTCGGAAACGGATTCGGGACGTCAAAAACTATCAGAATAGGTATACTCGGAAAAGATTAACGGTCGTTTAATGGTCGGTCAAAGCCATTTTAGGTTTTAGTCAAAGGAGGTCAACGGTCAACGGTCGAGTCGGGTCGGGTCGGGTCAACGGACAGGTCGGGTCGGTCGGGTCGGGTCAGGTCAGACCGGTCAAATCGGCTTTTCAGCTTCCACTCTCCCTGCGGCGGCGTGTGTGGCGCGTGAGACCTCCTCTGGAGCTCTAAAAATCCCGAAAAAATTTCTAAAAATTATTTTGAGCGATTTCGAGATACTTACAAAGATCGGTTCAAATTTTTGAACGGCGGAGAGCTCGATTTCAACTCGACCGAATCTTTGACTGCTCCATCTCCTCACGCGCTGCCGTCGACTGAGACCGAGGATGACACTGGCGGACTCGAAACGGCACAAGGAACACGATGATGCAGGAGGTGTCGTAAACGGAGCAACGATCGACGGTGAATTTGAGATTTTCCCGGCGATAGAGCTAAAAAAAAGTCGATGCTTTGACTTGAAATTCCCGACGTTTGGCAGCGTTTCGCTTCAATTAATTTAAGGGGATTGTTCCTGACTCGATAACGAACACGATGGTAATTTCAAAACGACGATCGGAATTCGGACGGCGTCGGGATCTAAGTCGGAAATCGACGTAGGGGGAAGGGAATTTGGGAGCAATTGAGGTGTGGTTTTCTGTTTTGAAATAGAAAACCACGTTTATAACATAACATACCTAACTTTCTTGGGTAATTCAGGGCTTGGTCCCTGAATTTTCTTTAACTCTAAACAAGCTCCAAGTTTTAAAATCTTTCATTTAGTCCCCACAATTTACCGATTTTCACAATTAAAACCTCTAATTTCAATTAAAATTATTTTGAAAATATCGGGTTGTTACAATTCTCCCTTCTACAAGAAATTTCGTCCTCGAAAATTTACCTTATGAGAATAGTGAGAAACTGAGCCTCCATTGACTCCAATGTCTCCCAAGTAGCTTCTGAGGGGCCTCGATTACTCCATTGAACTTTGACCATTGGAATACGCCTATTCCGAAGAACTCGCTCATCTCTTTCTAAGATCTGGATGGGCTCCTCCTCATATGACAAATCAGGTCTCAGCTCTACCTCATCAAACTTGAATGATGTGATCTGGATCTGGACGGTATCGCCTTAACATAGACACATGAAAAACATTATGAATACGACTAAGATGGGAAGGCAACTCAAGGTGATAAGCAACAGGTCCAACTTTCTTCAAAATACGATACGACCCAATAAATCACGGATTCAGTTTACCCTTACATCCAAATCTCAATACTTTCTTCCATGGAGATACCTTGAAAAAAACCTGATCTTCAACGTCAAACTTTATATCCTTCATCCTTTGATCTGCATAAGATTTCTGCCTATCAAATGCCTCTTTCAGACGGTCACGGATCAATCTGACTGTATCTTCCGTCTCCTGCACTAACTCAGGTCCCAAAGTCTTCCTATCACGCAACTCAGTCCAACAAATCGGGGTGCGACACCTACGCCCATAGAGTGCTTCATAGGGTGCCATACGAATGCTGGTCTGATAACTGTTATTATAAGCGAATTCAGCCAAAGGCAAAAAGTTCTCCCAGCTACCACGAAAATCAATTACACAACCCCGTAACATATCCTCCAGAATCTGAATTACTCTCTCAGATTGACCATCAGTTTGTGGGTGGAAGGAGGTACTATAATCCAATCTCGTACCCAAAGCCGTATGTAGTGCCTTCCAAAATCTCGAAGTAAATCTCGGATCTCGATCTGAAATGATAGATAACGGAACACCATGCAATCTGATAATCTCTGAAATATACAACCTCGCCAACTTGTCCAACGTATAATTTATTCGTACAGGAATGAAGTGAGCTGACTTTGTAAGTCTGTCAACAATCACCCAAATTGAGTTCTTTTTCGAATGAGTCATAGGTAAACCAGTAACAAAATCCATAGTAATACGCTCCCATTTCCATTCAGGAATCTTGATAGGTTGTAACAAACCTGATGGATGTTGATGTTCTGCCTTAACTTGCTGACAAGTCAAACACCTCGCCACAAAATTCGAGATGTCCTTCTTCATGCCGACCCAATGATACCTCTCTCTCAAATTCCGATACATCTTATCTCCACCGGGGTGCATAGCATATGGACTACTATGAGCCTCAGTAAGGATAGTCTGCCTCAACTCAGCATCATCAGGCACACAATACCGACCTTTGAAGCATAAAACTTCATCCTGATCAAGGGCGTAATCTGAGCTTGTCCCCCTGCTCTACTTGTTCAAAGATGGGAAACAATGAGCTATCAAGGGGCTGCTTAGCCTTGATCTCATCAACCAAGGTCGGCTTAACTTGCAATTCTGCTAACAGAGTGACATCGTCATATAAATTCATCCTGGCCATTAAAGATCTCAACTCTGTTACCACATTTCGACTCAAAGCATCCGCTACAATGTTAGCTTTACCAGTGTGATAATCAATCACGCAATCATAATCCTTTAAAAGCTCGAACCAGTGTCACTGTCTCAAATTAAGCTCCTTCTGGGTCAGAAGATACTTTAAGCTCTTATGATCCGTGAAAATGTAACACTTCTCTCCATAAAGATAGTGTCTCCAAATCTTCAAGGCAAAAATTACTGCTGCCAACTCCAAATCGTGAGTAGGATAATTACACTCATGCGGTCGCAGTTAACGGGATGCATAAGCCACCACCTTACTTTCCTGCATTAGAACACAGTCGAGTCCTGAGTGTGACGCATCACTATACACTGTAAAATCCTTCCCGGACTCTGGTTGAATCAATACTGGTGCTTGAGTCAATACCGCCTTTAATTTCCTCAAAGCTCTCCTGTTGTGCCTCACCCCAGTCAAAGGACACATTCTTCCTTAACAACTTTGTCAAAGGAGAAGCAATGATCGAAAAGCCCTCAACAAAACGTCGATAATAACCAGCCAAGCCCCAAGAAACTGCGAATCTCAGAGATATTCTTGGGTCGTTTCCAATTCACAATAGCTTCAATCTTGCTTGGATCGACCTGAATACCTCGCCCTGAAATAATATGCCCCAGAAACGACACTTTTTGAAGCCAAAACTCACACTTGCTTAGTTTGGCATAAAGATGATACTCTCTCAAAGTTCGCAGAACGATCTTCAAATGCTCGTCATGCTCTGCCTCAGTACGAGAATAGATCAGAATATCATCAATGAAGACCACCACAAATTGATCCAAATATGGTCGGAACACCCGATTCATCAAATCCATGAAAGTTACAGGAGCGTTCGTCAAACCAAAAGGCATCACTAAGAATTCATAATGACCATATCTAGTGCGAATGGCCGTCTTTGCAACATCAGATCCTTTAACTTTCAATTGATAATACCCCAAACGAAGATCAATCTTAGAGAATACAGTAGCTCCTCACAATTGATCAAATAAGTCATCAATCCTGGGTAGTGGATATTTATTCTTTACCGTCATCTTGTTCAATTTCCGATAGTCAATACATAATCTTAGCGACCCATCCTTCTTTTTCACGAACAGAACTGGAGCTCCCCAGGGTGAGGTACTATGTCAGATAAATCCTTGATCGAATAATTCTTGCAATTGGACTTTCAACTCCTTAAGTTCGTTTGAAGCCATGCGATAAGGTGCCATAGAAATAGGTGCAGATCCCGGATAAGTCTCAATCTCGAACTCTACCTCTCTATCAGGAGGTAACCCAAGAAACTCCTCCGGAAAAACATCAGGAAACTCGCTAACTGTACGAATCTCCTCGATCGTGGACAATGCACCTTTGGTGTTCAAAATACAAGAAATGAAAGTCTTATATCCCTTCCGAATCATACGATCAATTTCCATCGCTGAAACTATATTGGAAAGATAGTCGCGACGTTCGCCAATTAACACAACAGTCTGACCATCAGAAGTTTTCAGAGTAGCTCTCTTGTACTCGCAATCCAGATTTACCTTGTGTTTAGTCAACCAATCCATCCCAAGAATTAGATTAAACTCCTCTAAAGGAAGCTCCATAAGACCAACGAGAAAAATTTCTTCCTTAACCTCCAGAGGACAACGCCGAAATACTTTATTCACTAATATCGCCTGTCCTACTGGACTCGTAACCGTAACATTATTTTCAGTGTTCTCGATCGGAATCTGAAAGTTTCGAGATACCGAGCTTGATACATAGGAGTAAGTGGAGCCATTGTCCAGTAATGCAAAGTATGGAATGGAATATATAGTAAATGTACCTGCAATAACCTCAGGCTCATCTCTGTCATCCCGACGTCTAGTGGCATAAACCAAAGCTGGTTGTCTAGCCTCAGAAACTGTTGGCCCTCTATTTTGCTGAGGTCAGGCTCTACTGTCTGTCCTGGATGCTGATCCTCGAGTCTTTCCTTGACTATGATCTCTAATTGGGGTCTGTACTATAGTCTGAGAACGCACAGGAGCCTGGGTAGTGGTCTGCTCAAACGAAGCTAGCTGAGGACAATCCCTCCGAAAATGACCACTAGATCCACACTGATAGCAAAGACCCATCTTCTTACGACACTCTCCTGTGTGTTGTTTACCACAAAACTCACAGAGAAACCCGTGATAATACGATGAGAAACCTCCTCGATTTGCCAACTAACGGTGAGGATGCTGCAGGCCTGAAACGTGTATTGCTTCTCTGAGGGACTGAAGTACGAGTCCTTTTCCCGGACTGTACTGATGACTCGATAGGGCCTGAAAATTTCTTAGATCGTTCATGTTCAACACGCTCTCTACCAGAAGCTAAAACCTCCACCTCTTCAGCATCTTTGGCTCTGCCTACCAGCACATCAAATATCTCATCCTGATGGGTTACAACTTGCCTACGCAGCTCGTATCTGAGTCCAAGGGTAAATTTACGACATCGATCTCTCTCAGTAGGTACCATACTGAATCCATACTTCAGCAACTTCAAGAACTCGATCTCATACTCAGAAACAGTCATGTCTCCCTGAACCAGGTCTTGAAACTGCTGACGTCTCTGAGCTAAGTAGCGCTCTCCCAGAAAACGACTCCGAAAGCGATCCTTAAAGAAATTCCAGGTCAAACGATCGGTAGGAACACTACTGGTCACTGACTCCCACCAAGTATAGGCATTGCCATCTACCATCGCCACAGCACCCTGATATCTCTTAGTTGAGTCTAAACCCAACTGATACATGCGTCTCTCTGTATCCTGGAGCCAATCCTCAGCTTCAGTAGGAGCTCCACCAATCTATCCCCCAAAAGTTCTAACTCCATTGGCAATCAAAGTCTATGAAATAGGAACCTCGGATACAACACCAGTAGCTCTGACTGCTCCTTGTATTAATTGCAGAAATTGTCTACCAAAATTCTCATCCAATGCAACTCTGGTAGACTCGGACTCAATATTCGTCGCTCCTGTGATCGGTGTAGTCATGCCAATACCAGCGGCAGGAGGCAGATTCGTTGGGGTCGTAGGAGCATGATCGCCTATCGGAGGTGGGGGATCTACTCGTATCTTATCGATCGGATATGCAAATCCAGCCACTCGACCTCGTTCACGGCTAGTTCGACGACCACGTCTAGCACTCATTTTGATGGATCTCAAGTTTACTACTGAAGATAAAACTTAGGGTTAGATAAGCACTTGGAGTCTCGAACACAGTTAAAATCTTAATAACTTTGTGACATGGCTTTTGTAACTTGTTTTGTAAAATATTTCAAAGCGTATTTTCAATGTGGACTCATACACAGTCCGAGGGTTAAAAACCAAAAGCTCTGATACCAATAAATGTAACCCCCTAGACCCGGCCTATGCGTTTCGAATAAGTCTAGTGGATCACATTATGATTCTTAAAGACATTTTCTGAAACCGTTATTCAATCAATGTAAAAATCACATTATAAATGTCATGAAATAAATTATATCATCAAAATCCAACTTGTAAAATATAATATCAATAAGTAATAAATTAATTTAAAACAGGTCTTCAAAATCAAAATCACAATAAACCGAACAGTAATAGCAAAAGTGTCATCATCCTAAAATATGATACTTTAAAATAAGGTCCATGTCACCAAAATAAAGTCAACTAGCAAGATAAAACATTACAATCAGATATACTTCAAGAGATATGTTGATCCTCCAAGTGCTCGAACCGATGTATCTAACCAATAGTATCTGAAAGGGGGAAAACATTTTCGAAATATGAGCTAGGCTCAGTGTGTCCCAATATTACATTAAAATCACAATAGGTACATTAAACAAATCATAGTCCAATAAATCTCATAAATTCATAAAAGAGTTTAACTTTTGAAAATCATAGTTTAAACTCTTTTCTTGTACACCATCAGTAATTTCCAAAACTATTTTCCATATAGCTTATTCTAAGCACACAGCAAAAAGAAAGCCAACCTAATGATAAGCTTTAGAGCTTGTATCCTTAAGCCCGTAAGTCCAAGTCCATATAGCTTACCCTAAGCACACAGCAAGGGAAGCCAACCTAATGTATCTTGAGGCCCCAAGAGTCACATTAGGCCCATTCTGTTTATTAGCTTGATCAGAGCTATACTATTGTAATTCAATCCAAAAGTTCAATTGCACCGTGACACAAATTTCATAAATCATCACATTAAATTGGTGCATCAATAAAACAGTAACCAAAGAACTCAATGTACCTCATATTAAAACCAATAAAACAGTTCAGTAATAATTAGGGAATACACCTCGATAATAGGTTCAAATAGTAGATCTACTGATTGCTGGTTTCACCACGCTATGCTACAGTTTTCGAACATATTTTATAATAACACTATATTACTTATGGGTAACATAAATAAATCTCTAAAATCATAAAATTTACGGGTCTTACGGGTGAATACTGGCACACATGGTTTAATTGATCTAGAAGAGCTGGGTCGAGCTGTCGAACAATCCGGAGAGTCTATTGTACCTTCAAACAATAATAATTTATCAGCCTCAAATCTTATTTAATTGTTCAAAGCTAAATTCTTAAGTATATAAGCATTTTCAGGGTTTGACTATCAATTTGGAGGATTTCGGGTTTGGAATTGTGGAATCGAAACAGGACGTCGAAAAACATAAAGTATGTCTTTTCGAAAATTTAAATTCATGGTCAAAGTCAAAGTCAACCACTTTGACCGTCGATTTGGAGGCCTTCGGGTTCGAATTTGGCAAAACCGACTTCGGATTCGGGACGTCGAAAAATTAGAATAGGTATACTCGGAAAAGATTAACGGTCGTTTAATGGTCGGTCAAAGCCATTTTAAGTTTTGGTCAAAGGAAGTCAACGGTCAACGATCGGGTCGGGTCAACGGACGGGTCGGGTCGGGTCAGACCGGTCAAACCTGTTCGAACCGGTCAAAACCGCTTTTCCAGCTTCCACTCTCCCTGCGGCGGCGCGTGTGGCGCGTGAGACCTCCTCTGGGGCTCTAAAAATCCTGAAAAAATTTCTAAAAATTATTTTGAGCGATTTCGAGATACTTACAAAGATCGGTTCAATTTTTGAACGGCGGAGAGCTCGATTTTTACTCGGCCGAATCTTTGACTGCTCCACCTCCTCACGCGCCGCCGTCGACTGAGGCCGAGGATGACACCGGCGGACTCGAAACGGCACAAGGAACACGATGGTGCAGGAGGTGTCGTAAACGGAGCAACGATCGACGGTGAATTTGAGATTTTCCCGGTGCTAGAGCTAAAAAAAAAGGTCGATGCTTTGACTTGAAATTCCCGACGTTTGGCAGCGTTTCGCTTCAATTAATTTAAGGGGATTGTTCCTGACTCGATAACGAACACGATGGTGATTTCAAAACGACGATCGAAATTCGGACGGCGTCGGGATCTAAGTCGGAAACCAGCGTAGGGGAAGGGAATTTGGGAGCAATTGAAGTGTGGTTATAACATATCATACCTAACTTTCTTGGGTAAATTCAGGGCTTGGTCCCTAAATTTTCTTTAACTTTAAAACAAGCTCCAAGTTTTAAAATCTTTCAATTTAGTCCCCACAATTTACCGATTTTCACAATTAAAACCTCCAATTTCAATTAAATATTATTTTGAAAATATCCGGGTTGTTACATAGATACTAAAACTGATCAAAACTAATAGTTTATGTACTAAACTATTAATTTTTAACGGCGGGATACTAAAATAGAATGTAAACTAAGAATTAGGTATGATTTTAAAAAAAAAATGAAAGTTTAAGTATTAAAACGGACCAAAATTGATATTTTAGATACTAAATGTATAGTTTACCTTTTTTAATTAATATTTTTTTAATTTTGTATTATTATTAATTACCTTGACGATATTATATATTTAGATTACGACATGTGACACAATTTAAGAGTGTAATGTCATTAAACTAACTGAAAATTAAAATTTAAGAAACTAATGTAGATAAAATATCAGAGACCAAGAAAAATAGTTTATCAAATTCAAGGATTAAAAGTTATTTTATCCCAAATCAAATCCGAGTTCAACCCAAGTTTCAAACCTCAAACTTTGAGATGAATTGCTTTGAGATGAATTGAATTGAGAATAGGGATAGGTATGGGTAGTTGAGTTGGATTTAAATCCGTAAATCCGAATCAACCCAAAAAATAAATCTCCTTAATCTAAATCCGACCCAACCTGAGTTTAGAGTGACTTTACTCAATCCGAAATTTGACCTGAGTTTTTTAAATAAAATCCAAACCCAACCCAAACTATCTCGAAATAAACGTATTTATAAAAATTATTAATTTTATTCAAAAAAAATAAGGATATAATTGAAAAATATAATATAAAGAGATGTATTCTTTCAATTATCCTTAAATATATAACAAATAAAATTATATTATTTTTCAAATCGGGTCAGGTCGAATATTTTTAACTCTAAACCTAACTCGAACTTGTACCTTAAAAAAGCCAACTCAACCCGACCCGAACTTCAATTTTTTTATATAAAAAAAAAATCTTACCCAATCGGATCGGGTCAGAACCCATCGAGTTCGATCTCATATCCATCCCTAATTGAGATTAACTCGACTCGACCTAATTAAAGCCAACGCTATGCATCACGAAAGTTCTTAATTGCCTTTCAAAATTGATTTTCAAATTACAAGAGAAAATAACCATGGGAATAAAACTTACTAAAATGAAAATTGCATTACTCGGGAAATAGTAAAACATGTTGATTAATTATACATGCAAATCCAGTTTAAGGGTGCTGAGCATGAATTATTATTTCCTTGAAAGTTAGTGCTTCATTATTTCAATAAACAACTCTTATTATGGGAACAGATCCTCTCTACCTTCCATTCCCAAACCTTAGGCGTTCTTCTTCACCTCGGCGGACTTTATAATGTCTATGAACTCCGGCTGCCGATGATACGACATAACAATGTCAGTATAAGCCCGAAATAAAATGGAACGGAATATTACCGATAACGAGTAGTAGACATTATTTACCTTGAGTGAAGCTCCACCAACCAAGAATCCGTCAACATCTGGCTGAGCCGCTAGTTCCTTGCAGTTTGCAGCGGTAACGGACCCTGGAAATAATACGGCGTCCAGTTCATAACAAATGCAAGAAATCAGGAAGAAAAACACGAGTATGCAACCTCTTAAGGGCGGTTGTATGAGCCACAATTGAGTTCAAACCGTCTGTTCATTATTGTTAAGAGCTATGTACTTCGACTCGGGTGTGAATTTAGATACGAGTATGTGTCTGACGTGGGTGTCATGCATTCGGAGGGTCTCGTACTCGTATCTGAATATGAGTGGAGCATGTGGTGGACAACTGGACATTCGTACTCGAAGACGAATGAAGTGTTGAAATGTATGTTCGAAGACATTCACGGAATACAAGAAATCTTGCTCGCGCAAGAGATTTTATATCCTTTTCCATCATAAAACCATAATGAGATAGTCATGTCAGTTGTTTGATCAACTGATGATTTCCCTATAAACCAAGAAAGTGGACCTCAGACCAGTAGAAGAAAAAAGGATGGGGAACCGAGGTGCTGTTATTGCTAAAACTGGTACCCTAGTGATATCTTCCTATAAACCTCGTAATATAAAGGTCGATAAGCTTCGAATCTAAGGTTGAAATCACAACAATGTCATTTTAAGAATTCATATTGGTCAACTTGCTTTGAATGAGATCATTGACCGTGTTAACTCATGTCGACGGGCAAGCTCGGTCGGATTTTGTAGCCCTTGCTTCTTTAAGGCACGAGTGCACAACCAGCCAAGTTGAAGTACATGCTAGTTATTAGAGATATGTTATACGTCACAAACTATCCTCCAAAGGCAATATAGAGTAATGTATGGTTCCTTGAGAACTGAGAAGCACTAGAAGACATTTAGCTTCTCAGTTAAACCGTAAATAAGGGCAAGTCTTTTCTCAGTATTTAAACAGAAGCATTTTTCGTTTATGAACTATTAAGTTGAATATCTTAAGAATATGAAGGCTCTATAAGAATGGCCTACCTTCTAAACTGTCATTAAATATTATGAGATTTACTTGCGGTCAAGAGGCAAGAGTGTGAGATACCTCCGTAAATAATTCGGGTCGATGCAGCAACTTCAGGACTAACGTTTGCTTGAAGCCATTTCCTCAACTCAAAGTGTACCTGTCACGTACATGAACATAGTAAGTAAACCTTCACAAAATAAAAACATGTACAAGACAATCATCATTGAACCTAGAAACAATTTACGACCTAAGAAATTTATATTGTATACATCTTAAAAGCAAATACAAAACACAATGATAATAAGGTTCTAAAACAAAAACACCTAACTTACTTCCTGAGCTTGAGCTGGAGTGGCAACCTTCCCAGTTCCAATAGCCCACACAGGCTCATAAGCCAAAACGACATCTGTCCAGTTTGATATTTTTGCTGCCATTGGGAATTACAGAGGAAATCAGATGTATAGTTAGATTGTGTAGCAGTTAGAACTCAAGTAGTGATGAAAAAACAGCATCGGTTAAAAGTGTGCGATGAGGATGATGACAAGGTGAGTAACTACTTACTTTCACAAGAAGTTCAATGAAAGACAGTCCTACGCAAACATCATTAATTCATTTTCAAAATAAAAGAGAAATTTTTGGCACAAGATAAACATGCAGCAACAGGCCTTATATGACAACAAGAACAATGCAGAAAGACATAAATATTTTATAATGTTTAGATTCCAAAATAGAACTCTCAAGAGAAATGAGAATAAGTCATGCAAAGAAATCACAGCAAAAAATGCATGCAATACAGAACAAATATAGCATCTAAACAATTAACAAATGTCGGCAACACCGAGCAACTAACAGGTTCTGCTACCTTGGCATATATAAAAATAGAGTATCACCCAGAAAACTGCACCAAGGGATTCATAAATGTAAAGAAGGCATTAAATACATACCTGCAATTGCTTTAGTTTGTTCAGCAACAACCTCCATGGTAGATCCAGCTTCACGCTGCTCAAGTGTTTCCCCGATACAAGCTATTACCTTCAAGCCTTGAGTAAGTGCATAAGCAACCTTATCCCCAACGAACTAAAACAAAAGAAGCAAAATTGCAACTCAATAAAATGCTAAAAGTTAAAACGAGCAAAAGTCAAACATAGTTACTGATCAATTGGAGGTATAAAGATGTTAGTATTTATAGTCTGATCAAACACTAGTTACCTCATTTGATTCCTTCAAAATAAGTCTCCTCTCAGAATGTCCAATAATAACCCAAGGAATGCCCAAATTGACAAGCATCTCGGCACTGAAAAATAAATGGAAAATGATAGCTTAAAAGATCTGTTAACTGCAAAGTCAAACCAGATTATTGGCAGTATCATTTTCCCAAAAAATACATATATACATCATCCTTTGATTTTAAATATTATATTTTTTCATATGAATCAGCAAACTGACAAAAATGTTTGCTACAGCAAAAACAGAATGACATATTAATCTGAAGAATCAAAGCGCGAGTTGATTACAGAACGAATTAAATGGATTGAAAGAATGAAAGGCAACTAATAGTAGAAAGGAAAAGAGGGCATACCTAACCTCACCGGTGAAAGCACCTCCTTTCTTCACCCAACAATTTTGAGCGGCAACATGAAAGTCAGGCCTCAGTGAAGTTTTGACCAAAGGAAGGAACACAAATGGAGGGCTAACAACAACCTCTGCACAATGATAGCATTTTACCTCAAATTAGGCTTCCACTGTATCATTCCTTTGAGTTTTGATAACAATAAAACAGAAACTAGCAGTAGCAAAGAAAACAACAATTACAACAACACGAGGCAAAACGCTTTTGATTCAATTACAAAACCAATGCTTATAAAGAAAATCAGTAAAAAAGCTGCTAGTTAACTGTATAATTAAATGAATCCCAAAGAAAAACCGGGGGGAAATGAATGAAACTGAGTAGTTCAATGATGCATACTCAATAATTTTCTTTTTAATAAAATTAAAAAAGAAAATAGAAAACAATTTGTTACGAATTTAAGTCTTTCCAACAAATTTTCAAATAAAGAAGCCTTTAAAACTGCAGTATGGCATAAGCCTTTGAAAAAGAAAAGAAACTGCAGTTCAACAGATCAAGTTCAACGAAGATCACAATAACTTTTTAATAGTAGTTTGAGAACATGAATTTTAAGTTTTGAACTTCATTATAAATTGTGAAAATGAAATGCACTGCATAATATCAATATAATTATATTTCCTAAAGGCAGGGGTTTAAATTGAGGTAGCGGCTTTTCGGTTATGTTGTGTTCATAGGGGTTGCAGATACAAGGGAAACTATTGTGGCCATTGTGGATATCGCTATCATGATTTTTTTTCTTCTAAATGAGTTGATAATAAAAAAAAACTGATTTTTTAAAAAAATATTAAAATTGCGGAATAATGCGGAAATGGCGGTCTGCTATTGCAATGATTGGCTCTACACGGTAAATAGCGGCCGCAACCCACCGTTATTGGTGTGATTCCGCATTATTTTCAGCCCGCGACAGAGGTCTTGGACCTCGTCCCTGCCTAGAGTTATAAAACATGTACTTCAAATTCACAAATTACTACACATATTTCAGATTTACCACTGAATAGTCAGTCACCAATAAATCCATGAATTAGGAATCCAAACCTCCAAACTAAACTCGAAAAGCTTTTAAAAAAATCAATCCATTAGCTTACCAACAACATCCTCAGAAGGCACCTCTCCAGCATTCAAAGTACTCACGATCTTTTTCACTTCCTCCTGAGTTCCATTCTGCAAAAGGAATTTATTGCTTCAAATTATATTGAAGATCCATCACGAAACGAATAAAAACTTTCCATAATACAATGAAATAACAATTGCGTAACTCAAACATTCATTTTCTTCAGAAACCAATAGAAAATAGATCATGAGAAACTAATCTCGATCTAAATATCAAAATATTTCCTAAAAAAATTGAAAAAAATAATGAAAAATCCGAAGCAGAAACTCACGCATTTCCAATTTCCTCCGACGAAGAACTTCCTTGCCATATTTGATTTTTCTCGAGGATCACGAAAATCAACGGTGCTCTCAGCTCGAAGTCTCCAAACAGAATTTTGGCCTTAGCTTTGGTGCCTTACGGATCGATATATCAATAAGAAAAATAGTATTGAAGTGAAAATACTGTTTTGGCCTTAGATTCGGATATTCTTTGAAGAGATTAGGGGTTATTAAGTAAAACAGCATAACGGATCGGGTTTTCGGATCTTTAGGCATGGGCCCCACGGGAATAGGTACGGAGTCAGGCTAGAGACCACGTCATTAGCTGAGAGGCTAACAATAAACGCCCACCACCCAATTGCCAATAGGCAATAGTCATGCGTTTTGCGTGCCTCATGGGCCATGCCCGACTGTGGTTAGCGACCACATATTTTTAAAGCAAAAAAGCAACAGAGGTTTGAGAAGAAAAAAAATCAATGTGCCCTCATATTGTTTTTCGTTTAATATGGTATTTTAACTTTAAAAATAAATTTAATTTGGCTTTTTATCAACATTTTTTATTGTTTGTGATTATAATATTGAGCTGTCAGTTTACATTGATGACATAGTATTTTATAGTGTTGACATGATAATTTATTTGTTTTGTTTGAGTTATTAATTTAGTTAATTTATCATGTCAGTAGAGGTGGTAAATGGGTCATTCGGATCGGGTTTGGGTCGAGTCATTTTGGTTCGAGTAATTCCGGGTCTATAATAAATTTGGTTTAATTTTATTCGAATCGGATTTGATTCGGATCTAGTTTGGGTGTATAATAAATCGGATCGGGTATCGTGTCAGGTTAATTTTTGGGTCGGATGATTATCGAATCGGTTGATTTTTGGTTCGAATCAATATCAGATCGGTTGATTTTTTGTTTGGGTCAATATTGGATCGAATGATTTTTGGGTCGGATTAATATTGGATCGGTTGATTTTCGGTTTAAGTCAACATTTAGATCATGTCAATTCGAGTTGAATTGGTTATGAGTCTAATACAAAATCAAGTATATATAGAATTATTGATATATTCTTGTAAAAATATGTTTTGTTTGTTAATTTTATCGTTTAGACCTAATTTTAATTATCAATCGTTTAATATTTTGAATTAAATCATCATTTAGAGATGATAAATCGATAATTTGATATAAATACGATCCTATAATACATATTAGAATTTGTTATCAAAATTTTCTATGTGTTAGAATTTGTTATCAAATTTTTATATTAATCCCGTATGAAAAAAAGCTTATAATGATAACTATTTGATAAAGAAATATTTTTTTATTAAAAAACTTTATTATCAATTATAAATATTATTTTATTAAATTTAAAAAAATAGTAAATAACTTTATTTTTTAAGTTTTAGTCGTAACATAAGTAAATTTTATATTATTTTTATTATGAATATAATATTATTTCTTTGTTTTAGTTGTTTTCTATTATTTTTATTATAAATCTAATATTTTTATTATAAGTAAGATAGGTAAAGTTTATTAATTATTGTTTTCAATCTTACAATTATATTCTTACTTTTATATTCTTCTTAAACTTTTTATTTTTATTATAAATCTAATATTTTTAATAAATTACCAATTTTATTTAAATTAATTTATTATTTAAAATAAATTTTATCATTTAAATTAAAGTAAATTTCCTCATATATATTCAAAATTAAAAAAGATATCACTATTTAGGTTAAAGTATAATTTTATTTATATAGAATTTCTTTTATGTATTATTTACAAATACTATATATATATATATATATGATGTTCTTCTTTAACTCAAGAAATTCAAAATTCAAGAATTTCCTCTATCATCGCTCAGTCATGTTAGTTTTAATCGTCGCTCAACTCCTGTAAGTTCCAACTGTCGTGCACAAACGTCTCCATTTCTGCATTAACTCTCACACGCAGACGGTTCTTCACCTAATGCCCAACTCCTCTTACCTTATTGCACGAGTACCTTACCCTAGTATCGTTTGCTGCCGTAATCGATAACTTCTAATTTCCAAATACATCATATTTCACTTTTTTTAAAGATTCATTTTAATTTAATTTCTTTAGTTAGTTATTTTAATATCATATCATTTTATTATTTCCATTATTATTTACAATTATCACTATTAATTCATTACTAAAATCTGTTACGATAGTTATTATTATTCTAAAAATTAATATTATTTTCTACTATAATTATTAATAAAAAATTTAAGTGCATGAAATTTTAGTAATCAAAGTGGTAACGTCAATATTTTTTTTATCTTATTGTATATCTCATTCATGCTAATTCGAATATCTTATTAGTCAGTCGAGAAAAATTCTTATTTGAAAAAAAGACTTATTCTACGCTACTCTAAGTAAATTTCTATATCGTAGTACATTATTTATTTAAAAAATTTCTATTCAGATTTTTTGATTTTATATTATTAATAGAATTATGTGTATTTATTACATGTTTATTAATATATTTGTATGATTCATTATGTGTCTTTGACGTGCATGTAAGGTTCAACTTAATTTTTTTTTTTTTTTTTGCTTTTATAGTCATGAATTCTAATGTTAATGCATGTGAGGTTCCGAGTAATACCAATAATGTTGTAGCAGAATCACAATATTTTTCTAAGATACGAAGACAGGTTTGGAAACATTTTCTCGTTATTAATTCTACATAGACTAAAGATGAAAAAGAGAGGGCACTTTGCAAACATTGTAAGAATGTTACCTTTATTTGTAACACACATTATGAAACCTCCAATATGCAAAAATACATTGAAAAATGTAAACAATATAATAGTTTTAGAACATAGGGACTGTAAGGTAATGTTTATGACCAAAAAATTTATAGAGAGTTGGTAGCTAAAGCAATTATAAAGCATGGATATGTTTTTCAGCAAATGGTTATTGTTGATTCTTTTTTTCGTCACTATCCAGACACCGAAGAATGAGAAATGCTTAAAAAATCGAGATATTTTAGAACTATTATTTAATTTAACTGAGTTATTTTCAATAAATGATTATCTTACTGTGAATTTTTACTTTGGGAATGTTTGAAAAAAATTATGCTTTTAAGAGCTGACAAGAAGTAATGGTGTAGTTTTGAAAACAATGACAATAGAAATTAAGAAAAAGTTTGATAAGTATTGGTTAAACTAGAGTGAGGATGACTATGGCACATTGTTTAACTTTGCGGTGATTCTTGATCATCGTTGCAAGTTGTATTTTCTTAATTATTATTATGAAAAATTATTTGAGGATGAAACAAATGCCATTTTAAAAAATCCGTGATGTAAGATTTAAGTTAGAGATGTTTTTTAAAAAATATGTTTCAGAAACACACATCTCACATGAACTGTCCTTAGAATTGAGCTCGAACTCAGATACTTTGAGCATGTCATCTACACATGACAAGCGCAAATTCGACCTTTTTGCAGTAAGTTTCTTATATTTTTAACTTTTTTATTTTTCATTTAATGTATTTTATTTTTAATATTTTTTTATAATTTATATAATGCAAGTTATATTAATTTTTTTTATATTTTTACAGGACTGTGACAAGAAAGAGGCCATGTTTTCTTATTGTGCCAAGACACAATTAGATGTTTACTTAGACGACCCCAAAATTTATAGGAATTCAGAGCTTGACATCCTTAATTTTTGGAAAGAAAATGAACATCGATATGGACAACTTTCTCATCTTGCTAGGGATATTGTTGAACTATGTTTCGATATAACAATTTAAGGCAAAATGGTTTTTGGACTTGAATTGAATTTACAAAATGTTTTTGGACTTAATTGAATTTATTCAAAGTTTTTAAAATGTTTCAAAAATAATTCAAAATCAATTAAAATTTGGATTTGAGCCAAAAATATTTTAAGGGGTTTCAAGATTGCCCAGAAGGTATAGATTCCCCCCCAGGAGGTACAGATACCCCGGGTACAGATACCCCCCCAGGGGGTATAGATTCCCCCCTGCAGGTTTTTGGCTTCAAGAAAATAGAATGTCCAGGGGGTACCGATTCCCCCCTAGGGGGTACCGATTCCCCCCTGTTCAACAGCCCAACGGTCATAATATTTGAATATTATGAAGGGGTATCGATTCCCTATGAAGGGGTACCGATTCCCTCCATTCTGGGCAACCTTTTTGAGTAGAAAAATCATTCCCAAACGGCTCCAAAACATCCCCAACGGCTATATACGACTTCAAACTCATTCCAATCTATAAATACAAGCTGAGGACACTTGAAGAAGTAAGAGAACAATTATCCAAGTAATCAAACACAAGAGAAGAGTTTTTCATTATTATTTCATCTTTCTCTTGTAAATATTTTGTTCTTGTGAGCTTAATTCTTGTAAACACCTACCTTAGAGAGGTTTTATTGTTTACATCTTTTATCCTTTTGTAAAGGGGAAAGGTTATAGCTTAGCCCGTGTAAAAGCTAGGGAAAGGTTCTAGTTTAGCCCGGAAAAATTAGGGAGTTGTAAGGTTATCTCTTTGTCCTCAAAAGAAAGAACAAATTAGTGAATTTGTTGGAAAATCCTTGGTGAGGAGCTAAGGTAGTGGACGTAGACTTTGATTGAGAAAGTCGAACCACTATAAATCGCTGTGCAATTCTCTATCTTTCAATCTCCTTACTCCCTAAATACAAAACCGTTCCGACCCCTCTTTGCAAATCGTTCCGGTTGTCGTTTCGAGCTTCCGAAAATCCCAACAATTGGTATCAGAGCCTAACTCGTTAAGAAGGTTTAACCACCTTGAGACGATCCTCGAAGAAGCTCTACCAATTCCCGACACAACCAAGAAGATGGCTTCTACCTCCGGCTCGTTCCACATGGAAGACTCCCTACCAACCGACAAACCTCCATACTTCAATGGAGTCAACTATCATCATTGGAAGAAATTAATGAAAGTATTCATCCAATCCAATGATCTTGATGCATGGGAGATAATCGAAAACGGCTACGCTTCTCCAAAGAAGAAGGAGAAGAAGATGAGTGACAAAGAACGGAAGAAAGCTCAACTTAATGGCAAGGCCATGCACATGTTGTTTTGTGCATTTGGTCATGAAATCTATGAAGGGGTTTCTTCATGTTCAAGTGCCAAGGAGCTTTGGAATAAGCTTGAGGAAATCCATGGAAACAAGAAAGAAGAACCAACAAAGGTGGTGTCTCTAATGGCTTGTGAAGAGCCCGAGGTATCTTCTAACTCAAATGAATTTAATTCATATACGTTTGATGAGTTACAAGATGCTTTTAATAGGTTATATTCGGAGTTTGAGACCATGAACTCCAAATATAAGAAAATAATTTCAAAATTTAAAATCGAAAATGATTTTCTTTTGAAAACAAAAATAGATTTTGAAAGCCAAAATGAAATTTTGAAAAAGGATTTAGAGCTTTCAAAAATAAAAATTGAAAGTTTTGAAAAAGAAAATTTTGATTTAAAAGTTAAGCTTGAATGCTTAACAAAAGAAAAAGAAATCATTTAAATAATTCATTTAGTTCAATAATGACAATATGCTCACATTGTCATTATCATGGTCATAAGGAACATACTTGTCCTTTGAAGAAAGGAAAACGTTTTAAAATTAGGCAAGTATGGGTTCCAAAAGGAACAAGGGGCATTGAAACTAACGTCCAAGGATCCAAAGCAATTTGGATACCAAAATCGAAATGAATGTCTCTTGTAGGTGTGTGGGAGCAATTGTGATGAAAATAATGATATTCAAGATGCTCTAGCCACACATGAAAAAGGAATGGGTAACCTCTAAGCTTAATGCTTTTAATTTGGTTATTTGGTTGCTCATTTGATTTTAAGCATGCATGAGTTTTGGTTTTAAATGATTATGCATCATTGTTTTAATCTCATGTATGTTGAAAAGATGATTATGATGAACATTTTAAAGTTATATTAATTTTTAAGAATTTTTAGTTCATCATAATAAAATTTTGGTCAAAATTGGTTTTAATGCAAATGATATCTCTCTAACAATTGATATCAATTTTTCAAATAATTTAATTTTACAAATTTTAAAATTTTGACCTAAATTTAAATGATTATGCATGTGGTTTAAATGAAAATGATATCTCTTTAACAATTGATATCAATTTTTTTTAATGCATAACATTTTTCGAAAACTTTATGCAAATGCACTTAATTTTAACAATTGATATTTATATCAAATTTCAACAATTGGTATTGCATAAAGTATTTAGTCTTGGATAAATTGAATTTCATGTGCTACTAACTTGTTTGTTATTCTTTGTTGAAATTCAATTTTGTTTAAGTGTCAAGTTCTTAAAAGCTAAATTTTGATTGGAATGCATTTATTAAGGGGGAGCTTTTGATTTTTCAAATGATTTTAAATGTAAAATTTACTACTTACTCTCCAAAGTTATTTTGAACATCAAAGATTGAATTATTTTTAATATAACAAAAAGGGGGAGAAGTTTGGTTTGAAAAATTCAATTTCTTAATAAAACAAATTCAATTTCTTAATGAAAAAGGGGGAGCTTAACATTTTCATATGTTTTCCAACAACTAGGATCTTTTTCATTAAACATTTTATTAAGGGGGAGTTTTGCCAAAAACAATTTTTCAAATGTTTTGTTATATCAAAAAGGGGGAGATTGTTGAACTATGTTTCGATATAACAATTTAAGGCAAAATGGTTTTTGGACTTGAATTGAATTTACAAAATGTTTTTGGACTTAATTGAATTTATTCAAAGTTTTTAAAATGTTTCAAAAATAATTCAAAATCAATTAAAATTTGGATTTGAGCCAAAAATATTTTAAGGGGTTTCAAGATTGCCCAGAAGGTATAGATTCCCCCCCAGGGGGTACAGATACCCGGGTACAGATACCCCTCCCAGGGGGTATAGATTCCCCCTGCAGGTTTTTGGCTTCAAGAAAACAGAATGTCCAGGGGGTACCGATTCCCCCCCCAGGGGGTACCGATTCCCCCCCTGTTCAACAGCCCAACGGTCATAATATTTGAATATTATGAAGGGGTATCGATTCCCTATGAAGGGGTACCGATTCCCTCCATTCTGGGCAACCTTTTTGAGTAGAAAAATCATTCCCAAACGGCTCCAAAACATCCCCAACGGCTATATACGACTTCAAACTCATTCCAATCTATAAATACAAGCTGAGGACACTTGAAGAAGTAAGAGAACAACTATCCAAGTAATCAAACACAAGAGAAGAGTTTTTCATTATTATTTCATATTTCTCTTTTAAATATTTTGTTCTTGTGAGCTTAATTCTTGTAAACACCTACCTTAGAGAGGTTTTATTGTTTACATCTTTTATCCTTTTGTAAAGGGGAAAGGTTATAGCTTAGCCCGTGTAAAAGCTAGGGAAAGGTTCTAGTTTAGCCCGGAAAAACTAGGGAGTTGTAAGGTTATCTCTTTGTCCTCAAAAGAAAGAACAAATTAGTGAATTTGTTGGAAAATCCTTGGTGAGGAGCTAAGGTAGTGGACGTAGACTTTGATTGAGAAAGTCGAACCACTATAAATCGCTGTGCAATTCTCTATCTTTCAATCTCCTTACTCCCTAAACACAAAACCGTTCCGACCCCTCTTTGCAAATCGTTCCGGTTGTCGTTTCGAGCTTCCGAAAATCCCAACAGATATTTTGACTGCACCTCTTTCAATTGTTGCTTCAGAATCACCTTTTAGTACAGGAGGTTGAATTTTTGAATAAGCGGAGAAGTTCTTATATCCCTGAAAATGTTAAAGTTTTGATAATGTCTCATAGTTGGTTATTCGATTATAAATGTAAGTTTTTATTTCCTTTTAGATTTCTTTTAATTTCTTATAGTAAAATTTGTTTATCACACCATATTTTTTTTATTATTAATCTATTTCATTTTTTTTATTTTGGAAAACAAATTAATAACTTATTCTTTTAATTTATGTAGCTACGGAGGAAGTGAGTTTATCGGTTCTGATGTAGATTGAATTTAATTCAACAATTGATGCATATAGTATTTATGTCTACTAATATTTTAAGATTTTAGACGGTTTAATTTGATTCTTTCAAACTATTTTATTGATCTTTTAAGTTTTATTGAGAAACGCCACTATATATGAACCCTATTGCGGTGTTTGTATAAAAAACCGCTAAATTTACCATTTTGCGGCGTTTTGGATGGAAACATCGTTATATATTTAAAGTTAGTGGCGTTTACTTTCAAAAAGCCACTAAAAACACCGTTGTAGAACAGTTTTGTTGTAGTGTACATATCACTTTTGATTCTTTTAATGATAATTCTTTATTTGAGATTTATGTTTCATGTTAATTTGTGTTTATAAAAAGTATTTTTTTAAAGTTAATTAAACTATACAGTATTGAGTATACTATCTAAATGATGACAATTAATGTTAATCATATAAAACAAAATACTATATAGTAACTTTATTTTATAATTATTCTTTCAAATATTTTTTTAATTGTTTTTAAAAATTATAGAATTAAATATGAATATAATTTTTAAACTAAAAATTAATATTAAATCATTAAACTACTATCAAAGGTGATACTAATATTCATTAAACTATTATCAAAGTTGGTGGTTAACTAGGAGTATAATTAAAAAATAGAAAACAAAACATATATTATTTTACTATCATCACATTGTTAAAATATATATAACAACAATAAATCACTCATCCAATTTTACTCATTTATCAAGTAAAAAATAGGGCAATATTCGGTTCAAATCAAATTGGGTAAATTAAAGTCTATCTACTTTCGGTTTAGGTTACTTTCGGTTCAGATTAATTTATTTTTAAGTTGATTTGTGGTCGGGTTAAATTCTGTTCGAGTTGCTTTCGGTTAGGGTCAGTTTTGGTTCGGGTTAATTTCGGTTTTGGTTAGGGTTAATTTCGGTTCGAGTTACTTTTGATTTCACTAATTTTGGATCGGGCATGGTTCAGGTCGGGTATCAGATCAAATTTGATATCATATTCGGGTTAATATCGGGTATCAGATCAGGTAAATCGGTTCGGGTAATCGGGTTCAGCTCAAGTTTTCCAGGTCTACATGTCACTACCGTAGATTGATACATCAACATCGTAAGAATCAACGATTAAAAAACTTTAATTAAAATACCACATTAATTTTATTTTCTAAATTTGAGAGTCATATTAAGAAAAAAATAATACAAGTCACATTTTTTTTCAAAAAGTATATGGGCCTCTTATTTTTTTAAATTACTTTTTTATTGTCTTACTGGTAAACTCACTAAGTGGTCACTCAACTTTTAAAAAGTCAGCATTTTAGTAACCTAATTGTTTTTTTTTTTGAAACCATGAAATATTTTAAACCATGTATGTATGTATATTAAGATTGAACACGCAATTAATAGATTCTTAAATAAAATCTTTTACGAAGTCATCAAATAATTTTAGTAATGGAAGAGAGTGCTATTCTCCTTAAAAGTCTTGTAACTACTTTAAATTATTAAAGAAAAAACATTTTTTATGACTTTAGTTATAATCATTTATTGAGTGAATGTCATTTCTTTTACCAAAGGAGATTCGTGATCGTAAAATTTTGTTTTCAGTTTGATCGACTTTAGTTACTAATTTAAAAATTAAAGATATATGATCCCTAACATTATCAATCCATTCGATTTTAGTCCCTCAGCCGTAACTCTTGTTCGATTTTAATCTCTTAGTTGTGTCACATATCGTTAAGGGTTAATGGAAGATGGACTTAAATCGGACAAACTGATAATTTTAGGAACCATTTACCCTTCAATTTTAAATTGGTGACCAAAGTCGGACATACCCTAAATAAAAGAGACTATTCGCATAGTTTACCCATTATTTAATATTCGAATCCCGTAATATATAAATATTAGGTTTTAAATATCAATAATTTAAAACAAGACTGAATATATTTAAGTCACCAATTTATTAATTTATATATATTATAATGATTAATTTTGATTGTATTATTCTATGTACAACTATGATTATCTTTTATATCGATTAATAATAATAATTATAATCATATGTATATACATGAATCAAGTAATCATAGTGATAAAGAACGAAACTTCCTGGGATTAAAGGAAGCCTTAGCCCTCACCAATTATTTTTTAAGTATTAATTAATATTAAATAAATATATATTTTCAAAAAAATAAAAAAATTTACCATGTCCCCTCAATTAAATATTTTTGATATAATCACACATTTGATCCTTGCTATTTACATATTCTCTCAATTTAGTCATACTTTTAATAAATTAAAATAAATTTAATCCTCCAATCGAACGATGTCACATGTCATGCCAGTAAGGTTGTTCAATATACCCGACTCGTCGACCAGCTGACCCAGTTAAAAAATATCGGATATTTATAATAAAAATACGTGATTTTCAAGGTAGGGTACTCGGACGGGTTTCTGGGTCAAGCATGGGTCACAAAATGTTGGTTAATCGGGTACCTTCCGACCCGATACCCGATTTATTATATACTTTTTATTTTTATTTTATATTAATTTTTTATTCATAATCCTCAAATTATTTCACTATAACATTATAAATCCTAATTTCTTAAATTTTGACACCATAATGTTCTAAATTCTTAATTTCTTAAATTATTTCACATTAACGGTCTAAAGTATTTTTTTAAAAATATTTATTTTAACTTCAAAATATTTGAAATTTAATTTTATTTCTTTATTTTAAATTTTAATAAATTTTATTTCAATCATGTAATTTGAATTTTTAAACTTTATGTGTGGATTATATATATTATAGACTTTTAAATTTTAAATCTTTTATATAACTTTTTTTAAATAATATAATTTAAAAAATAAAAAAAATTATGAATCGGGTACAGTGACATGAATGATATATAATATAATTATATATATATTAACTGAAAATGTTTTTATATCAACTTATTAAATATATTTTATTATTAACTTAATTTTAAAAATATTTTATTTTTATTTTCATTTAAAAAATATATAATTTATTTTAATTTATTAAAATGTGACTAAATTGAGAGAGTATGTAAATAACAGGGATCAAATGTGTGAATATATCAAAATATTTAATTTTTGTTAACGACAGTTAGCTCAGGGTGACCATATCTTAATTAAATAAAAACAAAAGTGATCATATATTATGTTTTTTGAAACCAGTGACCAAAATTGAACAAAACAAAAAGATAAGTTACCATCCATGTAGTTAACCCTTTTTATATTTAGAACTCATCGTACCTTATGAATTATCTTCATCTATATGTTTTTTTATGAGAAAATAACCTCAGTGACCAAAAATCCCATATAATATACGATTTTAACCAACTTTTTCCGGATTTGCCAAAATGACCAACAAAATCGCAATGCGATCGCTAATTCGCAACGCGATCTCCATTATCGCAAATTCGCGTTGCATTTTCGCAATGCGATAGTTGAAAATCGCGTTGCGATGGTCTACAGTGTCGTTGCGATTTTCCCAATTCGCAATGCGAATAAGTAAATCGCAACGCGAATTGGGAAAATCGCAATGCGAATAAGTAAATCGCAACGCGAATTGTGAAAATCGCAATGCGATATTGACTATCGCAATGCGATAATACAAAATCGCAACGAGATACTTACTTTCGCAACGCGATACTGAATTTCGCAACGCGATTCTGACTTTCGCAACGCGATAATACATAATCGCAATGCGATTTTCAAAGCGCCATTAGTATCCTTGCCAAGTATTTTATTTTTAAATTCCAAACACGAATATTAATATATTGGAACACTGAACCGTCCACAGTATATCCCGTAATCGCAACTCATAACCTAAAACCTAAAATCACAACTCAGTCCCATCTCCATCTCTCACTCTCTCACCCATCTCCGGCGAAATCCGTCTATCTCCATCTCTCAGAGCCACCCTCACAATCAGAAATGGAAAATCAACCAAATCAACCAACGAGGGTTAGTTTTTTTAATTATTTTCTTTTTGAAATTTTTGCATTATTATTAGGTTTTTCATATTGAAATTGATGATAAGTTTACTGGTAATTTCAATAATAGATTAACCATTTCACTTAGATTGCTTATTAAATCAACCGAGAATCGTAACGCGAAATGAAAATCGCAACGCGATTTTAGTTTCGCGTTGCGATAGTCAAATTCGCGTTGCGATAGTCAAATTCGCGTTGCGATAGTCATTTTCGTGTTGCGATTTTCATTTTCAGAAACTATTCTTCTTCTGCAAATTGAAACTTGAATGAATTGCATTACTTCAACCAAAAAACAAAGACAAATACGAAATTCACAGTGTTGCAAATTTAAGTTTGAAGAATAAACTACTACTCTTTATGTTTATTATTGTTTTTTGTATATCTTCACAGTGTAGTTTTTGGTATATCTAATTTAGTATGTTTATTGTTTTTGTAGAACTTTTATTCGGCTCAATTGACCTTGAGAAATAAAGTCAGCCTGGCCAAAACAATTGCGTCGAAGCTTTCACATGCACAAAGAAAAATGTTTGAGGATACATGCTTCGGGCCATGGCTGAAAGTACAACATCCCGGTGGAGATGCGATGTTGACACACCTGTTTCTTCAAACCATGACTAGCGATCTACCAGAGACTATACAACGTCGTGATGAAGAGATATGGTTTGATTTTCCACCGGCGTATACGTGTTTTGGGCGGGAGGAGTTTTGCTTAATCACCGGTCTACGCTTCGGACACGATGATGTAGGTCGGTACACTAGACACATTACCCGCCCATCATGGCTATCCCGGGTTTTTCCTGAGCTGGAGAGGCCGAGTCTACACGTAGAAGACCTGACAAGATTGTTGAATAATAAAGACGGTTTTACTCGGATGGATGAAGTTGACGTTGTCCGAGTATGCCTTCTAATTCTTTTGCATGCCGGATTTTTAGGCAGAGAGGCCAGACAACCTATTCCAAATGATCTAATCAAATTGGTAGAAGACCTAAATGCGTGGAACATGTTTCCGTAGGGCTCGTATTTATGGAAAGCTACATGGAATAAGTTATCGTCTGCCTTGGATGATCGAAAAAGTTTGCATGGCGATGGTTCCAAATACACTTTGACAGGCTTTATTTGGGCCTTTAAGGTAAGAATTTTTATATGATGTTTCCAAAATTATAAGTAATTATTTAACAATTACTAATGTTTGTTATTATATTGTTTGTAGATTTGGATATTTGAGGCCTTTCCCGCCATGAAGACATATGCAATAAAAACTTCAAATGATATTCCCAGGGCTATTTCCTGGAAGAGGAAACAGACCTTGCAATGGGAAGATTTACTACGGTATACGACAATAAATAATGTAAGTTAACATAAATACTACCATATGTTTATAAACAAGTTATTACTAGTACACGTTTAACTTTGTTTGAGCTTTTATATTGTTAGGAGGCCAACACTCCTCTACAGAGGCTGACACCCACGGAAGCTGAGCTTGCCACTGATTGGTGGAAAGCTAGTAAGCGTTTTTTTGATGGAACGGTTGATGAGCAGCCTCCAATTCGGGAGCCATCACCTCGTACAGAGCTATCACCTCACCCAGAGCCATCATCTGATCGACCCGGCTATACACCTCCACAACGACAGCAATCACCTATTCTGTCACATCATCGAGCCTCTTCTCCACCATCACCGCAAGATAGACGACCGGCAAAGATGCCACGACGTTTATCTCCCTGTTCTCCACCTCCACCTCAACGGGATGAGTTAGGGGAGTTACGTGATGAGGTCAATGCCTTGCGTGAGGAGGTCGGTACTTTACGCAAAGACGATGGTGCATGGCGTGTTGAGATGTCTACATTACGCGGTGAGGTAGCCGCTCTACGTGAGATGGTAGTATCGTTGCAGAATGAGGTTCATACTCTACGCAACGAGGTAAGTTTAAGATTTTTCATACTCGTAATTCATTCGGTTGCTGCCAATACTGCTAAACTGTTTTTGTTAGTATTTGTTTATGGTTTTGTTTTTGTCTTTTGGTTGAAGTAATGCAATCCATTCAAGTTTCAATTTGCAGAAGAAGAATAGTTTACTTTCGCAACACGAAAATGACTATCTCAACGCGGAAATGGCTATCGCAATGCGAAATGAAAATTGCAACGACAAAATCGCAATGCGAAATGAAATCGCAACGCGAAATGAAAATCGCAATGCGATTTGTGTTTCGCGTTGCGATTTTGTCGTTGTGATTTCATTTCGCATTGCGATTTTCATTTCGCATTGCGATTTTCATTTCGCATTGCGATAGCCATTTCCGCGTTGCGATAGTCATTTTCGCGTTGCGATTTTAAGTTTCGTGTTGCGAAAGAAAACTATTCTTCTTCTGGAATGTTTATATATGTTGTCCTTTTAAATGTTTATCTAAGTGCTTACTTCTGGAATGTTATCTGAGCATTTTGTGAACTATGATAGAATAATGACTTGGGTGAATACAATGCTAGTTTGAAACATATTTGTCTTTGTTTAATATCATGTCTGTTTATTTACTGATTTATGTATTAATTTTTTTTAGCGGCCCGATAAGGTGGATGCTTTACGTCGGGTTTTCCTTGCACGACGGAGTTCACGCATCAGACGGCGTGGACGTGCTATTACGTCTCCGTTCACCCCAATGGTGCGAAGACTCCGCAAGAAGAAGCCCGACTCACCGGTCATCCCTCAAGAGTCCCCTCCAATCGTTCAAGAGGCCCATATTCTCCCTCAAGACTCCCCCCACCGTTCAAGAGGCCACTGTCATCGTTGAAGAGGTCCCTCCCACCATTCCAGAGCCCGATTCACATGGGGTAATATATCGAAGTATTGAGAAACCCCTACCGATTCCGGACATGATGGATGAGAGTTGGCTCTCGTATGAGTTACCGGCTAGTACCCTTCCGGTATCTGAAGTGGAGAGGAGACAACTACCGGAAACAATTGTGGATAATACCCTTTGGGCTAAGACCGCAGTTGATTTTTATCTACATGAGCGGAGCCAAGGGTGTTACACTAATATCAGCAAACTCAACGATGAAATGTTTTTTTTGCTTGATCGGTCTTGGTGGGGTGTGCTATTAGGGGTTGAAGACAGTGGCTATTTGGATGGGGAGGTAAGTCTTATATTTGTCTTATATATGATTTTGATTAATTTGTTTAAAAATTAATGTAATTCACTAATATATGTATTTTTTGTAAAACAGCATATCGATGCGTGGTGTCACGTCTACTAATAATAAGGAAGCTTAGGAAAAATAAAAAAATTCGCTATATACAATAATGCCGACGGCTTTTCACGCAGTTCACTTGAAGAATCAACGAGATGAATCATTTTTGTTGGGCAATGGACAAGCTAAACTTTATCCTGCATGGTGGGAGGTCGATAAGGTTAGTGTTTATTTTTTAAATTTTTTAAAGGTGTTCATAAATAAGTGCGCAAATAAATGAATTATTACTTATGATCACATGTGTTTATCCCTGTTTTGGAACGTCGTCACTGGCTTCTCGTCCAACTTCAGCTCCCATCCCTGAAGATAATAGTGTATGACAGCATGATCAATTACATATCTCTGTCTGATTTGAGAGATATTTTCAAGGGATGGAGCTCTCATTTGGCTAAATTCTTGGATGGGATTAAGTATTGGAGTCATTCTGGACACAAGAAGCCAAAGAAGTTCAATGTCACAGTTGTCAGAGACGAGACCGCGCCACAGCAATCGCCGGGAGCCAGAGGGGATTGTGGTCCTCTCGTATGCCTTTGCTTGGCGCGTTTGACGACGGGAAGCACAGAGTTTTTACCTCCCACCGATAGAGATAGAGCTGCAGTAGGCTTGTGGTTTCGGCATTATATGGCTAGAGCAATATATTCGAGACGCTGCCTACCTACATCCGCGTTATGAAAGTGTCCATTGTTAATTGGTAAGTCAAATGCAAGTTTTGTTAACATATATACTCCTTTTGGTTTGAAAATGTTTGGTTAAGTACCTAGAATTCAATAATTTGCTGTTTGTAGGTTTTAGATGTGTAGGAAGTCTTGTTTGAGCAAATGTTTGGTTTCTGCAGGTTAATCCTTAAGTGAGCTGCGTGAAATGGATGTACGGGGTCACAAAGTTGTTGATTCATTGATTCAATAATTGATGAAGAAATAAGAATTATTATTATTTTTTGATTGTTTAATTGATTTGTAAAAGATGATTTGTAAATGTTGATTTGTTTAATTGATGTGTACATAATTTGTGTTGAAATGTAATAGTTGATTTATTGATTTTCAATCTGCTTTATGTTGAAGGCAAAAAAGACTATCGCAACGCGAAATGGCTATCGCAACGAGAAAATCGCAATGCGAAATGAAAATCGCAATGCGAAATGAAAATCGCAACGAGAAAATCGCAATGCGATTTTCATTTCGCATTGCGATTTTCTCGTTGCGATAGCCATTTTCGCGTTGCGATAGCCATTTTCGCGTTGCGATAGTCAAATGAATGTCTAATAAGTGATAACAACTGAACAGATCATAGCAATGTTCAAACTCAAGTTACTAATACATGCCTAACTGAAAATGTTAAAAGTGCACACATAAAATACACATAATGCAATTTTTGTTAACATATATACTCCTTTTGGTTTGAAAATGTTTGGTTAAGTACCTAGAATTCAATAATTGTTAAAAGTTTATGCATGTTAATCATCGTTGCCTTTTTCATTTCGCATTGCGATTCTATCGTTGCGATTTGCATTTCGTATTGCGATGGTCAAATGATTGCCTTTCGCAACGCGATTCTGACTTTCGCAACGAGATAATACAGAATCGCAATGCGAGTTTCAAAGTTCGCAACAGGTTTTAGTTTCGCAAGCCAAATTTTTTGTGTATATATCTACGCAGCAGCAACAACTCATAACCTAAATCCCTAAATCGCAACTCATTCCATCTCCATCTATCACTCTCTCCGGCGACATCCGTTCCTATATCCAATGACATCCTTCCCCATCCGGCAACAGGTCTTAGTTTCGCATCTCGTTTGTTTAGTTACAACCATGAAATCATCTAATGTTGATCATGTTTGGATAGATTTGTGTTTTGGAGGGTCATGGGAGAATGTTCATGGTGTTTTACAATATATACCTTTACCCATGAATCTTTAACTAAAACTGTCATTAAAGAAGTTAACTTATGAAACCCTAATGTTATGTGTTTCAAAGAAATTGAATTTAGAGCCCCTAAGTGGATTTAGGCTGTCTTATCAGAGAAATAGTAAAGTTTATTTGTTAACCGACAATGAAGATGTTGAACGATTCATTGCTTACATTAATGTTTCAAGTGATGATGTTACATTGTATGTTGTTGAACCTAGAAGTAGTATTGTTGGGTCAGTAGCGGGTAGTAATCAACTAAGTGGGTCTCAAAACCCACAGCCTTTCTCTAATCCAAATCCAAATCCAAATCAACTTTCAGCACCAAATTCTGGTTTTCGTATTGACCAATTAGACAATGATGAGCCAAGAGAAAAAATTGTGAGTACTAGTCAGTATTCGAAATTTGATCTTGGTCAATACCCGGACTTTGATATTGGTCAATACACAGATTTTGATGATGTTTCAGAAGAAGAAACAGACCCTGCGTGTAATGATTTTGATATTGGTCAATACCCGAATTTTGATGATGAAACACCCGTTGCCGAGGAAGATGTTGTTGATGATAATGAGGAGGAAGTTACGACTATGAATGAACATGTTGAACATTCATTCTGTAATTCATATAATCCTGAAGAAAAAAAAGAAGAAGAAAAAGTCCCCGAAGAAAAGAAAATGCCACGGGAGTATAACTGGAATATGCCAGAATTATTTCAGCTACCGGAAGAAGAGTTGGCAAAGAAAGCAGTTGATTGTTACACAAAAGTTATTCGTATCAAGAAAGATGATTGTTTTGATACAAATGAAGACTTGAAGATATCTTTGTATACGAAATGTGTGGAAGATGGCTATCAACTAAAAGTTAACAAATCAAGCAAAGATCGTTTCGAAACAAGGTGTACGATTGACAAAAACTGTACGTGGCGTATGATTGCAAAGAGGATAAAAGATTGCGCAATGTTTCAAGTTAGGACTTTTATTGATAAACATACATGTTCAAGAACCCAAGTTTTTCCTCACCATAGACAGGCAAACAAAAAGGTGTTGGGTGGTTTTCTAGCTGAGTTAATGTTTTTGAATGGCAGGGTATATCGGGGACATGAAATTATGACTGACATGAATGCTCGGTTCAAGATTAGTATATCATATTCTCAAGCTTGGAGAGCCAAATGTTATGCCTTGGAATTGTTGAGGGGGTCGCCAGAAGCATCGTTTGCCCAACTGTCGGCTTATTGTCACAATTTAAAGCTGAAAAATCCTGGGTCGGTAACTCATATCAAAACAGATAGAGATGGACGCTTTGAGTTGCTGTTTATCGCCATTGGTGCTGCGGTTAGTAAATCAATATAATTCTGTTGACTCATTTCTGTTAGTTACATGCATTTCACATTTAAATGATTATATTTCTTGTGTATATTATTTTGTAGATTCGTTCGTTTATTACTTGCATGCGCCCAGTTATTATAGTTGACGGAGCAAATTTGAAAGGTCGATACCTTGGAGTAAACTTATTAGCAGTAGCCATGGATGCTAACAATGGGATATTGCCAATAGCTTACGGGGTTGGCAAATCTGAAACCTCTGATTCATGGACATGGTTTATGAGGCATCTTAGGGATTGCATAGGTCCTATTAGCAATCTGACAATCATATCTGATAGGGCAAACTCAATTGACAACGCTGTTAGAAGGTGTTTCCCATATGCTTTTCATGGACTTTGTGGTGTTCATTTGTATAGAAATCTAAAATCAAGGTCTGCTGGTATAAAAAAGCACAAATGGACATACTGGAAGGCTGTAAAGGCTTATCGGGAAGTGGATTTCAATAAGCATATAAACTGTTTAAGACGTGTTTTGCCTCAGTGTGCTCAAACACTAGAAGATGTCGGGTTTGAAAGATGGTCAAGAGTACATCAACTTGGAGCAAGATATGGTTTCATGACGTCTAATAGTGCAAAATCAATTAACGCTCTAAGTCGTCATTCCCGGAAATTACCCATTACTATGTTAATGGAGTTTTTTCGAGCCCCTATTCAACAGTGGTACTACAAGAAAAGAAACCATGCAGGTATTATTTCTTTGAATTCGTAACTTATCATATATTTTACTAAGTATTATTTATTTAAATTTACAGGAACATTGGAACATCGTGTTACACCATGGACTGAAAAAAAGATAACGAAACGTGTTGTGAAGTCAACGTCATGGAGAGTTGAACCATGTTCAAACACTTTGTTTGAAGTACTGGATAATAACTTAAATGGGCTTGTCGATCTAAATGCAAGGACGTGTAGTTGTATGAAATGGAAAACATCTGGTTATCCGTGTGGCCATGTTATAAAAGTTGCTCTTCATCTAAACCAAGATGATTCAAGCACATACGCTATGGATTGCTACACTACAGAAGTATATCGACAGACTTATGCCGAGATTGTCTACCCTATTTCACATCCTTCTGAGTGGGACATACCATATGACTTACAAACAGTTTTGCCACCAGCCATGGACAGAAGGCTACCTGGCCGACCAAAAAGTCACGATCGTATACCGTCTAAGGGTGAAGAGAAGAAGAGATCGACATGTAGTCGGTGCAAGGAAAGTGGTCATACAAGGTTGACATGTGGATCACCAGTGCCATCACAATCATCTTTTCCTCTACCAAAATATGGATCATTATCAAAATCCAAAGCTCATATGGTGTCAAGAAAAAGGCAATCAAAATCGCAATCATCTTTAAAATCCCAATCACAACTGGCTTCACCTTTTGGGACTGTTAACTTAGGTGATTTTTAAATGCAAACGTTGTATTATGTAGATTTTATGTGTGAACTTTTAACATTTTTAGTTAGGCATGTATTAGTAACTTGAGTTTGAAAATTGCTATGATCTGTTCAGTTGTTATCACTTAATAGGCAATCATCTTAATGTCTATCGCAACGCGGAAATTACTATCGCAATGCGAAATGAAAATCGCAACGAGAGAATCGCAATGCGAAATGAAAATCGCAACGCTAATTTCGCATTGCGATAGTACTTTTTGCCTTCAACATAATGCAGATTGAAATCAACAAAATCAACCATTACATTTCAATCAATTTAACAAGCACAAATAAGAATTATGTTAACATCAATTAAACAAATCAACTTTTACAAATCACCTTTTACAAATCAATTAAACAATAAAAAAATAAGCAATAATTATTAGAGAAAATAACACTTCTACTATTGAATCAACTTTTGCAGCCATACATCATTTTCACGCAGCTCACTTCTGAGATTAACCTGCATAAAACCAAACATTTGCTCAAACAACACTTTCTACACATCTAAAACCTACAAACAACAAATTATTGAATTCTATGTACTTAACCAAAACATTTTAGAACCACAAGCCTATAAACATACCAATTGTTTATGGACATTTTTATAACGCGGATGCAGGTAGGCAGCGTCTCGTATATATCGATCTAGCCATATAATGTCGAAACCACAAGCCTACTGCAACTCTATCTATATCGGTGGGAGGTAGATATTTTATACTTCCTGTGATCAAACGGTCCAACGCCAAGCATACGAGAGGACCACAATCCCCTCTGGGTCCTTTCATTTGATGTGGTGCGGTCTCGTCTCTGCTAACTGTAATATTGAGCTTCTTTGGCATCTTGTTTCCAGAACGAGTCCAATAATTTATCGCATCCAAGAATTTAGCCAAATAAGAGCTCCATCCCTTAATAATATATCTTAAATCAGCCAATGATATGTAATTTATCATGCTGTCATATACTATTGCCTTAAGGGATGGGATCTGAAGCTCGACGAGAAGCCAATGGTTACGTTCCAAAACAGGGATAAACACCTGCAATCATAAGTAATAATTCATTCATTTGCGCACTTATTTATGAATACCTTTAAACTCAATCTAAAATAAACACTAACCTTATCGACCTCCCACCATGCAAGATAAAGTTTAGCTTGTCCATTGCCCAACGTAAATGATTCATCTCGTTGATTCTTCAAGTGAACGGCGTTAAAAGACGTCGGCATAATTGTATATCGTGTATTTCTTTTATTTTCCTTAAGTTTCCTAATTATTAGAAGACGTGACACCCACGCATCGATATGCTGTTTTACAAAAAAAGACATATATTAGTAACTTACATAAATTTACAAAAAAATAATCAAATTAAAATATAAGAAAAATATAAGACTTACCCCTCCATCGAAATAGCCATTGTCTTCGACCCCTAATAATACGCCCCACCAAGACCGATCAAGCAACAAATAGATATCATCATTGAGCTTGCATATGTCAGTGAAACACCCCTGGCTTCGCTCATGTAGATAAAAATCAACTGCGGTCTTAGCCCAAAGGGTGTTATCCAGAATTGTGTCCGGTAGTTGTTTCCTCTCCTCTTCAGATACTGGTATGGTACTGGCCGGTAACTCATACGAGAGCCAACTTGAATCCATTATGTCCGGCACGTCAGAGGGTTTCTCAAGAATCCTACATATGACGCCATGTGAATCGGGCTCTTGAATGGTGGGAGAGACCTCTTCAACGATGACAGTGGCCTCTTGAACGGTGGGAGGGGACTCTCGAGGAATGATAGGGGCCCCTTCAACGATAGGAGGGGACTCTTGAGGGATGACAGGCGAGTCGGGCTTCTTCTTGCGGTGTCTTCGCACTATTGGGGTATACGGAGACTTAATAGCACGTGCACGCCGTCTGATGCGTGAACTCTGTCGTGCAAGAAAAACCCGACGTAAAGCATCCACCTTATCGGTCCGCTAAATAATTAAATACAAATATCAGTAAATAAACAGACATGATATTTAAACAGTGAAAACAAAGATAAATATATTTCAAACTTTCAACCAAAAGACAAAACAAAGACAAATACTAACTTCACAGTGTTAAAGTAAAAGTTTAGCAGTTTTGGCAGCAACCGAATAAATTTACTAAGCAATCTAAGTGAAATGGTTAATTTAAGTGAAATTACGAGTAAATTTATCATCAAGTTAAATATGGAAAATCTTAAACTTACCTCGTTGCGTAGAGTATGAACCTCATTCTACAACGATACTACCATCTCACGTAGAGCGGCAACCTCACCACGTAAAGTAGACACCTCCACACGCCATGCACCATCGTTATCGAGTAGAGTACCGATCTCCTCACGCAAGGCATTGACCTCATCACGTAACTCCCTTGACTCATCCCGTGGAGGTGGAGAATAGGGAGATAGAAGTCGTGGCATCTTTGTCGGTCGCCTATCATGAGGTGATGGTGGAGAAGAGGCTCGATGATGTGACGGGATAGGTGATGGCTCTCGTTGTAGAGGTGTATAGTCGGGTCGATCAGGTGATTGCTCTGGGTGAGGTGATGGCTCTCGAAGTGGAGGAAGTGGAGGCTGCTCATCATTCGTGCCATCAAGAAAACGCTGACTAGCTTGCCACCAATCAGTGGCAAGCTCAGCCTCCGTGGGTGTCAGTCTCATTAATGGAATGTTGGCCTCCTAAAAATATAAAAACTCAAACAAAGTTAAACGTCTATTATTAATAACTTGTTTATATATGATAGTATTTGTGTTAACTTACATTATTTATTGTCGCATATGGTATTAAGTCTTCCCAATCCAACAGACGTTTCCTCTTCCAGGAAATAGCCTTGGGAATATCATTTGAAGTTTTTATTGCATATGTCTTCATGGCGGGAAAGGCCTCGAATATCCAAATCTACAAACAATATAATAACAAACATTAGTAATTGTTAAATAATTAATTATAATTTTGAAAACATTATATAGAAATTCTTACCTTAAAGGCCCAAACAAAGCCTGACAAAGTGTATTTCGACCCATCGCCCCGCAAACTTTTGCAATCATCAAAGGCAGACGATAACTTAGTCCAGGTAGCTTTCCATATATACGAACCCCACGTAAACAGATTCCATGCATTTAGGTCCTCTACCAATAATATTAGCTCCTGAGGAATAGGTTGTCTGGCCTCTCTGCCTAAAAAGCCGGCATACAAAAGTAGTAGAAGGCATACTCGGACAACATCGACGTCATTCATCCGAGTAAAACCATCTTTCCTATTAAACAATTTCTTCATGTCGTCGACGTGTAAGTTCGGCTTCTCTATTGACTCATCAGGAAAAACCCTGGATAACCATGATGGGCGGGTGATATGACGAGTGTACCGGCCTACATCATCGTGTCCTAATCGTAGACCAGTGATTAAGCAGAACTCCTTCCGCCCAAAACAAGTATACGCCGGTGGAAAATGAAACCATATCTCTTCCTCACCACGTTGTCTACTGTCGGGTAGATCGCTAGTCATGGTCTGAAGCCACAAATGGGTCAAACTAGCATCTCCACCCGGATGCTGTACTCTCAGCCATGGCCCGAAGCAGGTTTCTTCAAACAATTTTCTTTATGCAGGTGAAAGCTTCGAAGCAATTGTAGTGACTAGGCTAACTTTATTCCTTAATGTCAATGAAGCCGAAAAATTTTTCTACAAAAAAACAATAAACATACCAAGTTAGATATACCAAAAACTACACTGTCAAGATATACCAAAAACAATAAACATAAATAGTAGTTTATTCTTGAAACTAAAATTTGCAACACTGTTTTATCTTTTGGTTGAAATGAAAATCGCAACGAGATAATGAGAATCGCAACGCGGAAATGACTATCGCAACAAGTGAATCGCAATGCGAAATGACTATCGCGATGAGAGAATCGCAACGCGAAATGAAAATCGCAACGCGAAATGAAAATCGCAACGCGAAATGAAAATCGCAATGCGATTTTTGTTTCGCGTTGCGTTTTTTATTTCACGTTGCGATTCTCTCGTTGCGATAGTTATTTCCGCGTTGCGATTTTCATTCTCGAAACTATTCTTCTTCTGCATTACTTCAACCAAAAGACAAAACAAAGACAAATACTAACTTCACAGGCTAAACAGTTTAGCAGTATTGGCAGCAATCGAATGAATTTAATAAGAAATCTAAGTGAAATGGTTAATCTATTATTGAAATTACCAGTAAACTTATCATCAATCTCAATATGAAAAACCTAAAATAATGCAAAAATTTCAAAATAAAAATAAAAAAAAAATTAACCCTCGGAGGTTGATTTTCCATTTCTGAATGATTGTGAGGGATTTTTTACTGTGAATGGTTGTGAGGGATTTCGCCGGTGATGGGGACGGAAATCTTCGGAGATGGGGACGGATTTCGCCGTAGAGAGTTAGAGATGGAGATGGGACTGAGTGTTGTGATTTTGGGTTTGAGGTTATGAGTAGCGATTACTGTGGACGGTTCAGTTTCCGATTTATTAAGAAAAAATTCGTGTTTGGAATTTGAAAAAAAAATACGCGTTAATACGAATGGCGCTATGTAAATCGCGTTGCGAAAGTCAGAATCGTGTTGCGAAAGTCAGTATCTCGTTGCGATTTTGTATTATCGCATTGCGATAGTAAGTATCGCATTGCGATAGTCAGTGTCGCATTGCGATTTTTCCAATTCGCGTTGCGATTTACGTATTCGCATTGCGAATTGGGAAAATCGCAACGACACTGTAGACCATCGCAACGCGATTTCCAACTATCGCAACGCGAATTTGCGATAATGGAGATCGCGTTGCGAATTAGCGATCGCATTGCGATTTTGTTGGTCATTTTGGCAAATCCGGAAAAAGTTGGTTAAAATCGTATATTATAAGGCATTTTTTGTCACTGAGGCGATTTTCTCTTTTTTTATTAATATAAGGTAAGTAGAAGGTAATATCTGTTAAAAAATAACTCTAAATTTTTTTACATTAAACACTCATACTTGTGATATTTATGATACTCGAACTCGAATCCTCTAAAAATAACAACAATTATTCTCCCACAGATGCCACTTAGTTCGTGCATTATCTTCATATTTTTAAGTTGTCCTACGTGTCACATAGTTCTTATACATACAATAAAATTCTCAACAAAATTACACAACTTCTCTTTAATTTAAAAAAGAGTAAACTATATGAATAGTCCTTTTATTTTCTGTGTGATCGATTTTGGGTTAAAACCATGCAAAGCCTGTAGAGCCAAACCCAGGTGAGTTAAATCCTGTTGTGATAACTACTGGTCTTGGCCCCGCGGTCCCTATCTCCGCCTCAGGCGGTGGCGTCATTGGTTGTGGTGGTGCCAGTGCTGGGTTGAATCTTTTCTCAAACGGCTCTATGAGTTTTCACTAAAGTTTTCGCCTTTTCTAAAGTTTTCACCTTTTCTAAAGTTTTCACTAAAACGATTTTATAGGGGTTTTGGTCGTGGAGAAGGAAGGTTGGACAGAGTTTCGTCGATGACAAAGGGCGGCAACCGACGTAGGTTTAGGGATTGAAATGAAGGTTTTTAAAGTTTTGAGTTTATTTTAATTTTTTTTTTCTAAATATATAATTTTTCAATTTTAAATAATTTTTTAAAATTTACCATATTGTGACAAATGTCACTTAAAGAGAAAATTAACACCGTCAACGGTCCAAGCACCTAAATGAGTAACATTTGTAACGTTAGTCATATGGATGAGTTAACAAATAATTTAGACAATTATTTAAAAAAACGGTATAATTTAAACTCTTACTTTTAATATTAAGCCAAATTTAAAAGATAAAATCAGAGAAAATTATTTTGAAAATAGGAGGGAAGATGACTTTGTCTATCAAATCAACTTAATTACACATTAAATAATCACTCCAAATTCCTAAATAAGTTTGGAATAATCCTTCTCATTATATTTTAGGTAAATTACATGTTTGATATCTTAACTATCACTTTTATTCCATTTTGACAATCTAATTTTTTTTTAAATTATATTTAACATTACGCTTTGATTTTAATTTGGTCACCCACCATGAAAAATTAACAGAACTACTGATGCACCATTTTTTCAATGATAAAATAAGATTATCTTATGGTAACATGTCAATATAACCATTAATTTTTTAACAACAAATGGCCAAATGAAACCAAAACTAAATATTATGTATGATTTAAAAATAATAATTAATAATTATATAACTGACTAGTGTTTATTTTGTGCTACATTTTATGCTTAAATGTTCATTGTTTATTCATCTTTACTCCTGATATGGGCATTTTTACATAATTTTTGTGCAGGGCAATGACTTTTGGAAAATGTGCTTAAAAGGACTGAAAACTGCACTTTTTGTCCTAGAATCAAAGCTGGGACAGTGAGCATGAATTTGGACATGAAATACTAACGTGACAGTGAGTCAGCAACTTCTAGAAGGTCCAGTCAGCAGATTCTAGAAGATGGATGGATGGCTGGAGCATTTCAAGCATTTTAAATTCAAGTTTAAGAATTATTTTTTTTGTATTTTCTTACGATTATTTTTAGCATTTCTAGGGTTTTCGAAGACTATAAATACCCTCATAGGGTGAGCCTAAATAAGGATCATTTGAATCTTGAAGTTCTTCATTTATGTTTTATAAAAATCCTTTCTTTTTCTTTTACTCGCATTTCTTTATTTTTAATTTAAAGCTTTTAGAAGATGTTAAGTATGACTTTTATCATGCTTAGTTAATTTTCTTTTAAGCCGAGGCCTAAAGCGATGATTTATTTCTAACGTGAGAATTAAAAAATTACTCACATATCTTTGGAAATCTCTTTCAATTTCGTTTGTGCTTATTTTCAAAATCAAAACAAATTTTCAATACCAAAGATTGACTATGGTCAGGATGTTGTTGCGATTAACCGTGTGGGAGGAAGGATCGACTTATTAAAATCACATTCGACTTCTTGGGAACACAACTAGCAAATTGGTTGCTAAGAAGGAATTGAGATCGGGATTATTAGTTGTTATTGAAACAACAATTCGAGTCGGTCTTCATGAACTTAATCGATTATTAATCTACAACAATTGATGTTGATTAGATCAATTCCCGAAGTCGAAATCAAAGGTTGCACTTGGGTATTCGGTATACAAAGCATAGTTACAAGGGTTGATCCTTGTAGACAGGAAATCGACGTGAATCTCGAAGGGTAAATCTATTTCGATGATCCGAGAAAATTGAATCAAAGCGAAAGCCTAAGGGTGACTTCCACTTTGAATCTTCTTTTAGACTTTCTTTTAATTTTCTTTTCTTTATTTCCTTACTTTTATTTTGCTCAATTCATCTATAAACCCCACCATTACTCAAATTATTATATCCACTTCTTAACTTAGAGATTAAATCAAAGAGTCTCCTTAGTTTCTGTGAGATCGACCCTTATTTCTCCTTTACTACATTAAATTTCTTTTACATATTATTTGAGAAAAGAAATTATTTTGACGCAAAAAACGATGCACATCAATAATTAATATTTGATGTACTAAGCCTGCAATTTACCCTATTTTTTTAACTATAACATTTCTATCATTTTACCACTACTTTTCATTGAATATATAAATTTGGGTAAATTACACATTTAATACCTAAACTATTATTTTTATTTCATTTTAATATCTAAATTTTTAATTTTTTTCAAAACCATACCTAATATTTAGTTTTTGTTTCATTTTAATACCCACTATTAAAAACTTAACGCGTTTAGTACCTAAACTATCAATTTCAGTCTGTTTTAGTATCAAAAATTAAACTTCAGATATGATTTTAAAAAAACTGAAAGGTTTAGGCTAAAACAGATTAAAACTGATAGTTTAGATACTAAATACGTAATTTACCCTATCAATACAGAACAAACCACAACCGTTCGATCATCCAACTCATTAAGATTCGCAGTGATGAGAAGGTTATTCGTTTCGTTAAGAATTTCAAAAACTTCCCGCCCATTTTCCCGAATTCAAATTCAAATGTACTCACTTTTTTCTTTACTTAACTATAGAACTAACGTTACTCTCCGATCAGCATTTTCCAAGAGAGCAAAACCCTAAACGAACCCCAAATCCGCCATGGTTTCAGATTCAAACCTCCCGCTGCAAAGCGGAAACAACGCGAACATCAAGTCCTCGAAGACCATAGAAGAAACCTACCAGAAGAAGACCCAATTGGAGCACATCCTCCTCCGGCCGGACACCTACATTGGTTCGATCGAGCAGCACGCCCAGAAGCTATGGGTTTACGAGAACGAGGAAATGATCCATCGCGAGATCAAGTACGTGCCGGGACTTTACAAGATCTTCGACGAGATCCTGGTTAACGCCGCCGATAACAAGCAGCGGGATTCGTCTATGGATTCTCTGAAAGTGGTGATCGATGTGGAGCAGAACCTGATCTCCGTTTATAACAACGGAGATGGGGTTCCGGTCGAGATTCACCAGGAGGAGAAGGTTTATGTGCCGGAGTTGATCTTTGGGCATTTGTTGACCAGCAGTAATTACGACGATAATGTTAAGAAGACAACGGGTGGGAGAAATGGTTACGGCGCGAAGCTTACGAATATATTTTCGACGGAGTTTGTTATCGAGACCGCTGATGGAAAGAGGCAGAAGAAGTATAAGCAGGTACTGTGTTCTTTTTTTTCCGATTTTTACCTGAGGGAAGCAAAATAAAGAGGGAAAATGCCTGGTTCAAAATTTTTAAATGTGGATTGCTAATAAATTATGACATTTTTTTCTGGGTTACTGATTTGTCAAGCAAAAACGAGGACAAATGTGTGCATGAATCTGAATTTGTTCAAATGAGGACCTGGTTTAAATTTCTAATGTTAAGATTTGCTATTGGGTTAACTTCTTGTAGTTCAAACTGGCTAGTTTCTTAATGACGTGAAACTAATTTCTTTTCAAACTGCTGGCTCGTCTTGTAGGTATTTAGAAACAACATGGGAACCAAAACCGCGCCTGTTATAACGAAATGCAAGGAGGGTGAGAATTGGACAAAAGTTACTTTCAAGCCTGACTTAGCCAAATTTAACATGACTCGCTTGGAGGTAGATGTGGTTGCATTGATGAGGAAGAGGGTGTTTGATTTAGCTGGCTGCCTTGGCAAGACTGTGAAGGTTGAGTTGAATGGGAAACGCATTCCAGTGAAATCATTTCTTGATTATGTCAACCTTTACCTTAGCGCTGCCTCTAAAACTAAGACCGAACCTCTCCCAAGGTCTGTATTATTGGTTTCATTATGTATTTGGTTCGTATGCCTATTGAAGGGTTTGTTTGTTTTTCTCATTTAAAGATGTTTATTTTTCCAGGATTCCTGAGAAGGTTAATGCTAGATGGGAAGTTTGTGTGAGTATTAGTGAAGGCCAGTTTCAGCAGGTATTGTTTTCAATCATTTAACTATCTAACTTCTTTTTTTAGATTAGATTTTAGTTGTTTATATTATAATATTGTCCATTATTTTTTCTGTGCTTTGCAGGTCAGCTTTGTTAATGGGATAGCTACGATCAAGGGTGGAACCCATGTCGACTATGTTACCAATCAGATATCTAATTATGTGATGAATGCCATAAATAAGAAGAACAAGAATGCTAACATCAAAGCACATAATGTGAAAAACCATCTCTGGGTTTTTGTCAATGCTCTTATTGACAATCCTGCTTTTGATTCTCAAACCAAGGAAACTTTGACACTTCGCCAGAGCAGCTTCGGCTCCAAATGTGAACTGTCAGAAGATTTTTTGAAGAAAGGTTAGTTAAAATAGCTCACTTGTGTTTAGTTATTGGGAAGCTGTAAAGGGCTAACTGATCTGGTTCTTGGTTGGTGAAATGCATTGCAGTTGCAAAGTCTGGAATTGTGGATAGTTTGCTCCAGTGGGCAGAATTTAAGCATAACAAAGATCTTAAGAAGACCGATGGAACCAAGGCGGGAAGCATTCGTGGGATTCCCAAGCTAGATGATGCTAATGATGCTGGAGGAAGGAATTCTGAGAAATGCACATTGATTTTGACCGAAGGAGATTCAGCAAAATCTCTTGCGGTATGTTCCGATTTTCTTTACTACAAGGCAATGATACTATGTGAATCTTTTTATCACTAACAGTATTTGCTTTTTGCAGTTGGCTGGACTCTCTGTTGTTGGTCGAAACCACTATGGCGTCTATCCGTTGAGAGGTAAACTTCTGAATGTGAGGGAAGCCAGCCATAAGCAGTTAATGGAAAATGCTGAAATTCAAAATCTCAAGCGGATTCTTGGACTCCAACAGAACAAAGAGTACACAGATGTCAAATCCTTGAGATACGGGCATTTGATGATAATGACCGATCAGGTTTAGTGCTGCTGAAGCAGTTTTCTTGTGGAATTTGCTTTTTACTTACTACTGTCTTTGCTTGACTTCTTGCTACTGACTGATCACCTTGCTCTTCTCACAGGATCATGATGGTTCCCATATTAAGGGTTTGCTGATCAATTTTATTCATTCCTTTTGGCCGTCACTGCTAAAAGTAAAATCATTCATGGTTGAGTTCATAACTCCTATTGTGAAGGTAATGCTGGCAAGAATTTGCAGGTTGAATATCTTGTAGCTAGCTTTCTTGTTATTTATGCTCTTGTTTTTTTGCACAGGCTTCTCGAATGGTCAACAAAAAGAAGGAAGAGATACCGTTTTATTCCATGCCGGAGTACCAAGCTTGGAAGGAAAGTTTGGGTGGTAATACAAAGGGGTGGACCATTAAGTACTATAAGGTTCGAGGCTTAAGATTTCGTCTGTGCTATTTTCTGCCTTTGTAGCCTTTCCTAACATATGAACATTTTGTTGTAGGGGTTGGGAACAAGCACAGCAGCTGAGGGGAAGGATTACTTTAAAGAAATTGATAAGCACAAGAAAGAATTTGTATGGGAAGGTGATCAGGATGGGGATTCGATCGAGCTTGCATTTAGTAAAAAGAAGATAGAAGCAAGGAAGAACTGGCTGCGACAGTTTGAGGTCTTTATCATGTTTAGTTTATGTTACTTTAAATACATTTATTCTTGAAAATCCAAATTGTGAGCCTCTTAATGAAATTTTCTTTCTTTCATGTACTGCAGCCTGGCACTCACCTTGATCACAATGAGAAGCTCGTCAATTATAGTGACTTCATTAACAAGGAACTTATTCTGTTTTCCATGGCTGATCTTCAAAGATCAATTCCTTCTGTGGTCGATGGCCTGAAGCCTGGTCAGAGGAAGATCCTCTTCTGCGCCTTTAAGAGAAATTTTGTAAAAGAGGCGAAAGTTTCTCAATTTTCAGGTTATGTTTCAGAGCATTCTGCTTACCATCATGGTGAACAGAGTCTTATGAGTACCATTATTGGAATGGCTCAAGATTTTGTTGGCAGTAACAATATAAACGTTCTTCGTCCGAATGGTCAATTTGGAACTCGTAACCAGGTTAGTTGATGTTCGTCTCAGTAATGAGATTCAGGCTATCACTTCAATATCTTTAATAAGTTTTTCACCACTAATACAAAGTCTGCTGCTTTAACATACACAGGGTGGCAAAGATGCTGCAAGTGCTAGGTATATATTTACTAGTCTTTCTCCAATTACTCGATATCTATTCCCCAAGGAAGATGATGGCCTGCTGGACTATTTGAATGAAGATGGTCAATCAATTGAGCCTTCCTGGTAAATTCAATCTCACAGTCACTAATACTTTCTGCTGGAACTGCAAGTGCATAAAATTAATGCCTTTTTTCCTGAGTTTTAAGGTATGTACCTATCATACCGATGGTTCTCGTCAATGGAAGTGAAGGAATCGGCACAGGGTGGAGTTCTTTCATTCCAAACTACAACCCGAGAGACATTGTGGCAAACGTGAGGCACTTGCTGAATGATGAACAAATGGAACCGATGCATCCATGGTACAGAGGTTTCAAAGGAACTATAGAGCGGACTGCATCAAAGGAATCCGGTGTCACCTACACCATAACTGGATTCATAGAGGAGGTTAATGAGACCACACTAAAAATAAAGGAACTTCCAATCCGTAGATGGACTCAAGATTATAAGGAATTCTTGGAATCTATCATAACCTCAAATGATTCATTCATCAAGGTAGCTTTACTTGCAAATGACAGTTTCTGTTTACTTATTTATCGTCATAACTTCAATCTCATAAATGTTGTAAGCTGCTTGTAGGAATTCAAACAATTCAGTGACGATAAAACTGTCGACTTTGAGATTATCATGACCGAGGAGAACATGGTGTCGGCCAAGCAAGACGGGTTGCTGAAGAAGTTTAAGCTAACAACAATGGTTAGCACGAGTAACATGCACCTGTTCGATTCGAGAGGGGTGATTAAGAAGTATGACACACCTGAGCAAAGTACGTGCTAAACTAATCCCTATATATTTTTTAGTAGTTATAATAATGTTTAACAAGTTGTGATACTGAAATTAATTTGTGTATATGCAGTCCTTGAGGAATTTTTTCACTTGAGGTTGGAATTTTACGTGAAACGCAGGGTAAGTTCATTCTAGTTTGTTTTTACCTTATCGAAATATTCGAATCGATAACTAAAGAACCTATATTTTGCTGCAGAAACATGTGCTGGACACTCTTGAACTGGAGTTGTTGAAAATGGATAACAAAGTTAGGTTCATTCTTGATGTTGTAAAGGGGGATATTATTGTGAACAATAGGAAGAGAGCTGATCTATTCCTTGAGCTGAAAGAAAAAGGTTTTACTCCTTTCCCAAAGAAGAAGAAAGTGGTGGAAATAGCCGTGGCCGGGGATATTGACGGTGAGGAACCTGAGGACAACTCCGAGGCTAGCCCTGCAGCGATCGAGAGTGATTATGACTATTTGTTGTCGATGGCAATCGGTACCCTGACCCTGGAGAAGGTTCGTGATCTTATTTCGGATAAAGACAAACTCGAGCACGAGGTTGAGTATTGGAGGCAATCAACACCAAAGACTTTATGGCTGAAAGACCTTGATGAACTTGAGAAACAGCTAGATGTATGGACCCCTGGACTAGTTTTCTCTTGAATTGATTACTTATCATGTATCCATGTTCTCATGATGTTTTGTTCATTCAGGAACAAGATAAAGCCGATCGGGAAGCCGAAGAACAGCACGGTCACGACCGAGCCAAGAATGGAGTTTGCAAGAAGGCTGCTGGGAGACAAGCAACTAAAAACACCAGGAAGCCTAATAAGAAAGACCAAGCTGTTACAGAAACCTCAGATATTGCACCCAGTTCGATGGAAACAGGTGTGCTTGTGATTCAAATTTCTTAGTCCTTTTTCACACTCTAACAGGGATGATTTGGAATTCGATAACGATTTTGATTCGATTGAACTAGATAATGCTCCTGCTGCTGTTGTGAAACCTAAAGGCCGGGGTGTTGCAAGGAAGGCTAAGAAGGTATGGTTGTTTTTCATATGTGTTATACTCTCTTTCTCCATGTCTGGTCTTCCAACTGATCTTTTGTTACTTCCATGGCCTTCGCAGGATGACAGCGATGACGAGGACGACGATTTCGATATTCCCGATCTACGTGAGCGTCTAGCCAAGCACAACATCGACTCCTCTCCTGATAATTCTGCCAGTATGTTTTGATCCTAAACTTTGATATTTGCCACCATGTATATGATACCCTCCATGTATATGATACTAGTCACTAGGGTGTTAAAAAAACTCAGCCTGTTGATCTTCAAAAGAAACTTTAATGTGTGTGTGTATACATATATATATAAATTATTTTTGAAGTAAATAATATTAATCAGATATCCGATAATCAGAGGCCTAAATATATAAGCCGACAAATATATTATCTGAAGAACAACAGCTATCTGAGAATTTGATCATGATCACCCCTATGATTATATTTTCACAGCTATGGAAACTGAAGTGGCACAGGAACCTGCCGGAAAGAAACAACCCACCAAAAGGGCACCTGCTACTAAGAAGAACACCGCCGTATCTGTCACCGAGATTTCAGAAAGTATAGGCGAAATCAACATCAGCGACGAAGACGTGGAAGTCGCAGCACCGGCCAAGAAAGGTGGCCGTAAACCGGCTGCGAATTCCAAAGCCGGTAAGCCACCGGCGAGGAAGAGAGGCCCGGCTGCTCCCAAGCAGCAACAACAAAAGCTCTTAACTCAAATGCTGATGCCCGCCGCATCATCGGTGGCGGAAAATTCGGTGATATCGCCGGAGAAGAAAGTGAGGAAAATGAGGGCGTCGCCGTTTAACAAGAAGAGCGGTTCGGTGTTGGTCAAGGCTACCGGTACTTCCTTGCTGTCGTCGATGGCGGAAATCGACAGCGATGAAGATGAAGAGGTGGCGGTGGTTGTGGAACCGAGAGCCAGGCTCCAGAGGGCTAACAGGGCGAAGACGACTTATGTTGTTAGCGATTCGGAGACGGAGGAGGAGACGGGCACGGAGGATTCGGATTTTGAGGAAGATGAAGTGTGAGTAGAAGTAAACATGAACTTTGATTTGTTCTTTATTCTGCTTAGCGTATGACTTGTATGTTAAGATTGCTTGTCCATGTTGAATGTTGATTTGGTTTCGGAAATTCAATTTCCTTTTTCTGATTCGATGATGATGATAGAACTCTTTAATCTTTCTTACTTGATAAGCTTACTTTATGTAGAAGATTTTTGGGTTTAGGGTTTATGATTGAATATTATATCAAGAGATTGGATGTTGTTTGATTTATGGGAAAATTTACGTACAACATTGAAATTTAAACATCAAAATTAGGGGTGAGTACGAGTTGACATTTAATTTTTGGTCGATGAGATAATTTCATTTTTTAATTTCGAAATAAAATTTGATTCAATCTGATTTGAAATAACATAAAATTATTAATTTTATTTATAAAATATAGATTTAATTAAAAAGAATAATATAAAAAGAAATATTATTGTAATTATTCATAAATATATAAGATATATTTCTTATATTGTTTGGCTAAGGCCGGGTTGGATATTTTTCACTCTAAACTCGAATTTGACTTTGATTTTTTTTTAAAAATGACCTAATCAGGTTAGATCGGATTGGAATTTATTAGGTTGGAGTCTCGTTTCTATCCTTAATTGCAAATCGACGATCAAACCCATTAGGGTTAACAAAAGTTGTAGAAGCTTAACACACTTGAGCCTATACTGTATTATTTTAAATCGAAAGTTTTTCAATCTCCATTCGAATTGAATCCATTCGACACGAATCTATTTTTCCATAGATGCAAAAAACTCACGTTTCTATTTGTAACAACCTAATCCAATATGACCTGAAGATCGACATATTAAAGTATTATACAGGACCACCCAATTGGTTAACCCAAAAATTTTCTTCAAACATTTGAAAAACATCATATGTAAATCATTCATCAACGTTGAAAAAAAAACATAGTATTTGAGTTCACAAATATGGAGAGCTCCCAAAACACATCTTAAACTTTACAAATAGAGTATTTCAAAATAGATTTATGACTCAATACATGAAGGTTTATGAATAGTACATGCCCTCTAATAAGTAAAGCAATACGTATGCCGCTGCTCTGCTCGATCTGGAAAATCAACAGTGCGATAATCTCATCGACGCTCCTCCTAAGGACCTGCACACAGAAATAAATTTTGAACGCTGAGCTCACAAGCTCAATGTCACACCAATAACCAAATTATACTATGTGCGTTCCTTACATGGTAATGCTAGCAAGCAAATTCATAAGCATACAAGTATGCTAAACACAAATATGTAGGTAGGCATCATGGTGTGGTTGGAGGATTTCACTGCATCTCGGGACATACACCCCTCTAGCTTAACTAGGGTGAGATCCGAAATTTCCTACATCGGAAATGTAAACCTGTCCTACCTACTCCTTACGAGTACTTGGAGCATCAGTGACCGACCAGCAACTGAAGTGCCTTGTGCACTGACTAAGACATGTTCGAATACTCTAACAAACAAGATGATTGTCATACTGCTAAAGTAGCTCGGGTGTCCTTGTTGTTACCTGAGTATCATACAATGGGAAATTTTATGCCATCATACTTACATCATTTTTAAATGTAATTGTGTTCATTATTGTTTTTCTCATTGGTAGTTTTATTAATGAAGTTCTGATGACCTTTAATGCCTCACCCGAACATTTGAATTGAAATGAGTTTCTTACCCAATTCAGGATGAGTGTACCGATACTGAATCCTTCAGTATCGATATAAACCCTTGAGTATCAGTACTAACCAATGATGTCGATATTAATATATGCTACTGAAGTTCGAGAAGTCCTAACCGTATCGATACTCTTATTTGGAGTATCGGTACTTGCATATTGGGGTATTGATACCACCCTAGATATCAGTACCAAAATTGGTTTCAATGATTGAAAAATTAGCATAGTATCGATACCCTTACTTAGCGTATCGATACCCCTCTCCTGGTATCATTTCTCCCTTGAATATCGGTACTAAAATAAGTACTGGAATCTAAAATCTAATAGTGGTATCAATATCTCATCTTGAGAATCAATTATCGATACCCTTGGAACTATACTGATACCAAATGAATTGGTATCGATACCCTCAACCTAAAACATCGTGTTTTAAGCTTCATGAAGAACATTATCGGCACTATTCATCTAATACCAATACCTAACCCAGAAATGCTATGATTTAAACACGAAAATGTGACCAGCTACTACCCATTTGCCCTTATAAGGCCATTAAACAATGTTTAAGTCTTATGCAAGTTGATAGAGATCACAGACCACCACCTGAAAAATTCCATCCAAAAGAAACTTGCAAACTTGCAGTTCACAAAAAGATGATCTGGATTTTCCAAATTCAAAAAACACCAAGGGCATGCCTGCTCTAAGCCTTCTAATAAAATACCCCTTTTACACAGAAAATCCTTGGTGGGAATTCTATCTATTTTTAATATCCATAGAAATGATTTAACCTTTTGGGGGACTTTTAGTTCGAATTTTTTAAAAGTCAAAAGAAAACACATCAATATCAACATGTATAAGTAGTTGAGACAACTTGCTAACAGAGAATCTACTTGAGATGTCATGAAGTCAAATGATTCTGTCTAGTTGATCATCGACAACATGTATAAGAAATATATCTTATATATTTATGAATAATTACAATGATATTCATCGAAAACAACCACACAATTAAAGTATTTTTTTAATTTACTAATTGATAAGATATTACAGGCCAATTTGGGAACATGAAGAACATATTTCAGGTTGATATTGTTTTAGATATGTATTGAACCTTTTCCAGCAACATGAGAGAAACCTCCATCTGCAACCTTGATCTTTTTATTTCCAGAACATGTTGTATATGATTGGAATAGTTTAAAAGAAATTTTCATATGGTCTAAAGCTCTAGAATCTACGATCCATGGAGCAGAGAAGGTTAAGTAATTAGACAAAAAAAAGAAAAAGAATTGAATGGAGCCTTAGATTCAAAACCTGTATGAGTCATAAAAGCATTAGGAAAATCAGATGTGGTAGAAATAAATTTCAGTAGCATAAGAAGATGCTCTGTTTGTTCTTTGGTGAAAGGGCCAACATCAGCTTCATTAGCTGTAGGAACTTCTTATCCAGATTTCTCTCCTCTTTTATTTTTTCAATTGAGAGGCTTTCCGTACAGTTTCCAACATGTTTCACAAGTGTGACAAGGCTTTTTACAATAGCCACACCAGACCTCCTGTTATACGTTGATAAGTTATTTTTTAAAATACAAGGCAACCTCTAAAGCCGATCATTCAACAATAACTCCAGGACTTTTCTTTCCTAGCATTACATTTCTTCTGCTCTCCTCCTTTCTGACCTCTGAGGACACCTCACCAATTGAAGGAAGAGGTTGTCTCCCAATAATTCTTCTTCTAACTTCATCAAATTAAAGGTTTAGCCCTGCCATAAATGTAAAGATTTGGTTATCTTCAACAGTTTTCTGGTGATGCTGAAAATCCTCTGCTCATTTCCACTCATAGTTGTTGAAGAGGTCTAAATCCACCATATTCACTTATGCGAATTAAAATATTTTGTGACAGTGTCTTCCCCTTGACGTAGCTCTTCAGTTTTGAGAGGTCGACTAAAAAATTCGAGACTGATTTCACGAATCAGAGTACTTTTGATTATTGTTTTCTCGAAACTCTTGTGCCGTTGAATAACACATGTTAGAAATAATATCTTCCTCCATTGAGTTTACAAGCCATGCCATTAGCAAGGAGTTTTCCGCATCCATGTTGCATAAACAGGATCTATGCTAACCAGAGCCTTTGTTTCACCAATTATCCTATTTTTCCACCATCTCTGATATACCTCCAGACTGCTTATGACCATCAGAGAAAATCATTTTCATTCAACCGAATGATTGTAATCTAAACTGGGTGAGAATTGATCCTAGTTTTCAAGGATTCGATTCTGTTTTGGGATAAAGAGGTAGTGGTTTGAGGATAACGATAGAGTTTGATGATGTCACAGGCATGATGAGGGGATTAAAAATAGGAGGAAAAAAATGAAACTAAGAAAAAAATTTCTAGCAAAAATCCGCTCTGATACCAGCTTGAAAATAATGAATAAAGGAATTAAATTATTTCATTGATTAAAAAGAAATATGTATACAACAAGTTCCAGTTAATATTAGGAAACTATACATAATTATACTCTTAATCTTAGGAATAAGATTTACATGAAATCAAGTCCTCTATAACTAATACAGAATAATAGTTATATAGAATTTATCTTCACTAACCTCTCCTAATTTACATGATTTTATTACTTCATATTATACGTCCTGAAAATATAGATTTTTCCACACAAACTTGCAGTTCACAAAGAGATGATCTGAATTTTCCAAACTCGAAACACACTAAGTTCATACGTACTCCAAGCCTTACAATAAAATACTCCTTCTACACAGAAATTCCTTGGTGAGAATCCTCTTTATTTTTACTTTTAACATCCATAGAAATGATTTAACATTTAGGGACTTTTAGTTTCCAAATTTTGTCAAACTCAAAAGCAAACTCGTTAATATCAACATTTATAAGTAGTTTGGACAGCTTGCTAACAGAGAACCTACCTGAGATGTCGTGAAGCCAAATGCTTCTTTCGATGTGGTGTTTCTAAGTTAGCTTTAAGTTTGGTTGGTATCAGTTTTCATGGGAAGTATCAGTGTAACTGATAAAGTAATATTGGGGTTGCCAATGAAGTAAGTGTCTAATCATATCTTGTTCGATAGTATGGCAGCCTACAAGACATTGAGTGAAACTCGATTACATTGGTTTCATTCTCGCTGTTGTTTTGATGTATGACGTGTATAATTGGGTGTCTTGATAGTTGAGTAGTTGTCGTTGGTTTTTACTATCTTTTGTTGGTACTTTCTTAGGAGTTTTAAATATTTGACAGGGTTGTAACATGTTGCAGGTCTTTATTGGAAGTTGATTAGTAGATTGATAAGGGGTTATTACATACTATAGCAAGGTCGAAACTTTAAATATTCTCACGGCCGACGTCAGGTTTGGGTTCAGGTTCAGAATTTGCAGAAGTTGCTGTAATTAAATTATCATTAGAAGTATATGTAGAGGTTAATTAGGTAGGAAAGGCTACATTGCTAATACTAGTAGAATCTAATTCTGAAGTGGCCTTAAATTAGATTAATAATCCACTTCAGTGTACGTGGAGTTGGTGGCCAAAGGCTTTTCATTGCACCAAGAGTCTTCCAAAAAAAAATTGATCTACCATCACCAAGTTATTTTGAACCGGATAGCCCCCCCTTTGTTGAGGCTCGGAAAATGGTGGAACATTTTCGATGAGATTAATGCCTTGGCTCATGAAACGAATTAGTAGTTTATTTATGCTCCTAAGATTCAGAATATATTGGCAGGTCACCTGGCTAAGGCTGGTATGTTGAGGAGTATGCTTTTTAAAGCATGGTGGTAACCTTGAGGCCGTAGCGCTACTATTCCAAGTTTTTCCTTTGTTTGGTGGTTTCGATGTTTTATAGGTTTTTTTTTCACTTATATTGACCTCCTAGTTGATGTGTACTCTTTTCCCCCACATAGACTTAGGGAGGTTTTTAATGAGCCACTTAACTCAGGTTTAATGTTAATCAATAAAATAACTTTGTCGATAAAAAAAATGTTCTGATAATCTTTTGAAATTATGGTTCTCTTTATTAAATCTTTATTCTAAGTATTTAGTGCAAATGGAATGTCTTTAATATATGATCGGGTCAATCGCTTGAATGATTTTTGATTGACTCTGTTGTTTAAATTTTATAATGCACGAAAAGTATCAAGAGGGATGAAAATGATAATGTAGAGAAACATAAGACACATCTTTTAGTTAGATGATATACTAAAAAACAATGTATTCATTTTCTTGAGAATTTCTGTCAAATTTTATTGAAATATTATTTTTATGACAGTCAAGATGCTTGTTTCATATCTTAATCTTAAGTTACATTAAATAGATGTTACTATTGTACGGATTGATAAGCACATGGAGGAAACTGTTACTTTGTTCGTGGATAATCTACCAGATTCAATCCATTGGAAAGGATTATGACAGGTCGTAGGATGACAAGGAGAAGTAAAGAGCGTGTACATTGCTAGGAAACAGAGTCGAGCAGGAACGAGGTTTGCGTTTATAAGAATAGGTAACATGGGGAAGCTATAAGGGTCACTGAAAGGTTGAATGGTCTCTAAATATATGGTAATCACATTTCAGTGGACTTGGCTAAGAATAATTTGAGGGATTCGAAGGGTAAAAGAGTAGGAAGAAAGATGGAATGGAATTCAAAGAGGGTGGTGTTGAAATTCAAAGCCACCGGCTGCTTTTGAATAAATGGTGGCTTAAAATTAAAACATGGGCTGCTAAATATTTTATTATTTAGTAATAGAGATAATTACAAAATTGAGTCATTGAACTTTAGGTTATTTTCAAAGATTAGTCCCTAAGCTTCAACTATAAATACCCTAGCTCATTTAGTTTTAAAATCATCCCAAAATCTTCTAGTTCTCTCTCAAGTGTGTTTTGTAAACACTTGTAAATTTTCTCTTTAGTAAAAGATCTGCAGCAGTCTGGAGACATAAACAAAATTGGCTGAACTCCGTTATCAATTTCAGGTATTATTTTTTTCACTTTTATTTCGGATTCTCACTAATCTGGTTATAGGGAAATTACTCGTTATTTGTTTATTTCCCAACAACTGGTAATCAGAGCTTTTGGTTGTGAATTTTGTCAATTTTTTGCAAGGATACTATTCACATGAATAGTGAATTTTGTGAATAGTAAAAAAAATTATCGGCGAAACGAGCTTGTCGACGGAGGTGTTCTAATACACGGTGGTTCGCAAGAATTGTCAGAAACGATCCAAACGAAGCCAGATTCGAGTGGGAGCGATGGCTGCAGACGAAGGGAAGGTGAAAATTGAAAAGTTCGATGGTACGAACTTTGGCTTTTGGATGATGCAGATCGACGATTTTCTGTACAAGAAAAATCTATATCGACCCCTCTCAGGAAAACAACCAGAGGGCATGAAGAATGAAGACTGGGCTCTTCTCGACAGACAAACCCTCGAAGTTATTCGACTTACGTTATCCCGCAATGTTGCTTTCAACATAGCAAAGGAAAAGACCACAGCGGGTCTTATGGCGGCTCTCTCCAGTATGTATGAGAAGCCATCAGCCTCAAACAAAGTTCACTTGATGAGGCGATTATTCAATTTGCGGATGGCGGAAGGGGCATCAGTGACTCAACACCTAAATAAACTCAACACAATCACAACCCAGTTGAGTTCCATGGAAATTGAATTCGATGATGAAGTTCGAGCTTTAATTCTCTTATCATCTCTACCAGACAGTTGGAATGCTACTGTTACAGCAGTCAACAGCTCATCGAGAAACAACAAATTAAAATTCGACGATGTTCGGGATCTGGTACTGAGCAAAGAAATTCGACGGAGAGAATCGGGTGAAGCATCAACCTCTTCAGCCTTGCACACGGAGTCCAGAGGGAGAACTTCAGAAAGAAATTCAAATCGTGGCAGATCCAAATCTAGAACGGGAAAGAAAGATTTTTCCTGTTATAACTGCGGCAAGAAGGGTCACTTTAAAAGAGATTGCCGAGCACTGAAGAAATATACTGGCGCACAGGAAGCCAACATGACAGAGGAGACAGGTGATGCCATGATTCTAAGCGTCAACAGTCCGATTGAATCATGGATCTTGGATTCAAGGACATCTTTCCACTCCACCCCATGCCAAGAAATCATGGAGAACTATATAAGTGGTGATTTTGGAAAGGTTCATCTAGCTGATGATGAAACCTTGAAGATCGTCAGAAAAGGAGACATCCGATTAAAGTTGCCAAACCAGACCACCTGGACGTTGAAAGGAGTGAGACATATTCCTGGCCTCAAAAGAAATTTGATTTCTATAGGACAGCTTGATGGAAAAGGATATAACACAACCTTTTCAGGCTGTGAATGGAAGATTACCAAAGGAGCACTCGTCATTGCTCGTGGTAAGAAAACTTGTACTCTCTATGTAACCTCAAACTTAGAGAATATCATTGCTGCAGCAGATGCTGATGGAAAATCAAACCTATGGCACCAAAGGCTTGGTCATATGAGCGAGAAAGGGATGAAGACACTTTTGTCAAAAGGGAAGCTGCCGGATCTAAATAATATAGATGTCGGACTATGTGAGGATTGCATCTTTGGAAAACAAAAAAAGTTAGCTTTGCAAAGATTGGTAAGACACCAAAGGCTGAAAAGTTAGAGTTGGTTCATACTGATGTATGGGGACCATCTCCAGTTCTATCTCTTGCAGGCTCATTATATTATGTCACCTTCATCGATGATTCAACAAGTAAGGTGTGGGTTTATTTTTTGAAGAAGAAATCAGAAGTCTTTGATACCTTCAGAAAATAGAAGGCCATGGTGGAAAATGAGACTGGTTTGAAAGTCAAGCGGTTGAGGTCTGACAATGGAGGAGAGTACAGAAACAGAAGATTCAGAGATTTCTGCGCAAATAATGGGATCAAGATGGAGACAACATTTCCCATGACACCGCAGCAGAATGACGTAGCAGAGCACATGAATAGAACTCTAAATGAACGTGCCAGAAGCATGAGGATACATGTCGGATTGCCCAAATTTCTATGGGCTGAAACTATCAACACTGCAGCTTACCTGATTAACCGTGGGTCCTCAATTCCTTTGGATGACAGAATACCAGAAGAAGTTTGGAGCAAGAAAGAAATAAACCTTTCACACTTAAGAGTGTTTGGTTGTATTTCTTATGTACACATAGATTATGCTGAAAGAAATAAACTTGATGCCAAGTCCAACAAATGTGTCTTTGTTGGTTATGGTGGTGATGAGTTCAGTTATCGATTTTGGGACTATGAAAATCGGAAGATCATCATAAGCAGAGATGTTATTTTCAATGAGAATGTGATGTACAAACACAGAGCAACCATATAATTAAGTAGCTCCAATACCGAAGTTGAAACAAAGGAATTTGCTGAGTTCGAGGAGATTTCTAGAAATGATGTTCAAATCAGTCCTGAAGCAGTTCAAGAAGAACCAGACACACCAGAACTGAGACGTTCATCCAGAATTCCTAAACCAACCCAACGTTATTCGCCTTCTTTGCACTACTTGTTGCTGACTGACAATGGTGAACCAGAGTGCTATGATGAAACAATACAGATGGAGGATTCAGTCAAGTCGGAGTCTTCAATGAAAGATGAGATGGACTCGCTTATGTCAAATCAGACGTGGGAATTAGCTGAATTACCACTAGGCAAGAATGCGCCCCATAACAAGTGGATTTACAGGATCAAAGAAGAGCACGATGTGAGCAAACACTACAAAGCAAGATTGGTTGTCAAAGGCTTTCAGCAAAAAGAAGGTATTAACTACAATGAAATTTTCCCTCCAATCGTGAAACTATCTATAATCAGACTGGTGTTGAAAATTATAGCTGTAGAGAATTTACATCTTGAGTAGTTAGATGTAAAGACAACTTTCCTTCATGGTGATTTGGAGGAAGAAATCTATATGAGGCTGCCAGAAGGCTTCATAGAGGCATGCAAGAAAAACATGGTATGCAGGTTGAAGAAGAGCTTGTATGGTTTAAAACAAGCTCCTAGACAGTGGTACAAGAAGTTCGATAGCTTCATGAGTAGCAATGGTTTTACCAAATGCCAAGCAGATCATTGTTGCTACATCAAGAGGTTCGAAAATAGCTTCATTATTTTATTGTTGTACGTTGATGACATGCTCGTTGCAGGCTCAGACATGCAAGAGATTATAAACTTGAAGCAAAAATTGTCGAAGCAGTTTGCTATGAAAGATCTGGGCGCTGCAAAGCAGATTCTTGGGATGAGGATCAAGAGAGACACAAAGTCGGGGACTTTGATATTATCACAGGCTGAGTACATCAACAAAGTACTCTCCAGGTTCAATATGCAAGATGCTAAACCAGTAAGTACACCTTTAGGTGTTCATTTTAGATTTTCCAAAGAACAGTCACCAAAGACGGAGGAAGAACGTGCACGCATGGTGAAGGTACCATATGCCTCAGTAATTGGAAGTCTGATGTATGCCATGGTTTGTACCAGACCAGATATTGCTCAAGCAGTGGGAGCTGTTAGCAGGTACATGAATAATCCGGGTGAGGTACATTGGGAAGCAGTCAAATGGATCCTCAGATATCTGCGGGGTACCACAAACAAAGCACTTTGTTTCAAAGGTGGAGATACGACACTGACAGACTATGTAGATGCTGACTTAGCCGGAAATGTCGATATCAGAAGAAGCACTACAGGGTATGTCTATACTCTAGGAGGAACTGCAGTGAGTTAGGTTTCTCAACTACAGAAGATAGTTGCTCTCTCCTCAACTGAAGCAGAATATGTCGCTGTTACAGAAGCCAGCAAGGAGATGGTTTGGCTCCAAAGTTTCTTGGAAGAGTTAGGCAAGAAACAAGAAAACAATGTCTTGTATTGTGACAATCAAAGTGTTATCCATCTAGCAAAGAATCTGTCTTTTCATTCCAGAACGAAGCACATACAATTGAGATATCATTTTATCCGGTCTCTTCTGGAAGATGAGATTTTGAAACTTGAAAAGATTAGTGGAGCTCAAAATCCGGCAGACATGTTGACAAAGACGGTGACTACGGACAAACTGAAGTTATGTTCAGCTTCAGTTGGCATGCTAGAGTAATAAGACCAGGAATGCTACTACATTGATCGAGGTGTGAAGATATATTAAAATCAGTCTTCAAGTGGGAGATTGTTGAAATTCAAAGCCACCGACTGCTTTGAATAAATGGTGGCTTAGAATTAAAAACATGGGTTGCTAAATATTTTATTATTTAGTAATAGGGATAATTACAAAATTGAATCTTTGAACTTTAGGGTATTTTCAAAGATTAGTCCCTAAGCTTCAACTATAAATACCCTAGCTCATTTAGTTTCAAAATCATCCTAAAATCTTCTAGTTCTCTCTCAAGTGTGTTTTGTAAACACCTGTAAATTTTCTCTTTAGTAAACGATCTGCAGCAGTCCGGAGACGTAGGCAAAATTGGCTGAACTCCGTTATCAATTTCGGGTATTATTTTTCCGCTTTTATTTCGCATTCTCACTAATATGGTTATAGGGAAATTGCTCGTTACTTGTTTATTTCCCAACAGGTGGAACCAATTTTGGAGGAGAAGACACCAGGTGTGATTAATGGTCGGGTGGTTGTAATAAGAAAGGAAGTTGTGGGTCATGTTGATGAAGATGATTCGAGAAAAAAAATGAGGAAATGCTTGGTGAGTGTCATGGCGTCTATCTGCAGTGTTGGAAGTACTGTTAACAGATTACAAAACTGGGGCCTGAGAGAGATTAAAGTTCAGAGATCATGTGGGGTAGCCTTTCTGCTTACCATTGAGGATGGAAATTTATTGATCATGCTTGAAGTCCTTCAATGGTCGTACCTTAAGGATATTTTTGAGGATATAACTCCCTGGACAGAGACATTTTGCCAGAAGGAAAGAGTAGGGTGGTTAGATTTTTTTGGTGTATCATTGCATTGCTGGAATGAAATCACTCCGAGGAGATTGGCTGGTTTGTGGGGGAAGATTCGAGGCATATGGTGAGAATATAAATTACCTATTATACTATGAAAAAATTTCCATGTTGGTGTCCACATCTCTCGAATCGATGAAGTTATGGATGTCGTGGTTGGAAATTTGAAGTTTACAATGAGTATAAGGTAATATATGTTCATAGAATAATAATCATAAACAAGACTAGAGTACTAACTGTAACATCAATTATTTTAATAAAATTTTCAATAATTAATAGTTGCAAATAACTTATATGAACTAAATTTACAATGAGTATAAGGTAATATCTGTTCATAGAATAATAATCATAAACAAGACTAGAGTATTAACTGTAACATCAATTATTTTAATAAAATTTTCAATAATTAATAGTTGCAAATAACTTATATGAACTAAATTGCTCCACTTTTGAAATTATTTATAGCAAAGCAAAATCTTTAGCTATAAATCATGACTGGTCTTCCTCTCATCCAATTCTTCAAACATATTTGCAATCGCCGTAGCCTGCGTCAAAAACATAATTTTTGTTTGGAGAACATAATATGACAAATTAAATTTTAGAGATTAACTATCAAATTTAAACATAGTATGGGGACTAAGAGCAAAATTTGACCAAAACAAAACTCGGCTTACTTGGATCCTCGGTGACGAGAGTAGCAGTGCCACTAAAATCACAAGTGCCTGGAAGGCCTCCTTTAGACCTATAGTAAGAATTCATGGCAAATGCTGCACGGGACCTGATGGTGGGTGGATTACCGCAAACGGCACCTGGCTGAATCGGACCACAATCAATGCCTTGGCCGCATGCCCAATCCAAGGCTTTCAGTAACTCAGCATCGGAAGCTTGATTGGTGGGCACGCAAAACATCTTTTTATTGGGGTCAGGGTCATTGACATTGGCTTCGTCCGCGTTGTCATTGGTATCGTTGGGGTCAGGGTCGTTGCCATTGGCTTCGGTGACAGTAGCGGAGATAATGAGGTGGAAGACGATGATGGTGAGGAGAAGGAAAGAAACGCTGCTCAATGACTTCATGATAATAATTATTACGATTGCAAATTGTATTTGATGTTTGATTTTTATTTTGAGTTTATAAGTGGTATATATGGAGATGAAAAAAATTCGTGGATTATAGTTTATGGTCAATGTTTTTACATGTGGACTAATCTCATATTTAATTGGATGCAATGCACGGACCATAGAAAGAGTCAGAAGGACTTTTGTAATTTCTTATAATAATTATAGACTGTGATGTAAGTTATATAATATTTTTGGTTAAAATCGATTATATATGAATTTTGATTTATTGTATGACATCATATATATAAACTACGATTCAAGTAATTGTTGTGGACTATTTAACATTGTTTTGTTGAGACTTTGATACCTATGCTGTTGCGGAAGACGGCTATCGGATAGAGCAAAATCGCAACTGATAATTTGATAAAATAAAAAATAGAGAAAAAGAGATACAAAATTTACGTGAAAAATCCCTAAATAATATAGGGTAAAAACCACTGGTAACGGTAGAAGAATTTCACTATGAGAAAATAGGAATTACAACCTCTCTCAATCTACCAAAGAGAAAACAATGATAATTCTCTCTTGATAAAAAGGAGGAAACAACTCTCAAGAAACTCTCTAAATTCTCTCTAGTATTGGATGAAAGCTAAAATGCTTTAGGATGGTTTTGAAGCTAAATGAGCTAGGGTATTTATAGTTGAAGCTTAAGGACTAATTTATAAATACCCTAAATTATAATGATTAAAAAAGAGATTTAACCATTGTCCAAATTCAACCAAAAATTTCGGTGCATTAATTATGCCACCGAAAGTTGTTTTGGCCATGTGGCCAACTTGGCTTTTTCAACATATGCATGATGATTTTTTTGTGTGTGATGTTAGTATGATGCATGATTAATTAGTATACAAGCATACCTTAAGACATATTGTGTCAATTGTTGCCTTAGCAATCTCTTCCTGGTTAGTCTTTGATGTTACAAGTTCACGGGGCATGATGGAAGGGGTGACTCTGTGGATAATCTACCGTCGGCATTACATTGGAAGGGATTATGGAAAATTTTTGAATGACGTGGAGAAGTCTTGAACGTGTTCATTGCAAACAGACGGAGCAGGGGGAACCAGATTTGCGTTTGTGAGAACAACTAGGAGAAATGAGACGATGAGAATGATTGAGAGACTACATGGACTAAAGATATATGGGAACAAAATTTCAGTGATGATTGCAAAACCGATTAACAAACCTTGGGTTGGGAAAACTCAAGCAACATCCGTGGCATGGAGACCGAAGAGAACTGGGTCGTCTTCTCCTGTAGAATGCTGTGGGGTGCCAAAAATCCAGCCGGTGTCAGAGAGAGAAGAAATACTAGGACACGTTGAAGATGAAGATGTATGGAAGTCGATGAGGTGCTTGGTTGGAACCATGGCTACGTTTTATAGCATAAACAGTACTGAGATGAGATTACATGAATGAGGACTTGGGGACAATGATGTGGGAAAGGAGGTGGTTGGCAGTGACAGTGGGCTTGAGGATGGAAGGGGTAAGGTCGCGGCAGCTAATTCTCATAATGATAAGCAACAACGTGAAGGAAGGTCTAACGATGTCAATACTGGGCCAGTGGTATATAACAAAGTTGATTTAGCGCAGATAAACATTATAGAGACTGAGTCGTTCATGGACTTTTCAGGGGATCAGATTGATATAAGTCCAAATAACAAGATGTCTTGGGCCGAAAGAGTTGATATGACTAATAATAATCCAAAATCAGATTTAGATGGGGGCAGGGGAGAAGGCAAGGCTCTGGTCTTAGCAGAAGATAATATAGGATTCTTGCCTGAATTTCAATCTAGACATGTTCTGGGTAAATAAAAACGGTATGGTTCTGCATGGTCAGACCCGGCCCTGAGGGTAGGCGAGGGTGGCGACCGCCTAGGGCCCAGGTTTGGAGGGGTCCATTCTTATGGTATATGTTTCACACACTTCTGATTTACCATTTTAACAAGCTTATGATTTACCATGCTTGTTTCTGACATTTCAACGGGATTTAACGGAGGGGGCCCAGGTTAGGAGGCCCAAGTTATTTTCCAATTTTCATTGATTTTCCAATCTGTTTCTGAATACGGCATGCTTCTGTCCGCTCCACTATACACTAGGGGCCGTTATATTTTATACCATGCTTGCACCCATTTTTTTAGGGCCCTTATATTTTATTTTGTCTAGGGCCCTTAAAATGTTATGACCAGCGCTGTGCATGGTGTTGCGGGTTTCAAGAATAAATCTTCAGGAGTAGGAGGGATCAAGGGGTTTCAAGGAATTGCAGATGTTGGGAGGCAAGGTATATGGTAATGGCAGTTGCAAATATCAGGAACATTGCGACTGTAATCATCTTATGTGGGGTTCTTTTCTTCGAATGGGAGTCTATATAACTAAGTTGGGAGGTCTATGGATGTTGATTGAAAGCTTGTATTCTCATAAATCAATGGGAGTTGACGATATCGAGATTTTGAATTAGTTTCAATGACTTCGGGTCCGAAATCACCCTGTTGCAGTGGAGAATCATGAATTTTGGGTAGTTATTGGATTCATAAAGGCCTTTTATGTTCTGATTTTCATGTTGTTTGATTTGGCCTTCACCTGACGTGGGTTATTTGAGCATTTTCTTATAACATTGAAACCGACTACTTTAGATCAGACAAGAACCATATATAAAAAAGGTTAAAAAAAACTCAACCGAAAGACTTGAACGAAAAATATATACGAATAAATCTAATTGTGTTTTAGTGAATGATATGTGCATCTAAGAATCTTCTATAGATGATCATTTCATGATGATATGTATTATTAACCATATTAAACATGTCCAAACGATATTAACATGCTCATTTCGTTAAGCATTTGATCATTCCATTATTAGTTGTTATATATTTGCTAATGTTACAATTTTAATTATAATTAATCTCTAGTTAAGTTTTGATCGACCTTTTAATATTTTGATTTAATTTTTATCTAGATTCGGTTTAGGATATTATAGAATAATGATGACATTACTCTCTCGTGATAAGGGATAGACATATGATTTTATGTTAAGGTACGAACTTGAACTTTTAAAATTTCAAGGGGTACTTGAACTTTTAAAATTATAGGGAGTAAAAATAGATTTTCAATATAAAATACATAGAGAAAAAAAATCTAAAATATATGGTGATTTTAAATTTTCAAAAGACAACTGCCCTCATCCGACTCGAGACAAGGCAGCGATGGCATAATTAAACTACTTTAAACATACGAGAATTGCTCTTTCATTAAACATACGATCGTTTCTACTCAACCAAATACTCCAAAGGGCAACCGAAATTGACACAAGCCAAATACTTTTCAGTTTCGAAAAGTTTTGAATAGAAAAGATTATGATGTTTGGTTAAAGATATTAAGTCGTACATAGCTTAAAATAGCCAATGAAGACTTCATCTTTTGACGAGTTTTCGAGAACTCGAGATTTTTTTAAATTACCATAAAATGGTTTATATGTTTGTGTATTATTACTTTGGAGTTTAGACTTTTTTTTTCCTTGAATGGTAAGAGACCAAAAGGCCATTACAAAGAGACTAGTGCCTTAGATAAGGAGGACCCAGCAGTCCCAGTAAATGAAGTTGGACGTGTCATATTCAACCAAAATGATCGATAACGACTTTAACTATGTGACGAGCATTCCCCGTTTGAACCACCAAGAAATGATTTCGCCAACAATAATTTAAATAAACAATCTAAAAGTAAAATTAATATTTAATATTTGCAAATAAAGTTTTTTTGTCATAACTGATGTTTCCCCAACCAATCCTTCAGAGATATTTGCAATTGCCATAGCCTGCGTGAAAAAAATAAATACGCAATTAAATAAAGCAAAAGTAAACAAGAATGTCTTTTATTTTAATTTGGAACTCAGTATTCCAAATTTCATTTCTAGGAATTTAGTCTAATTGTTTTTTAAATTAAAAATTTTAAATCTAATTATTAATATTGTTAATTTTTTTTTTAAAATTAATCACTGGTATCCGATCTATTGATCGATTAATTCAGATCGGGTACTGCAGAGGCGAGGGCAACCCTTAAAAAAATATTAGCTGACCCTTATTCTTATATATAATGAGATAAGGGGAGGTAGGATAGTAGGCTGCCCCCAACGCCAGGTTGAGAGCAACTTCCGTAGGAGACCTCCAAATTATGAAATGCCCTCCGTGGGACTCGATCTCACGACCCCAAAGTTAAGAACCTTGTGCTCTACCAACAGAGCTGTATATTATAAAATTGGAGAACAAGTTATGCTAAATTAAAGTTTAGAGACTCGATATCAAATTTAAACACAGTAGAGGGACTAAAAGCAAAATTTGACCAAATAGTTTTCAGCTTACTTGGATCCTTGCAGGTGACCGTAGCCGTGCCACTAAAATCACAACTACTAGGAAGGCCTCCTTGAGACCGGTAATAAGAATTCATGGCGAATGCTGCACGAGACCTGACGGTGGGCGGGTCACCGCAAACGGCACCCGGCTGAATCGGACCGCAATCAATCGGTTGGTGACATGCCCAATCCAAGGCTAGTTGTAAATCGGCATCGGAAGCATCATCGACGGGCACACAAAACAACTTCTTTTTATAAGTCTGAGTACTATTGCTGGTGGCTTCGACGATGGCGGTGGAGGAGATGAGGAGGAAGACGGTGGTAGTGATGAGAAGGAAAGAGACGCTGCTCAATGCCTTCATGGTGATAATAACTATTGTGATTACAAATTGTATTTGTGTTTTATTTTGCTTTGGGTTTATAATGGATAAATATAGACAGATGAATAAATCATGTACCCTAGTTTATGATCAATGTTTTGACACATGGGCTACTCCCAGAATTAATAGCTTCATCCACAAAATATACAAAATAAAGAATTTAATTTTTTTTTCTAAATTGTATTTGATAGTTGACTTAACGAAAAAAAATGAAATAAAATTAAACTCTTATTCTCATATGTAATGAGGTAAGGGGGAGGTAGGATAGTAGGCTGCCCCAAACACTAGGTTGAGAGCAGCTTCCGTGAGAGACCTCCGAATTATGAATTGCCCACCATGGGACTCGATCCCACGACCACAAGGTCAAGAGCCTTGTGCTCTACCAACTGAACTTTATTATCTCTCTTATTTCACTCATTGTACTTAAACCTTTTCAATTTTCTCACTGACCTTAATACCCGTTATGATGTGGCTTTTTTTATTTGATTTTTAATGGGAAAATTACAAATTTGTTCATTAAACTTTACTCTCTCTCATATTTCACTTGATTTACTTTTAATTATTTTCAATTTAATCACAAAACTTTAGATTTTTTTGTCACTCATCCGTTAACAACAAAAAAAGCCAAGTCATAATGTCTTAAGTGAGGAAACGGCTGAGTGACAAAAAATACCCAATGTATTTAGTTCAATGAGGAAATTAAAAAAAATTAAAGTACAATGAGTGAAATAGGAGAGAGAGTAAAGTTCAATTACAAAATATGTAATTTACCCTAATAGTTTTAATCCTCAAAACTTGTATATTATATCAAATTGGTTATAGTTCAATAAATACTTAATATGTCATTAATAATTTAATAATAATTTGAAGAAAAAAGTTAATAATTCTATATCTGGTTAATTTATTAATGCTTTTTGAGGATGAGTGACTATTTTCAAAATTGTTGAAGTTTATGGATTTATTGTGTGAATTTTTCTTTTTCTTTTTATTTCAATGTTTTTAACCATCTCTTTCGATTATTCTCGCCATCAATTTTTCCTACCTTTACAAACCGTGACCTGAGCATAACTCTCGCTCTTTCGTGGCTTAACTTTCATCTTAGGGAACCTCCTATTAGGGATGGACATGGGTCGGGTTTGGGCCAACCCGACCCGACCCGACCCGAAAATTCTACATCCTTCACCGACCCGACCTTACCCGAAAAATATATACCCTTCACCGACCTAAACCCGACCTGATTTTTTGTGATAAAATTCGATCCCGATCTGACCTGACTCGAAATAATAAAAATAATGATTTAATTGGAAAAAAATATAGAGAGATGGATTATTATAATTATTCCTAAATATACAAGGTAAAATTATATTTTTCCCCAGGTTGGGTATTTTTCAACCTAAACTCGAATCCGACCCGACCCGAACATCACCTTTAAAAAAACCCGACCTGACCTGATCGGAACCCGATTTTTTAAAAAAAAACTGACCCGATCGAGTTAGATCAGGTAGGAACCCGTCGGTTTCGGGTCCATGCCCATCCCTACCTCCAACTAAAAGATGCATTCTGAAAATATTAAACACGTGTTTTTTTATGCAAATAAAACCGCTTGTTTTATTGAAAAATAATTAATATCTAACATTATAATCAACATATTAGGATATATCTTTATAATCATTAACACAAGAAACTAATCACTTAGATCATATAAGGATCATACAAAGAAAAGATTAAAAACTCATTGAAAATAATTGAACAAAAGATAAATATAAATCTATGATTGCATCGACAAACAAACCACAATAAATAATCAAAATATAGAAAGACCACTAGTAATCATATATCAAAGTCGAAGGTCGTGAGGAAATTGTTTCCGAGCGTAAATTCCACGACATTCAAGAATAGTAATTTTCTATATGGACAATAGTAGGTTTTTAATTGAGATCAAGGACCAGGAATTGTTTAAACTTTTGAAAGAACAAAACTGGTCTTATCTATAGGAAGTGTTCGATGAGATAGAACCGTGGACTGAAGCTTACCATCTACCAGAAAAGATCACTTGGATCTAGGTTTCAAGTCTGTCGCTTCAATGCTGAAATGATATAACTTTGAAAAGGCTAACTGTGGCATGGGAAACCCTATTAGCAATGGGAGAAAATGCGTCTCAAAGCAAAGGTCACAATGTCAGTTTCCACCAGGCAGAGGGAGGGACAGTATCGACGATGTTATTGAATCAGAGCTGGGGAGTGAGAATTTCCTGGTTAAAAATGTGGAACTGGGCTTCCAAGATAATGGGGCGAATGTTGTAAGAGAGAATTAAGGTCGGAAACATTCTCTAGTGCCGGAGAAAAGTTCATCGGGGGCGTCTACCAGGAGCAATTCTCCGGTGATCAGGGAAGGTAACACGTGCTATGTGGAAGATGAAGAGTTTAATGATTGTTTAATGGGGAATATCTTCAAAAAGGGCATTGCATTAAATGACAATAATGAAGGAAGAATTGTAGGTGAGGCTAAACTATTAGGACGTGGCCGGTCCTAACATTTTAAGGGCCCTAGATAAAATAAAATATAAGGGTCCTAAAAAAATGGGTGCAAGCATGGTATAAAATATAACGGCCCCCTAGTGTATAGTGGAGCGGACAGAAGCATACCGTATTCAAAAACAGATTGGAAAATTAATGAAAATTGGAAAATAACTTGGGCCTCCTAACCTGGGCCCCTCCGTTGAATCCCGTTGAAATATCAGAAACAAGCATGGTAAATCATAAACTCGTTAAAATGATAAATCATAAGTGTGTGAAACACATGTATGTTATACCATAAGAATGGACCCCTCCTACCCTGGGCCCTAGGCGGTCGCCCCCCTCGCCTACCCTCAGGGCCGGACCTGGTAGTTTCAATAATATTAGGACCGAATAAATAAGCAGTTAGAAAGCAACTTCCAAGAAAGCCAAACGGATAAGTCAAGACCAGCTTCTTGGGTCTATGTCATGGCAAGTGGGTCAGATTTAGGGGGCATGAGAGCTTATTGAAGGATGTAAACAGTTGGGACAGGAATGATGTTCATGAGGAGGATATGGAGCCTATTGATGATAGTAGGGGTATGGACGATTTATATTATATGGGAATTAACAAAGCTAACATAGCCCAATCAAATCCCTTAGAAAACGATTTATATTAGTGGTTGCACTCAAGGATGGATCGAAGGGGTGGTGGGGTGCAGTCGCATCCCTAGAAATTTAAATTCCCTTATATTTTATACTTTTTCATTACGTTTTCTATTGATTATTTAATTTCATACCCCGTAAAATTTTATAACTTCGTATCCCCTACAATTTTTAATATAACATTTTGACGCCAGACAGAATAGTGATTATCCTGTAGGCTAGCTCCGACAGACGATTCACAAGAGAAAATTCGCCCAAAAAACCAGAGAAAAAAAGTCTCTAGGGTTTAATAAAATATTATAAAATCAATAATTGTCAAAAGCAGTCCACAAGCCGGACTGTTATAGCTAAAAAAATCGTCTTTATTCGAATTTTGCCAAAAATAGCAAAAATCGTATTTATTCGAATTTTGCCAAAAATAGCAAAATCCCGAAAATCACTCTAAATTGAAATTCGAAATAAAATAAGCAATCTCCCAAAAATCCGGTCTAAATCGGATTTAAATTGACTTCCTAATTAACAATCGAAATATTACCATAAATAGTAAAAAATAACTAAATCTAGTGATTCGGAGGGGAAAACGGCAGAATTTGAGGTTGAAAAAAAGGCCACATGGAGCGTAGCTCAATGTGGAGAGCGTGCGCGTCGAAAAGAGCTTTCCGGATTGGGGTCTTATGCGCGATTCTGACACCTGTAGCCAAAGTTATGGCCAAAAGACTGAAACATACTCAAAACGACCCCAATAAGGAACATGTCACAATCAATTCCCGCCTTTGCGCTGATCTGCCAACTCATGGTATCTCAGCGCCATCAACGTGCAATCTGACAGCTCAGCATCATCTGTCTCAGATCCCCCTGCATCAGTCGCCCCGGGTTGGAAAGAACTCGTCCTCGAGTTCAGAGTAGTGTCATCAGGATCCACAAAACAATGACTCAGGTGCTTCACATTAAAGACATCAGAAGTCTTCAAGTGACTGGGAAGTCGCAACCTGTAAGCATTATCATTGATCTTCTGCACGACCTCACAAGGTCCAATCTTCCGATCCTTAAGCTTATTATACTCACCAACAGGAAAACGATCACGAGTTAATACAGCCCAAACAAAATCACCAACATCAAAAAGTACCTGACGACGATGATTGTCGACCCGAGTCTTGTACTTGGTATTGCTCTCATGAATGGTCTGTTTCACCTGCTCATGGATACCCCGAAGATACTTTGCCATCTCATCTGCTTTAGGACTGAAACGTCCTATACGTGGAATAGGGGCTAAGTCCAACACCCCGGATGGGTTCTGACCATAGACAATCTCAAATGGGCTTAAACCTGTGGTTCTGTTTTTGATCTGTTGTAGGCAAATTCTGCCTGAGGCAATGCCAAATCCCACTGCTTCGGCTTCGTTCCTGCCAAACACCTTAAAAGGTTTCCCAAACTTCGGTTCACCACCTCAGTCTGGCCATCCGTCTGGGGGTGGTAGGCGCTACTGAAATTCAACTGCGTTCCCAGTTTCCCCCACAGGCTCTTCCAGAAATGACTGATGAACTTAGTATCACGATCTGAAGTGATGGATCGAGGAACACCATGTAAACGCACAATCTCCTTGAAATAGAGATGGGCAATCCGGTCAGCATCCATAGTCTTTCTGCAAGCTACAAAATGAGCCATCTTGGAAAACCTGTCAACCACAACAAAGATAGAATCAGAGGCCCTTTGGGTGCGGGGTAAGCCTAGTACAAAATCCATGCTGACATCGAACCAAGGAGCTTCAGAACAGGTAAGGGAGTGTACAATCCCGCATTGGTGAGAACTCCCTTAGATCGCTGGCACACATAACAACGGTCCACATAATGGGCCACATCACTAGTCAACTTGGGCCATAAAATTCAGAAGAGATAAGGGCCAATGTCTTATCTCGGCCAAAGTGTCCCTCATTATGGAGTTCACTTATAATTTGCTGCCTCAATGAACAATCTGGAATGCACAATTGTAATCCACGAAACAGATACCCATTATGCAAAACAAAAATCATGACGGTGACCCTTAGTTACCTCCTAAATATCCTTCCAAAGGAAGGATCAGCTGCATACATATCTGTGAACGTCTCAAATCCTGCAACTTTAGTACTCATGGTGGTGAGAAGTAAGGTACGACGGCTCAGGCATCTGCGACGCGGTTCAAACTCCCTGCTTGGTGCCTCAGCGTAAAAGTGAATTCTTGCAAGTATGCTACCCACTTGGCATGACGTCTACTCAGCTTGTGTTGGCCATTGATGTACTTCAAGGCCTCATGATCGGTAAACAGAATAAACTCTTCTGTACTAGGTAGTGACGCCAATGCTTCAGGGACTGAACTATGGCATAGAACTCCAGATCATAAGTGGAATAATTTTCTTTGATCCGATAGCTTCTCACTGAAAAAAGCAACCGGACGACCTGCCTGACTCAGAACCCACCAATGCCAACGCAGATGCATCACAATTTACTCGAACACTTTGTCAAAATCTGGAAGTGCCAAACTGGAGCCTCGGTCATCTTATGCTTGACCAGTTGAAAACTGGCCTCTGCCTCCTCACCACTGGAAATCACGCCCCTTGAGGCACTCTGTGATAGGGGCGATCAGAGTACTGAAATTTCTAATGAATCGACGGTAAAAAGACGCCAAGCCATGGAAACTTCGGATGTCATGTAATGTTCTTGGTCTGGGCCACTCCAAGACTGCATCTATTTTGACTGATCTGCATGAACACCATCAGTAGACACAACAAAACCAAGAAAAGTCCAGAAGTAGTGAAGAAAGAACA